>NC_090926.1:53404158-53706917 GCF_040938575.1 Ambystoma mexicanum
GAAAGAATATGAATAAATAATTAAATAACAAATAATTTGTCTTTCTGGAATTCTATACAATAAAAGGTTTATTTCAGGCACAATACAGGGCGGGTAGTCACTGATTTAGTCTGTTCCTAAACACCTCACTCAGCCTTTCATCCTTCTGAGGTTGATAAATGAGTACCAACACAGGTTGGGAGATATTGTATGTATATTTTTTCTATATAATTCGCTTAAGTGTAAGTGCTGTATAATAACACATCATTATCGTTTGTCCTTGAACATCTGCTTGCATTCACAGTAATTTTGTAATATGGGCCTATACACACTGATATTAATGATACATATGGTGATCCATTCTTGTATGATATGTATATATCACATTATAGTGATATCGTAACCATATTTTTCATAGTGTACTTAGGAACAATGCTGTGCGATGCTACTTCCTGTTTTGTCAAGAGGTGAAAGGTGGTGTTGCTTCGCTTCCTGTGATGTCACTTCGGGGGTTGTGGTAGTCAAATGACATCACTTCCTGTGATGTCATCGGAGGTCAAAGGTTGTGTGATGTCACTTCTGCTACCCCTGGCATTTTGGTGAAATGACATCCCTGGGAAGGTGTAATATCTATTCAGCCTCCTGGTCCACAGGGGGTGGGTGGATGGCAAAATCACAATAGGTTTCATGCCCACACTCACTACCAGCTTTCAAAATTGCCATCCAGCCCTCCAAAATGTTGTGGCTAGCTCCGCCCCTGGGCGAGAAGGTTGGTTGTTCAAGTCTATGGCTGGAGTGGTGGCCTCCTGGAGCCCATGTAAAGTTCAGTGGGTTCCAAGAGCCTCTCTACAAACGTGCCATTACCTTGATTACCAACGAAATTCTGGGGGCCAGACAAAATGTGCTGAGAGAGTTAAGAACCTTTAGGTTTGGTGGGGGGAAGGAAATTGAAACATTACAGCATCGGAGCATGGAGCGTGAGAACCTAATTGAATTAAGACTAACCCAGTTGAGGACATTTTTAAAGGATTTCATAAACTCAAAAACAGTGACTCGCATGGATGTAATTTTGGAGGGAGCCAACGAGGGCTTCAAATTGAATTAAATGAGATTTTTTTAAAGGATTTTTTAAAACTGTTATATAAAGATGAATTATATATTGGTAATCTGATTGTAAGATAGGATGTATGGTAGGTAAGTTTACATTAATAGCCTTTTGTAAAATAGATTTTATGAATTTTGAAGCGATGATTTGGTTACTGTGTATTTGGTATTTCCTACTGTGCATAACGTTGTGTGATGAATTTGTGAAAGGTTCAGCTTGAACTATACCACAAATAAACAAATACAAAATTGCCTTGGTTACTGTACCTGCGTCGCTATTGGCCCAGTCAAATAGGAAATACTAAGGGGGTATTTGTGGTTGTTTCTCCCCACTTGGATGTTTGCCATTCTTAGTATTAATGCGGGTGCGATGGCACATGTGGTTCATCAAAACAGACTAGTTGGTGAGAGGTCCAAGTTGAGAGGTTATCCAAGGTGTACACACTGTGGCGCTGCCCCGTGTGGGACGCGCACGCGGCGGCGTGACGTTGCACGTCGCCGCGTGCAAGTTAAATAAACAGGGCGTTCCCGGATGCCGCAGAGCGACCGGGGAGCCCGAACTAGATAGACGTGTGTCGTGTGTGGTCTGTCTAGTGTGGGGGCTCGTGGGCATGCATGGGGGCCAGGACACACCCCCAACAGTGGCGACGAGTGCAGACGGATGCCCGGGCCCAGCGGTGAAAGGCATTCCGAAATTTTTCTCTATGATACGGAACGTTCGTGAGTGTTTCGTTTCACGCCGTGGCTGCGAACCGTACACGCGGCTGGCGGCCATTTTCTTTATGAGGCCGTGGAACTTCACCAGGCTCCGGTTTGGAGGGTGAAAGCGATCCAGGTCCAATTTTTGGATATTCTAATTGCAGACAGCATAACCTGCATGCCCAGGCCTGATTTGTGTATTTTACTCCAGTTTTGGGATTCCTACGTCGAGTGAAAGCTAGGGGAAGGACTAATATGGCTGGGCCGGATTAGCACACTCCACCATCTCAGCTTAATTTTTGGGACAACCACACCACTGTGGCCTGCAGCAAGGTGCAGACATGGCTCTTCTTTGTTCCCTTCATCATCAGGACGCTGTGGCTTCTTCTTTGTCTCCTTCATCATCACGAGGTTGGCTGCAGTGGATGCTCTTCTTCTCGTCTGGTGGCTCGTGGTTGGAAGCCATTCCAGGTGAGCTTGGGGACTAGTCATCATCACCTCTTCCCCAGTTTGGACTGCCATTGTGCCTGGAGAAGGGGAGGAGGTCTGTTGGTGTGGTGCTGAGCGGCAATTGAGTTGCGGCCCCCAGGACACAAGGTGGGGGTGCCTGTGCGCTCAAGCCCATGAGTGACTCTGATGATCAGGAGGGTGGGGCCGCCGCAGCTGCTGAAGATCCTCAAGACGGTGAGCAGGTGGCAGAGCCTCAGCAGGCCCTACAGCCTCCAGTGCTTCTAGGACAGCAACGAGCGCCACAGCCTCAACAGGCCCCACAGCAGCCCACGCAAGGAGAGGGTCAGGCGCCTGCACCCCAGGTTTTACCCGGGGCACAGCTAGGTGCTCCTCAAGGACCTCCCGTCATGGCTCAGGCTACAGCCCAGGCTGCCCAAGCTGCCCTGCAGCCCATCCCTGAATTCGATGCATCGGGCCCACCTTCCAGCATGGGGCCTCGGTGGAGGAGGTGGGTTGCTCGCCTGGACATGTACTTCAGAGCTGCTCAGGTGACGGCATGGTGGCCACAATGTTGTATTCGGCGGGGCCTGCGGTCCAGGAGATCTTCGAGTTGCTCACCCCGGTGGACCAGTCTTATGATGCGGCCAAGGCAGTCCTGCTTGCTCACTTTCTGCCCCTTGCCAATGTGGACTACGAAAGGTTTGTCATGTTGTCGGCCAAGCAAAAGGACGATGAGACTCTGGACACCTTTTATGGTCGCCTGCGCCGCCTCTCCCAAGGATGTGCATGGGGGGATGCGGAGGACATGATGCGCACAATGCTGATTCAGGCATGCTCCTCCGGCAAACTCAGGAGGCAGGTCCTGAGAGAGCCGGGCCTCACTCTACCCCGCATATTGGAACTAGGCCGGTGCCATGAGGTGGCCGAGGCTCGCGCCAACAAGATGGAAGCGGGGTCACGCTCGATGAAGTCGGAGGAGGTGTGTGCGGTCTGGCGGGGTGGCAGAGGAACAAGAAGACCTGGTGGAGGACCCCGGGACAGGGCAGGAAGATCAGGGGAGTCGTGCCAGAAGTGTGGCTATGACCTCCCCCACCCGACAGAGTGCCCGGCAGCGGGGAAGGTTTGTGGCCGGTGCGGCCTGCCGGACCACTTCTCAAGAGTGTGCAGAGCGGCTCTGCCAGTGTTGGTACCGAGAGGTCCAGCCCGGACGTGGACTCCGCGCCAGAGCCGACCACCAAATGTGGCCCAGGTAGACCAAGGTGAGGAGGAGGCCCAGGTGGATGAGACAGAGGAAGACGAGGAAGAGAACATTTTCTTTGTTTCGAGCATGGGGATCCTGAAAGGGAAGAGCAGGAGGCAGCCAAGGTGTGTGGTGGAGGTGAACCACTCGCCGGTTCCGGTGCTGGTGGACACGGGGGCCTCAGTCAATGTCATGGCGAGGGGACACTACGATACCATGGACCCGCCACCAGACTTGCCCACACCGAGAGCCTGCATATTTGCCTTTGGAGGGCCCCAGCCTATACCCCTGGACGGTGCATTTGTGGCGAAGGTGGAGCATGAGGGCTCGACGATCAAGGCTCGGTTCTATGTCACCCCTGTGAGTAACACTCTCCTGAGTTGTGCCGCTGCAGAGGCCCTGGGGATTGTCACTTTCGCGTACTCGGTGTACTTGGAGGACATCAATGACCTGCTCGATAAGTACACTGCCCTTTTTAACGGCATTGGGATGATGACTGGTGACCCGGTCAGGCTGCATATCGACAAGTCTGTACAACCCATTGCCCTAAAGCACCTCAGGGTGCCGATTCATCTGAGGGAGCAGGTTGACAAAGAGCTAGACAACCTGGTGAATCTGGATATTATTGAGAAAGTCGAGAGCCCGATGCCGTGGGTATCCCCTATCGTTGTGGCAAGGAAACCGAAACAACCAGACTCTGTTCGTATTTGTGTGGACATGAGGCTGCCCAACAAGGCCATCAAGAGAGAGCGGCACCTCACCCCTACCATCGATGACATTATCGCCGAGGTGCAAGGGGCCCTATTTTTCTCCAAGCTAGATCTACAAGCAGTATACCATCAGGTTGTCCTCCACCCTGAATCCCGGTACATAACCACGTTCACCACCCACCGGGGGCTGTACAGGTACAAGAGGTTGAGCTTTGGGGTGTCATCGGCTGCGCAAGTATTTCAAAACATCATACGAGGCGCCCTCGCCGATCTGGAGGGTGTCCTCAACATTAGCGATGGCATTCTGGTATTTGCCAAGACAGAGGTGGACCATCTGAGGAGGCTGGCAAAGACCTTTGAGGGACTGCAGTCGCTGGGCCTCACCCTTCACAGGGACAAATGTGAGTTCCTGCGCCCCTCCCTTGAGTTCTTCGGGTTCGTGTTCAAGGAGGGGGGGTGTCACCAGATCCAAGGAAGGTCCAGGACATTAAGAAGGCGCAGCCCCCGGAGTCGATGTCGGACGTGAGAAGCTTCCTTGGCATGGTGACCTACTGCGGGCACTTCATCCAAAATCTCGCCTCGAGGTCCGAGTCGCTCAGGGCGTTGACGAAGAAGGAGACAGTCTGGCATTGGGGCCCACTGGAGCAGCCGGCCTTTGAGGACATCAAGAGCGCACTAACAGCGGAAGACACCATGGCGTTCTTTGACCCGGCGCTGCCATCGGGGATCATTGTGGACGCGAGTCCATTTGGCCTGGGGGCTGTTCTAACTCAGGTGGACCGGGATGGGAGAGTTCGCCCAGTGGCGTATGCCAGTAAGGCGCTCTCGGACACGGAGCAAAGATACTCCCAAATTGAGCGGGAGGCCCTGGCGGTCCTCTGGGGATGCAGACATTTTCGACTCTATGTCTTGAGGCGTCCTGTGACCGTGGTGACTGACCACAAGCCCCTGCTCCCGATTCTGGCTGGATCATCCTCAAAGCCCCCGGCCAGGATTGAGAGATGGCTGCTCGCCCTGCTCGAGTATGGAGTCACCCTGGTGTACCGGCCGGGGGCCAACAATGCAGCGGACTACCTCTCCCGACATCCCGGAGTGCGCAGGGGAGAGGAGTATGACACCTGTGCAGAGGAGGCCGATGACCATGTCCGGATGGTGGTGGAAGGGGCCACACCAAATGCGATGCCCCTGTCGGAGCTGGAGGCTGCAGCGGCAGCGGATGAGTGTTTTCAGATCCTAAAGAACTTGATGCAGCACAGCTCCTGGAAATCCATCCTGGAGGCTCTGGCAGGGCAGACCCAGGAGGCCAAGACTGGACTCGAGTAGTTGTGGAAGGTGAAGGATGAGTTGTCCTTCTCGACGTCGGGCTTGCTGCTCCGAGGTGATCGCATCGTGGTCCCCCAGTGCAAGGTACAGGATGTGATCACTCTGGCCCACCAGGGACACCAGGGTGCCGCCAAGACCAAGGCGAGGCTGCGGCTGAAAGTCTGGTTCCCGGACTTGGAAAGAAGGGTGGATGAGTTTGTGGCGGCGTGTGTGTGGTGCCAGGCGGCTTCCCCCGTGCAGCGAGAGCCGACCATCGAGGCGATGCCCCAGGGGACCCGCCCCTGGGAGGTCGTCCATGCGGACTTTGGGTCAACGGCCGTGGGAACCCACTTCATCGCAATTGTTGATCAGTACTCACGGTACCCGGAGGTGGAGTTCGTGGAGTCGGTGGCCTTCGAGCATGTGGTTGTAGCGGTGGAAAAGATATGGGTTCCCTGTGACTCTGTGTTCGGACAATGGGTCGCCATTTCAAAGTGAGCGGTTCTCTGAGTTCATGGAGAGCTGCGGAGTCAAGCACAGGAAGATATCCCCGTTGTGGCCTCGCGCTAATGGAGACGCTGAAAGGCTGATGCGGACCCTGAATAAGACCTTCAGGATTGCTCAGGGACAAGTGCAGCCCCTCCAACTCGCCCTTTATCAATTCCTGTGGGTGTACCGCACCACTCCACATGCCTCCACCGGGGTCGCCCCTGCGGAGGCTCTGTTCAAGCGATGCCCCTGGGGTCTACTGCCCGAGGTCCGGGAGAAGGAGCCCGGGGTGATCGACACTCAGCAGGTTGAGGCCGATAGGAGGACCAGGATTGACCAGGAGAACCTGCGAAGGGGTCTTCGCCCCCAGTGGCTGGAACTGGGGGACGAGGTGCTCATTCGAAACAGACACCCCCACGGCAAGCTCTTGCTCCCCTACGAACCGGAGCCACTGGACGTGGTGGCTGTGAAAGGGTCCATGGTGACGGCATCGGATGGACGATCTGCTGTCACCCGAAACGTCAGCTTCTTCAAGAAGCTGGGGGACTCCCGAACTGAACCACCCTTGGACCCTGGACGTTGGAATCCCTGTGAGCGCCCAGAGCTCTCCAGTCCGTGGAGCTGTGACTGGTGGACTTCCCATGCCAGAGGTAAGCGGGAGGTACCCCCGGAGGGCTGGACGAGGGAAACCCGCTTATCTCAGCGAATGCGTGTTGGGACATGTGGAGAGTCAACCGGAGTGAGGGGATCCGGGCGGCTGACATTAAAGGGGCATGGGCTCATCATATTGGTGTTATTTTGTGTGTGTGGTTTGCAGTGTTTAATAAAAGTAATTGTGTTTCCTCCCGAAAAAGGAGGAGTGTGGCGCTGCCCCGTGTGGGACGCGCACGCGGCGGCGTGACGTTGCACGTCGCGCGTGCAAGTTAAATAAACGGGGCGTTCCCGAACGCCGCAGAGCGACCGGGGAGCCCGAACTAGTAGACGTGTGTCGTGTGTGGTCTGTCTAGTGTGGGGGCTCATGGGCATGCATGAGGGCCAGGACACACCCCCAACGCACTGGTGTTTCTGGTTGCCCGACGAGTTGAATAAGCAGTACCACAAGCCGCATGCTCTTTCAGGTTCATGTTATTGTTGTTGGGATCAAAGGTGTTACTTCCTGCTTATTCATTCCTATGCACTGTTGCGAATGCTGGGAAGGTTAATTCCTGGGGTGCATCCCATAATGGGGAGTTTACTCCCAGAGGTGTATTCGTCTGGAAATATGAGAGCCTGTAAGATAGCCTCGTGTGTTTATGTACCTTCTACAGACAACTGTCTGCCACCTGCAGCCAGAGAGGCCTGGATCCCAGTGAGGCACAGCGTTCCGGTGTTACGTTTTACCCACTATAAAAACCGTGCTTCACTTCACCTGCAGGCCCCAAGTTTGGTTCGCAATAAGTCCAATTCAGCATCTTTTCCTTCTCAATATGGGAGAAATGCAGGGGTCGGGCCCACCATAAAATGCCTGTCGCCTTTGGAGAGGCTGTGTACAAACATTGCTTATAAAGAGAGGTCGAGTGGAACGGATGAATACAATAAGGTCTATTGATCTGGGAAATAATTGCACCTATTATTAACAGCGCCATGAAACAATTCCGACCATAGCGGGAGCTACATAAATTACCCAATCAATCAGCCTTCGAGAAAGAGAAAGGAGCGGATAGATGTTGCAATGTGCTGTTCAGAGAGAGATTATCGTTTTCACGCTCAGTTCTGCTCAAATATTCCAGTAGCAGTGCCCGTGGCAAGCCAAGAGAGAAATATCGGACACCTGCTTCAAACGCTTGCCTGGTCCCAGCGGCATTGAATCCATAACTCTCTACGCCCGCTCTGGCGTCGCTCCCCTTCCCCCATCTGCTCCTCCAGATGACGCGGCCTTTCCCCTGGGGGTCCCAACAAGGCTGCGATGCCTAACAAGCATGCGTAACGGCAATTAGTAGCCTCGTAAAATGGCGGTCTCGACGTAGTTTGGGTTTATATTTTATTTCCATTAGAAACGCTGTAAACAAATCTGTCTCTTCTGAGCACAATATACAAGAACAGGCGCGGTATTCAAGAACGTGCACGACCCGCAGGTCAGTTCGTATCTAACGTGACTGTAAACAGCAGGGAATTACAGTCGAGTAACTTTGCTGAACACGTTTAACAGTTCACAGCTGTCCCTTCATTAAATTACATAGTACATGAGATAAAAGTAGGAGGCACGACGTTGCCAACACCCAGGTATACAATCTGACAGGCACTGGTGAAACACTATGGGTAGGAACATTCTACACACACACTTTATGCATGACATCACATATACACAGTGACTGACATCAGACATACAGGCACACACATACCGGCGAGGCGAAGAAGAAGCAGGTGCCCCACATGCACATTGTATTTTTGCTGTGGGGGGCATTTAAAGGCCCCAGAGAGAAGTCCCTTTCACATAAATGGCAGGCATTTTAAACACTGAAACAAAAACGGCCTGGTCTTTGTTTTTGTTTTTCAAGTCAAATTAAAGAGCCATGTGGAAAGGGGCCTAACCAGTCATTAAGCATTTTAATTTACAAATGAAGGAGGGATCAAAGAGCCCTCTCACATGGAAAACAGGATTTTTAAACATTGAAAACAAAAAAACCGCCAGGAAGATTGAAGTGTTGGGTGGATACCAGGTTGAAATGGCGCTGGCTCAGGCTGTTGCCAATCATTACTGTGGTGCATGCATGTTAGGTCAAGTAATCACTTCTGGCAACAATAAAGTTTTCATGTTCTTGGTTTGTATCGGGCAAATGTAGGCCTGGGTTGGCAGGCCAATGAGCGAAAGCCATGATGTGTTATAGGACCACTGGTCTTTTATCAAGGCTGTGTGAAGGTGTAAGTGCAGGGGTGCATAGTGGTGATGCAGTGAGTTGACGTGAGTTTGTCATTGAACAATTGCATACATAATACACATTTGTGTTTATACATTTCAAATTAAACAGGTACACATATAGTTGATAAAAAAGTAGTGTGTGGTGGTTGTGATGTGACATAACGCACGGGTTCATGTACATGATATGATATAATATGACATTTATAACGCGCCTATAAACAAGTGTTTCAAGGCGCGATGAGGCAAGGGAGGGGGAACAAAGGGAAGACAGAACAACAACCTTACTAGGCCAGGTGTCATTCAGATCGCGCAAGTGCATGGGGAGGGGAAAGGGAAAAGTGCGTGGGGGAAGGGAGAGGGGAAAGTGCAGTACATGGGATAGTAGAATAAATAAGATACATAAAAATGGCCACTGGTGGCAAGGGCAAGGTAAGTGCAGACATACGTGCTGGTAGGGGGACTGTAGGGATATAGAAAACAGACCCCAGGTGCAGGGGTTGCCAGGGCAGCAGTGCAAGTGGGCAACTGGTGGGGCCTGGTCCCAAGAATCAGAAAGGGTGGCCAGGTAACCAGTGCAGTTTCTGCCAGGAATTCAGCAGGGGGAGGCCCCTGCCGAAGAGAGAGATCTACCAGCAACTCGTTGCTTGGAGAAGCGACTGACCCTGAGGGAGTTGGATGCGGATGAGAGAAGAGCTCGAAAAGGAAGATATTTAGGGAGAGAGTTGAAGGTATTGCAGCCCCAGGCCCCAGAAGGCCTTGTAGACAATGCAGAGAGTTTTGAACTTAATCCTCACAGCCACTGGGAACCAATGCAAAGATTTCAGTCCTGGAGAGATACAATCCCTGGGCTTGAGGCCAAGGACTAGCCTTGCAGTCCTGTTCTGGATAAGTTGCAGAGGGCAGAGAGTAGAGGCAGGCAGATTTAGATAGAGGCTGTTACAATAGTCCAGCCTAGAGAGAACAAGGGCTATGGAGACAGTGAGCTTCTGGAGGAAGGAGGGGAAAGGAAGAATACCTCTGAGGAGGTGCAGCTGGTAGTGTGACTTCTTAGAGATGTCAGAGATGTGAGGAGAGAAGGAGAGTGTGGAGTCGAAGATGACTCCGAGGTTTTTAGCCTTGCAGGTGAGAGCAGGAAGAAGGCCAAGAGAGGCCGGCCAGAGAGCGGCAGGGACGGAGGGAGCGGGTGTGTTGATGAATAGAATCTCAGTCTTACTGGCATTAAGGCAGAGGTCATTGGCGGCACACCACTCATAGATGGCAGACAGACAGTCAGAGATGAGGGAAGGAAAGGAGGAGGCCGAGGGTAACTTGAAAATGAGCTGGATATCATCTGCATAGCACTGAAAGTTGGGGCAAAGAGCAGTGATGCAGTGGGCAAGGAGTGCCAGGTATTGGTTGAACAGCCAGGGAGAGAGGTTAGACCCCAGGGGGACACCACAGGTAGAGAAAAAGATATTGAAGAGGAAGGCCCCAAGTTGGACCTGGGAGGGTCGGTCGGAGAGGAAAGAAGTCAGCCATGCCAGAGCCTGACCAGTGATACCCAGGTTATCACGGAGACGGTTGAGCAGGATGGCGTGGTTGACAGTGTCAAAGGCAGAAGAGAGATCAAGCAAGATGAGGATGCACAGGGTGTTTGAGTCAAGGTTGGAGAGCAGGTCTTCACGGATGTTCAGGAGAGCAGTTCCTGTGCTTCTGGCAGCTCTGAAGCCAGACTGATGGTCATGAAGACAACCAACAGATTCAGTGTGGAGATTAAGCTGGGAGATGGCCAGTTTCTCCAGGAGCTTGCCCAGGAAGGGAGTGATGGCGATTGGGCGATAGTTAGCCGGGCAGGAGGGGTCGGCGCAGAGGGTTTCTTAAGAAGAGGTTGCACAAGGGAGTGCTTCAGGGGGGATGGGAAGACTCCAGTGGCGAAGGAGTGATTGCAGAAATCAGCCAGGGCAGGAGCCAGGGCGTCAATGTGGTCCTTGATAGTTTTGGAGGAACAGGGGTGAACCTGTTTCAACGAGACTTTCATAGATCAGACTTGTCTAGAGACCTCGCCTGCAGAGAAAAGGGGAAAGGCAGAGAAAGAGGGAGGGGGTGTGGCTGCAGAAGGGCCAGGGGAAGAGCAGGGAATAGAGGGAGGGAGACAATAGGAGGAGAGTGAGCACAGGATGTCCTGAGTTTGAGAAATGAAGTGAGAAAACAGTGCCGTGCAGAGGGCCTGGGAAGGGACAGGAGAGGTAGAGACTGTGGCAGGATTGGCCAGTTCCTTGGAGATTTTAAAGAGTTCAGCCGAGTTGTTAGATGCTGCAGAGACGCGGGCTTGGATATGAGCTCTCTTCTTGGTGAGGACGGAGCGCCGGTATTGCCTTTGCATTAGGCAGCAGGCCAGTTTGTCAGAGGATGAACTTGAAGCACGCCATTTCCTCTCGGCCACCATGCACTTGCGTTTTAGGGTGACGAGGTCTGAGTCGTACCAGGAGTTGCACTTGGCTCTGGGCTTCAGGCGGATTCTCATGACAGGGGCAAGGATATCAAGAGTATCAGATATAGAAGAGTGGAGCGTGGAGAGGGCTGTGTCAGGGTGAGAGTCAGCCAAAAGGAAAGCGGGGGTGAGAAGGTGGAGGCAAAAGCCTCAACTGACACGCGATTCATGGGTCGGATGACCGAGAAGGTGGGTAGCAGTGATGGGGGTGGCTTGGCCTGAGGGGTAGGGAGGGTGAGATGGGAGGATAGGAGAAAGTGATCACTCCAGGAGAGAGGAGTGGAGAGAGGGGAAGGTCTGAGGAGATCAGAACATCGAGAGTGTGCCCTGCAGAGTGAGTCGGGCCAGAGGGGAGAATAGTGAGTGACAGAGCGTGTCAGAGGTCGCGAAAGAGTCCAGAGGGAGGACAGGAGGCATCCAGGTGGATGTTGAAGTCTCCAAGAAGGAGGAGTTGAGTGGTAGAGGCCAGGAGTGAGGAGGAGAGGTCCGCCCACTCAGAGAGAAAGGAAGAAATCTGACCAGGCGGCCGATAGATAGTAGCCACAGTAAGGGAGTGGCTAGGGGAGAGAGAGAGCCTGCAGACGAGGCATTCAAACGTGGAGTAGGCCTGCGTAGGAGTGACTGTGGCAGGATTCCACTTGGGGAAGATCAGGGCTACACCACCACCAGAGCGGTTGGACCTGGGCATGGAGAGGATCTTGTAGCCGTCAGGACGGAGAGTGTCAAAGCTTGTGACAGAGCTGGCCGAAACCATGTCTTGGTGAGACCGAGGACATCAAGGTCAAGTTCTTCAAGAAGGCGGCAGATGTTGGAGGCGTGTTTGACAGCAGAGCGAGAGTTTAGAGTGGCAATATGGAGAAGGTTGCCATCCTTGAAGGACTTCCGGGGAGGGGTACAGATCATAGGTACGCCCTTCGGAGGTGTAGCGGGAGCCCAAGAGGGGGCAGAGAGGGAAGGAGGAGGCAAGGTAGCCAAGGAGGAGGCAGAAGGGGGAGGCGAGGTAGTCGGGGAAAGGGGGGAGGAGACAGCAGGAGAAGAAAGGAAGTTGATGAGGCGCGGGAAGTGTCTATCAAAGAGATGAAGGTTGGCCTGAGGGCCTTGGACCAAGACGGTCCCATTAGAGTAGACATTAATGACGACCTTAGAGGAATGAAAGGAGGCCAGGAGGGCGTCCCAACGGGTGCCACCATTAATGGGAGAAGAGGAGAAAGGAGAGAGCACAGAGACCATGTGAGGGGTCCATAGGTGAAGGAACGACAAAGAGGATGTCGGTGAGAGTTTCCTTGGAGGAGGCACTGGTGTAGGCGTCAGCGATAGGGAGGCCTGGGTTGGAGACTAGGATATCCTTTTTAAACTTCTTCCTACCAGACTTAGTGAGGAGAGCAAGATGGTCAATAGAGAAGCAGTTTGAAAAGATAGGAGAGACAGAGAGCACCATAGAGTAGATGTGAGAGGAGGGAGACCCTAGGGTGGACCGACATGACAGCGAGAGGCAGGTGAGTAGAGCTATGGGACAAGAACACAGCACTCAGGATGAGAGCTCAGAAAAGCACATTCTAAGACAGGACAGAAGACGCACCTAAGATTGTGAGTCCTAAAGAGGAAGAAAAGGTCTAGGTTTCACAATGCAATTTTGTGGTACTGATACAGGCAATTTAAAACAACCAGTGGCAAGCCACCTAGGTTTGAGAATCCTAAAGAGGGAGAAAAGGCCTAGGTTTCACAATGCAATTTATTTGTGGTACTGATACAGGCAGATTAATGCATACATGCAATGAATTAGGATAGTGACATCACATAGGGTATGAATGACCAGGAAAAGGTTGCAGCAAGGGTGAAATAAGAGAAGAATGGGTATTAGGTTGGTTGGGCAAGGTGCCTGATTGTCGTGTATAAGTAGTAGTAGTGGCAGTTTTTACCAGAGGAGTATGGAGCTGTGGTCTCCTTAAAGAAGGTGCTGGTTAGCATCTGAAAAGTAAAGTGCCATGGGTCACAAGGTGTGTGCCCAGCTCAACATGATTATCTTCAAGTAGGACAAATGGCCAAGGGCTGTGGGGTATAAGCATAGGCTGCCGACTGTGCTAGGTGAGTGCAGGCAGACACCAGTAGTGGGCGAGCGATATGGGCAATGGCTGCCATTGAGATCCGTTTAGACGGAAGGCTAGTGTATGTGCTGGTTGGGCTGGTGGTCTCGGTGTGTACCATCAGAGTACATGGCGTTCCTTTGTGAGTACCAAGGTGAATGTGCCAAGCGGTGGCTTGACCTGGTGTGGTGTTGACCAGCAGGGGGTGTAATTAACAGCGTAGAGTGAGGTGCTGGCTGGGGAAGGAGCGGGATGGGGGTGTCAGGGTGTGGATGTGGCTCATGTGAGGATGAAATCCAAAAGGGAGCACTGCAGGGTGCTGTGTCGTGCAAGCTGTACTGGTTGCAACTCGGGCATTCTGGTGGAGTTAGGGATCACTGAGTGCCCAGTTAGAAAGGTTGTGGGAGCTCTGGAGTAATGCACAAGGAAAGGTGCGTGCAAGTGCGCTGTACTGGGTGAATGCCTTTGAATGGATATAAACCATGAGAGTCGGTAACGGAGGCCGTGCAGCACGTCAGAGGAGACAGATGCCTGACGGGCTGGTTGGAATTGGATCTTTCAGCAAAGGTTTGAGTGTAATGTGCAAAGCATGGGCGTGCAGATGCACCAGAATAAGTAGCATGCTGTAGATAGATATAATCAATCGGAATCGGGTGCAGAGTCCAATTAGGCCGGTGCCCAAGGGACTAGTAAAAGATAGATCTAGCAGCGATAGCTCTCAGGCCAGTCTGGTAGGTAGCGGCTGTTAGAGGGTTGGAAGTGCTAATAAATCACCTTGAAGGCACATAGTTCACAGAGTCCATTGTATGAGCGAGTGAGTGGGGCGGGGGGTGTGTTAGCCACTCAGACCTGAATAAAAGTAAGGTGAAGATTCTATCTCGCTGATATGTTCCGCCTGTGAAGGGTGTTGGGAAGGAGCCTAGTGCTATCCTTCATTTCCAAACTTTCCAAGCGCTTTAGAATTTGGCAAGTCTTCTGTTAATTGTTTTTTGGGCAAGACTCTGTTACTATTGCTAGGCACCACAAAAGACCAGGGGGGAGGGGAGAATGAATAGAAGGCAGTTATTTAAATATACAGTGCCTTACCTGAATGAATTTTTAAATGTTAAAGCTTATGCAGTTCTTAGCACATGACTCAAAAATACTCCCCCCTCCCTTCCCGGAAAGAATGCAGCCTGTACTAAAAATAGACTATAAGCCATTGCGTGGGGCCTGGCTAGCTCTAGCAGAAAGCCGAGGTAACTCAGCAGCTGTTCCTGTCCATCACAAGCCAATGGAGACTAAAAAAGATTAAATGCACGACTACAGAGTACTAGGAAAACAAGGGTTTTTTGTAGTAATTACTGGACCAGATCAAATATGATTATGTTGAGTTAAGTGTTGAGAGAATGGCGGGACAATGTGTTTATTTATGAATGCTTATAACATAGCAAATTATGCTAAACAGGAGCGACAATGTATTCCTGCTTAGGCAGCATAATGTTATCTAGCTTGTCCCAAACGGAACCCAGCCATGCCAGCAAGAAGAACTGCAGCATCCCTTTTAAGGATGAAGAGTTTTGGATGAGCTCTGCTGGTATCCAGTGACCAAGTCAAGAGTATTTAAGCCCCAGGCCCAGCACCAGTCTTCAGGACCTGGCAGCCAGCCAAGGAAGACAGAATGCTGGTCAGAATGGCGGAGTCCTTTGCCATTCCCCCCAATCCTCATCTTTGTAAGGATTTAAGTTCATCTCTTGCAAGATAGACTAATTCCCTAGAGGGGTGCACTTACTCTGGTTTGAGCGTGATCAGGGGGTACCCCAAAATATTTAAGGGCTGCTCCTGTAAATTGGGGTTTGCTTTCAGTGGTGACCCCACGTGATACTTAGTTTCTTGCCCCTGTACTTTGCGAAGCCCAGGCCAGTCAGCCTCGCCCAACTATAGTGATCAGACCCCTAAATCAAAAGACCCATGTATCCTGAGCGACTTTAGTAAAAGCCATTTTAAAAGAAATCTTTTCTGCTCACTGTAGCAGGGCATGGCTCCAGAACGACAGGAATGGGACTTCATAACAGAGGGAAACTCAAGTGAACAATGCCCGCGTGAGTATACTCTTGCAAGTGATAACAAAATGGGAACATGTATGTATGATATGGTGATGTGAATGGTATGGTGATGTGGATGTTCTGAGTGGTCAATGGAATAGGACTTGGTGACTTATTATGGCATAGGACTTTTGGTGATGTAGGAGGTCATTACGACCCAGGCGTTAAGGGTTACCGCCGTCGTTAACCCTTAACGCCTGATTCCAATTTTAACGGCTGCTTTTAGCAGGCATTAAAATCTATGGCGCTAAACCGCCTTGGTGCTAATTACGGCACCGTAATTTACGGTGCCGTAATTAGCGCCTTCCCCACTCCCATTATGCCCTATGGGGCAAAAATGGGAATGAGGAAGGGTAAATGGGAAATGGGGATTTACCGCCCCACTCACCTTGGAATGGGGCGGTAAATCCGCCATCCACCATGGTGTAAACATAGTTTACATAGTTTACACCATGGTGGTAAAGTTGGTGTACTTACCGCCTGGGTCGTAATGACCTCTGTAGTATTGGTGATGAAGTATAAAATAGGACTTTTGGTGATAAAGATTGGATAGGATGGATTGGATTGGATTAGATTGGATTGGATTGCAGATGATGTGTTAAGGCGTAGATTGGATAAGAGGTGGGTTATGTATTGAAATGTTCACGTATTTCTGTTTTCTACTTTTTATAATGGAAAGGGCACCTCAGCATATAAAAGACTGAGATGAAAGGGATCCTCAGCATATATAAAAGACTGAGATGCATGGGATCCCCAGCTTATAAGGACTGGGAGGTAAGGGATCCTCAGCCATAACAGGTTGAGAAGGTAGTATCACACATTCTTCTTCTTATGACGATAAAAGCAGTAGTGGTATTACGTAGTGGCTCGGTATAAGGAGTGGGCCTGCATGGAAGTCAATTATTTTTTGCATATTTCCTCTTGCTGTCTTTTGTGGTAAAAAAGGAAGGAAAGTGGATGAGTCGTAGTGTGTGTGTGGGTGAAATCAAAGTGAGAAAAAGTAAGGGGGTGGGGGAAAAAAGTGGGTTGATCTATATTTTTGAAGCACATGCAGCATAGCAGTAGGGTTTAAGTGAAGCATTAGGGACACGTGCAACATTATGAAGGAAGAAACTCCAATAAAACACATGCATAGGGTTCTGCCACTGTGTTGTGACAGGATAAATAAACAATTGATAGTAGAAACAAAGGAAGGGGGGACGGCCTGCTCCTGGCCAGAGCAGGGCTCCCATAACAGAAACATGGTAGAAAAAATTTCCATCTTTGTAGCAGCAAAATATGAAGGGAAGAAGTAAAAAAAAAGAGAAGAGATTATAGATCTCAGTCAAATAGTTGAAGATATGGGAGATCAGGAAGGTGTAAAAGAGATGCAATGTAAGGGGAAATACCCCATAACGCCTAAATCTGCAGTAGGGTATAAAAACCCAGTCTATAAGCCTCCAGAGGTAGAGAGAGTGTCAACAGGATTATCAGGATTAGCAACTGGGGGGGGGGCTCAAGAGCTTTTGCACCTCCATATTACCCATCCACATGCGTTAATATGCCCGTAGCATTGGTGTACCCAGAGGGTCCACAAGTAGACATAGACAACGAGTTAAAAAAGCATTGCAGGAAAGGTTGGTCAGGTTACAAGAACATGAAGAAGTATCACCAGAAATAAGGGTACCGGTGCAGAAAATAGGGGATTGGAAGTCAGGAGATTTGTTGTTTAGGTTTAACCCTGGGGCAATACATTTGTGTAGAAAAAGATGATGGGCAGAGGGTATGGACGGTCCTGGGACAAAAAGTAGAACAAACAAGGGAAAATGGAGGGGAAGATCAAGGTAGTAGACATAATGAAGAGGCAGGGCAAGAAGGAGATCAAGGAGAGGAGGTGGGGAGAAACCCGTCCCTGCCACAAGAGGCAGTGGGGATGGACAGACCAAGAAATAGAACAGATTTAATCATGATAGTTCAAGATCAGAAGAATACTAAAAGTGTAGAAAACAAAATAGATATGCAGATGCCTCTTATACCTAAAGGAGTAGGAATAACGCAGTATGTGCCATGGCCTCAAAAGGACAAAATAATTTGACTAAAGCTCTCCCCCAGCTTATAGACGGAGCTAGTACATGGATCTATGAATCTGAAAAACAAACAGCAGGGGTAGCCTTAGCACTAGGAGATTTTAAGAGTCTACTGGTCACCATAGATGGGGACCAGGCTGAGGACATATGTGCAAGGGCTGGGGTAAGTCTTTCAGATAATGAACATAATGGAGCAACCTTTGATGAGGTAAGGGCAAGGGTATGGGCTGCCATACGAAGGATGTAACCAGATACCCCTGACTTACATTCTTTAATGCAGTGCACAATGGGTGATGATGAGGACCCAGTTAAGTCTATTCTTAAGTTACAGGAAATGTGGAGAGTTGAGACAGTACCATTTTTCTATTTTATTGTAAAGAAGGGAGTACCAAAAGAGGTCCAGAAGGCACTAGATAAAATTGTGGGAATTGAAGCCAAAGAGTCGTCAGAGATACAAAGCATAATAGTCCACAATTGTACGAAAATCAAGGAGCGGGACAGGGGGACAGCCCAGAAGCGGCAAACTGACGAGTCAAAACTAGTGGAAAATAACCTAAACAAAGTTGTCGTTCTGAAAGACCAAAGAAATATCGAGGCTTAGTACCACAAAATGAATACGCCAATCACGGGTGGAAAGATACAAGTATCTTTATTTCTGTACTGAATTCAAAGCAAAACAGATAGCTATCTGGCTCCCAACACCTTGCAGTGTGTACCAGCAAACACAGTGAGGGGTGAAAGTGCTGGACATCTTAATGCAAGCTATTTTATACATTTTCAAATCATTGTCCAGCCCCTCTCCAAACTAATAATTTACATGCTAGGATTTGTGCCCAGTTCACATGACAAATATTACAATATTGTACAACGGATTTAACAAGTTTGCATGTCCATGAAGTTACAATGGCAGTATTGGGTCTCCGGCTCATAGCAAGCCTAGTTTCAAGAAAGAACACAATATATTACAACCAAAGCACACAATTCGAGTTTGCTCTACATTGTTCCGCTGTTTAGATGAGGATGAGGCTTGTGAGCGCAGACAACACTTGGATTGCAGTTCATACGAGTCACAAGGTTTCTTTGCATAGAACAAACAGTCTGCTCTCGGTCAGCCTAAATGTTGACACAACACAAAGGTCGTTTGGAGCGGCTGTAGTTGAAAAGAAAACACTGTCCACCATTTTAGAACACAAAGCAAGAGTTAAAATCAAAATGGCGAATAGTTCTTAAAATGGCACCGAAGGGGGGCGTGGCCTGGAGCCGACTCGACTGGAATGCTTTCCTGAGAGCTCCCGCTCGGCCCAATGCGCTTTTTTTATATAAAATCTGTTTCTGCCTCCGTTTAAGCCCGGGATTTCGTCCACTGGTGGGGGAACCCCCCTGCACCCTCTGACCGAGTGGGTCTCGGTTTCTCCTCGGGACTGCCGGATGCGATGCCGCAACTGCCCAGGGGCGCACTCGGCGGTGAAATGGCTGCTGCAACTCCAAAACCCGGAGGCCACCCAGGAGGGGGCGGAACAGATTCAGAAGCCCTGCCGACCTGCCGCCGCTTGAGTTGAGCCGCTGTGTACCTGCTCGCCGCTCGCTGATGTGCCCTTCTGCCTCCGGTCCCAGCACCAGCTCCCTACGCCAGCACAGCCCGAAGCAATAATGCACCCTGGGCAGTGAAGCCATCCGCTCTCCGCCAACCCTTGCCAGGACGCGGTCGCCGGATTGCCTCCTCTCCTTCGAGCTCAGCTTTCCGCGCTCCGGGCCAGCCGACCTGCACGCGGCCCACTGCGGGCGTCCATCTGGAGTCCTCCAGTGGCGGCCGGTGGCTCCTGAACCCGCTGGGAGATAGCGCTTTCCATACTCATAGGAGCGCGACGCCCTGGGCTGTGGATCCAACGGCTCTCCGCCTTTTTCCTTCCCATTGGGATGCAGCCGCCGTACTATCTCCTCAATGCAGCTTCCCGCACCCCCAGTCGGCCTACCTGCACTCGGCCCACCACAGGGGCCCGTCTGCCGCTACCCAAAGCTGCCTGTGTGCGGGGGCTCCAACAGCAGCCGGCCATTAGATTCACCAGCAGCACGCTCTCCTAGCCATCGCACAGTGCCCGCACAGGGTACACAGAGGCACCAGCCCACGAGCCTCTTTCCCTGTGTTTGGGGCACTAATCGAACAATGGGGCATCCTGCACATCTAGCCTCAGCCCGCCCGGGCAGTCTCAGCGCCCCAACGCCCTAGGAAGCACGCTACAGTCCCTGCACCTACAGCGCCTCAGGCCGGGCTGCCATCTTGCGGACCACCACCGGAGCCTGGATCTCCCATCTCTACGCCTGCCACAACCTGCCTTGCAGAATCACTGGCCCTCCCTCTGGACCATCCATTGCTTCACAGGCCCTGAGGGGCTGCTACCCCCACCACCTACCCAGGTTGCCCTCGGGTCGCAGGAGGACCCCGGAATCTTATCAACGGCTCAGCAACATGCCAGCAACACGCCAGCACTGGCGTAGGGAGGTGAGGAGTCAGGAGGGTAGGGGGTATCCTACTGACTCCGGGTGCTCGGCTGAGGGAGGCCCTACAGTCTCATTGGCCGGCCTCTTGTACCCGTATCATCAGACCCCACCGAATCTACCTTGGGCGCCAACATAGCCCCTGCCCCGACTGGTGTCTCCCCACACCTCCAGAACTTCCACAAGCCTCAGACCTATATCCTTTAACGGAGGCAACTCTCATCACTGGACCTAGAGTCCCAACCCAGAACCTCCCCAGCACCACAGAACTTCCTGCGTCCTGCCCACACCGAGGTGCTGTCACACACATCCGTGCACCCACGACAATGTCCAAAAGCGGGAAGGCACCTAAACAAGCCGACATTGTCGCCCTCATGACCACCTCGGCTGCCGAAAGGGCCGAGAAAGCCGACCCACCGGAGGATTCCAACAAGAATAGCATTCTATCAACTGCAGGAGCAGATTCCTCGCCGCCACAAGCTGCAACCAAAGCCGACCTGCAGGACCTACTAGTGGCCCTAACCAGAGAAATTCAGAAAAGTTCCGAGGAAATTACTAAGAAAATAAACTTCCTGGACAAAAGAATGGGGGAAGTGGAGCATCGAACCACCGAAATAGAATCGAAAGTCTGTGACCAGCGATTTGAAATTGAACAGCACAAGGACAGGAGAGCCGCCCTTGAATCAAGATGCAGCAACCTTGGGCAAAACAAGAGGATTTGGAAAACCGTTCAAGGAGGAACAACATCAGAGTCCGAGGCATCCCAACCACTATCCCAGAATCAGACCTGAAGGCTTACATATCGGATCTCTTCCGATTGATCATCTCCCTCGCAGACACTTCCCCCCCTAGAATTGGATCGGGTGCACAGAACTACTCCAAGGAAAACTTCCACGCTCCCCCCGGATGTATTGGCCAGGATACACTTCTTTCAGATAAAAGAGGACATCATGCGAGAAGCAAGGCAAATGCGGCAGATCACCTTTCTAGGCTCCACGATCTCACTTTACCAAGACCTAGCGAACGCAACACTTCATAAGCGGAAGGCAATGCGGCCCTTGACAACCTGGCTACAAGATAAGAAAATTCCATATCACTGGGGATTTCCCACTTCAGTGAAATTCAGATGGGACGGTTCACAGAGACAAATACAATTGCTGAAAGAGGCGGAGAAACTCATGGGCATAAACAATACTGACCCCAGCGCCGAACCGGAAGAATCAGTTCGCCCTCACCGGGACGATTCCCCAGGTGGGACATGGTCCAAACCCAATAGACGGTGCAGACTGAGGGGCCCTCCGAAAAAAGATAGCGGCAGGGGTTGAGCGCACGGCTGAAGCTCCCTGGTCCAGGAGCCTGCGGACCCCATACGCAGAGTCCACCCAAGACCAATTGAAGCCCCTCTGGAACTATCGTAAGCAATTCATATGCACCTGCACAGAGGCGCGACCTACGGCGGGCGCCCACACGGTTCTTCTCGGCGGCCCAGTTGGCCACACCGAGCGCATTGGTGCCACTAGTTCCCCAGTGGTAGTAGGTAGACGTTCCTTCTACCAGTTCAACGTCGGGAAAAGAGGAGGGAAAAAGTGAGAAGAATGAATCTTACAAGAATACCTTCACCAACACGGACACTAATCGTCCCTAGAGTCACCCCAGGACTCTTTAACACAACAGGCAACAACAACCGAAAACAGACCCACAACTCAATACATCAGCTACATCTTATTCAAAAACCACAAGATAGGCCCGGGGTAATCCTCATGAGACACTCAACACCACAGCGCAAGAGATGGCTAATACAAACTAATTAAGAATCGTATCCTGGAATATCCAGGGGATGAACTCGCCAAGAAAATGCAGATCGGTGGAACACCGCCTTGGTCAACTATCCGGAGACATTATCCTACTGCAAGAAACGCACCTACTTGCACAGGATGAACATCGCATAAACTTCAAGAGCCATAAACAGACCTTCTTCGCCACTTCAGGCTCAAAGAAAAGAGGCGTTGCAATTCTACTCAGTGACAAAATTCCACTACTTAACATCACAATAAGGAGAGACCCACAGGGCCGGTACCTTCTAATCAAAGGCCTCTTCGAAGAACTTCCTATCACGTTGGTATCAATTTCCAGCCCCAATACCTCCCAAAGCAGGTTCCTCAGAGAAATCCTCCCAACCATCTCAGCCTTCCGGGAAGGCCACTTATTCATAGGCAGAGATTTTAATGCCATGCCGAACCCGTCGCTAGATAAAACGCTTCCCCCCACGAATACAGACGACACGCAGGCCCTGGCCTTACTCAACCTATTCAAGGAAACGGAGACCGTGGACGTATGGAGAATACAAAATGACGCCTTAAGAGACTACACACACTTCTCCAACGTCCACAAGGGATACTCAAGAATCGACTTGATTTTAATTTCCGGCACTCTTTATCCATGTGTCATTAACACAGAAATTCACACATGCATGATCTCCGACCATTCTCCAGTCTCCGTGAACATATCCATTTCAGGCCAGAAATCTCCCCCCCAGAGGTACTGGAAGCGAAATGATTCACTCTTACTAGACATCAGTATAAGAGCCGAAGTGGAGGAAGCATTAACTAACTACTTTAAAGAAAAATCCACACAAATATCCCCCATCAACATAATCTGGAACGCAATGAAGGCGGTGGTCAGAGGCGTACTGATAGGGGCCGGGGCAGAACAATGAAGGATCTCAAACATAGCTGCGGCCAAGCTTGAAAAATAAGTATCCCACCACGAATCACAGCTAAAAGTTCAATACTCAAGAAAAACCTAACGGGCCTTGAGAAAAGCAAAGACCGCCCTGGAAATGCACTGCGCCGATCGAACAGCCAAATCCCTAGCGTATACAAAACAGTTCTACTATGCTAAAGGGAACAAAGCAAACAGGATATTAGTTAAAAAACTAAGGGCGATCCGCAGTCGGAACAACATACTCAAACTACGAGGGGAAAATGGAAAACTGCTCTTCTCCGAGACGGATAAAATAAATGAACTGTTGAGATACCATACATCCATAATGTCCAGCGAACCACTGAATCTAGAAGACCTACCAGAATACATGAGGGCGCTACCGCCCCGCAACCCCTCTTTGCTAGAACATCTGGAGGCTCCCATAGGAGACAAAGAAGTCATTGAATCCATCAAAGCCCTCAAATCCTCCGCCCCGGCACAGATGGCCTGACCGCAAACTTCTACAAAAGATTTGCCAGGGTGCTGGCCCCTCAATTATCCGCCTTATTCAATTCCTTCCTATCCACGGGATCTGTCACAAACTCCATGGCTGAATCAATCACGATCCTGCTACACAAGCCCGGGAAAGACCCCGAACTGCCAGACTCCTATCGACCCATATCGCTTTTGAACAATGACGGAAAGATTTTCGCCAAAGTGCTGGCCAGAAAACTGGGACCGACCCATCCAGGCTTAGTTGACCGAGACCAGACTGGATTTATCGCTGGTAGAGGGACCCATGACAACATCCGACGAGCAATAAATCTAATTGAGTGCGCCCACAAATCAAAAACAAAGATGGCAGTAATCTCACTAGATGCCCACAAAGCCTTTGACTGGGTGGATTGGGGATATATCTGTGCAGTCCTTCAACGATTCGGCTTCGGTCCTAACTTCACGTCATGGGTCATGGCCAACTACCAAATCCCTACAACGCAACTCTGAATTAATGGCACCAGGTCCGACTACATTCACATCACAAGAGGCACCAGACAGGGCTGCCCACTATCTCCCCTGGTCTTCGCTTTGTCCATGGAACCCTTCGCTGCTAGAATCAGACAAAACAAGGGCATACAAGGAATTCAGGTGGGGGAACATGAGTATAAAATTGCACTTTATGCCGATGATGTGCTCTTAACTGCGACAAACCTTTCAACTTCCCTGGGGGCCCTGTGGAAGGAGATTGCAGCGTTTGGCGCCTTATCGGGATTCAAGGTTAACCTATCCAAATCCTCAGCATTGCCCATCAACCTCTCCCACCAGGACAAGGCCGCGCTCGCACCACTCTCACCAATTCCCTGGGCCAAGGAGGCCATAGAATATCTCGGAGTCCAGATCACCAAAAACCCAATGCGTCTATACTCAAATAACATCCCACAATTACTTAGAGCTCTGCAGAATGACCTCAAAATATGGAAGCAACAAGAAATCTCTTGGTTCGGCCGAATCTCCTCCGTTAAAATGAATCTGATACCCAGATGGCTATATCAATGTGCATCTCTACCACTACAGATCCCCTCCCCTGCCATACGGGCTCTACAGAAGAAAATAATGTAATTCGTCTGGGGGAAACGGCCCCGGATCAACAAACGAATCATGCTAAAAGGAAAATCACAAGGGGGCCTCGGCGTCCCCGACCTAGCCGGATACTCACTTGCGGCTCAGCTATCTCACGCATTCGCCTGGGTGGAGGAAGTAGACCCCCGAAATGGTGACAAATCGAAGAGGCCTGGTGTCCGGTCCCCCTACACGATCTACCACACCTGCCATTATTAAAACCACAAGCCAACACTGGGCCCTTATCTGCCACAACGGTCATGACCCAATGTTGGAAAACCGCAGCGTGGAAATGGGGAATCCGAGGCACCCTGGGTCCCATGTCCCCCATCTGGAACAACCCAGAATTCACACCAGGAAACCCACCATGGGACTTCCATGCTTGGTTAGCAGGAGGCCTAGCAAAATCTAGCGATTTTCTGGAAGAAGGCTCTCCCATCACCTTCGAGAGGTGCAAAATAAAATTCAGAGTAGGGGAACAGGAAAGATTCCGTTACTCTCAAATTAGGCACTGGATGTCACACAGGGGCACTCGGGACAAATGCTTGAGAGAACCAACAGCACTGGAATTCACTTTGACATCTCCAACCAGCAAAGGCAGAATATCCACTATATATCGGCTCCTAGACAGATCTGACCCGGCAAAGAAAGAAAGATATATGACAGAATGGGAAAAGGACATTGGCCCGGGAAATAGCAGTAGAAGACTGGGAGAAAATCTGGACCAGACTACACAAAAGCTCTCAATGCGTCACGAATAAGGAAGGAGGCTATAAACTGTGTTATAGATACTACATCACCCCCACCCAAATCCATAAGGCTGCCAAGCCCCCGGATCTCTTTTTCACTTAGTGTGGGCCTGCCCAAAGGCAGAGATATACTGGAAGGAAGTGCTGAAACACATCAAAGAAATCTCCGGCCTCTCAATCCCTTGGGACCGAGGTGTTGTCCTGCTGGGCGAAACCGGCGACGGAGCATTCCCGATCTCAGGCCACATCTCTCGCCTATGCAACCACCTACTACTAGCTGCGAAAAGTGCACTGGCTCGCCTATGGAAAGACAAAAACGGCCCCTCGATCGCTCTATGGTGGGCCAAATGCTGGGAGATAGCAGTATCAGAAAAAATCACAGCAATACGCTCAGACTCCCTAAATAGAACTCTGAATATATGGGACCCATTCTTAGATTATGCGGCCAAATATCCAACTCTCACCAGGAGGTCCCCGCTCACAAGGTGGCTCCAATGCAGCCCCCTCTACTGACCCCTGATCGGCCCCCAATCATTTCGGAGTTTAATTGGACAAGCACCCGAGATCAAGCCACTCAACTGCCGCAGCCAGGAATCAATCCACCATCTCTCTTGCCCTCAACCCACAAAAGCCTATAAAGACACTATTTGTTGTTGATGCTGATATGCACTGCTTTGTTGTATGCAATATAAAATGTTGTAAAATCAATAAAATGTTGTTATGTAAAAAAAATGGCCCCGAAGTTGATCAGAAATCGGAGCATTTAGAATGCGGTTTTCTGTGTTACGCGAATGGGCTTAGGCCAATATTCATAACAAGGCAGTATTATACAAATACAGTTTAACAAACCCTCCTTTTAGCCTAAGCCAAGAGCATTACTCAAACATTCACTTTATTAAAAAAAAACACGCCTCAATGTCCATACATCCTGAATCACATTCTTCAGAAATATCAATTGCCATGAGTACCTTGATAGTAATATCCTTCATTATAAAAATATTAGTAGTTTCCTTGGGTGCATGTACCTTTGCTCCTAGTGTACCTATCGTTTGTGCACAACATCCTCCTAACATCGAACATATGGCAGGGAGACACTGTACACAACAACAAAACAATAGAACACCAAGAACTATCATTAGGACTGCAAAGAGCTTCCAACCCCATGATCGTAACAAGTCCCAGAACCAAACACTAAGATTCCAGTTTCCCTTAGGACATGTACTTCAGTACTCAAGGTATGCAGATTTTGTATTGCCTTGAATATGGTAGGGGAGGAGTCAGGTGCAAAAGCACAGCACACGGACCCCACCAATTTACATATCCCACCACGCTCAGCTAGGATGACATCTAATACCATCCTATTTTGGAGGGCCACTAGTCCAACTGCCTTTTGCTCCAGCGTCATGTTGTACAGAATATCGGTGGTCCTGTGGATGGCTCTTTCCAGTACCCTTGCTAGTCTTCTGATATCCTCAGAATTCATTGTCTGGCCCCAAAATGGCACAAAGGATTTTGCTACATCACCCATGACTTGTGAAGGAGTATCACCATTCTCATCAAGCCTTGGACGAGGTCTAGCAACTTCAGTAGTGGTAGCCACATATACCCGTGCTAACAAGATACCCAAATAACAAGCACCCTGCCAATCTCTAGGTAACCAAGGATAAGCTTCAATGCCACAAACAAAGTAAACTGGGTCTCTTACATACATAGGTCTGTCCTCACTGGCTAGATCCACAATCTTAGTACAACCCTCGAATATACCCATTGGATGAGAACCTTCCCTTTGTATACAGAAGGAAACAGAGTCAGGGCTATGATTAATAGTACAGGAAGGAGGCATGACATCCCAGTTGCCTACGGAAGCCATCTGAAAGAAATCAGTGACTGAAAAGGTCCAGATAGTCTATCACAAGGCCTAATAGAATCAACATTGAGTGTGCTTCTATTTGCGAAGAGAGAACATCTAAAAAGTGTTAAGACTCGCTTTTCGAATTCATTCAGATTAGTCCCATCGAAGTTCCCAGAAACACTATCATTCCAACGACCAAAGAATAGTGCTCTGAGTGAGGCATAGCATGCAGTAGTTAAAGGAAGAGGATGAATATACCAGCCCAGTCCCTTTTCCCTGTGTTGTGGCAAATGTGAACACACCCAGCAATTTGTTATGTTCAGAATCGCATGGGTCGCATTCATGATCATTAAGAGAGTGTTATTATGATAACCCTGTCTATGTTGGGAGTCTCGAGTGTCAGTCTAGAAAAATTGATACCTCTCACATCTGACAGCATAAATATTTTGGTGGCCGTGGGCCAACCGTCTCATGCACGATATGACAGACATATAGGTTTCCGAGTTTGCCAATGAACGACCATTTTGATGTAACAAGGATTGCCATTTTGTTTTCTTTACCATTGCTCATTGCTTTCTGTTCTTATTGCTTCGCAGTACATTTTCTGCTTACACTGCTTGACCGTAAAACATTGTTGTCTGCACGTGAAAGGACAAGGCCGCAGGGCCGCGAGGATAACAAGAGTTTGTTGAAACACAACGTAGGCAGCGCCAGCAAAGAATGCCCGGCTCCCTCCCGAATGTAGCCTTGAAGCAGAGCTGCAGGGCATTTAATCATTTCGCAGCTGCCAGCCAGTCTCATTATATGGTAGAATATGTTTAGAATAAAGCAGCTAAAGGCTTGAATTATGCTCTTTTTACAACCTCCCTTTACTGAGCCCTGTTAGAGCGTGTCGGCTCCCAGGACACGAATAGCACCTCATAGATAGCAAGGTCTGGAATGCGACTCTTCCCCGTATGTAGCTTGCTTCCAAGAACAGAAGCACTGTGTTCTGTTCAACAACTGAAAGATGCCTCCGCACTTGCAAATTGCATATTGTTACTAGAATAGATATTTGAAGGTGTCATAATTCTTTGAAGTGTCCATCATCACGCCGAGTTCAAAGAAACCCAATAAAGGGGGGTGTTAAACCTGTCATAGCTGATTGTATAATATGCATTTTGTATATATGTAACTGATGTACGTAATTCACTCTCTTGCGTCCCTCGAGGTCTAGAGAAACACGTTGCGGGGCGTGAGACCAAGTTGGCCAACTGAGACTATTTGCTTTGCAATAAACCCTAGCTTTGGGAATACAACCTCGTGTCTGGCGTATCTATCGTGTGTGGTGACACGCCTTGTTTCCATAGACGTAAGGGTCCCCTAGGGGCCCCTTTCAAGATGGCGCCCGAATAGGGACCCTCCCCCACTTGTTCCATCGCATACGTTGTAATTGAGTCAAGGCAGAGAACGGCGAGGAGGGGACGATCGAGCCGGGATCAAGAGTTGTTCGGGGCGGCCTGTAGGAGTGATGAGAGACTCCTTTGCAGATCTGCACACATCTGATCCCTGATCGACGTGCCTGGCTAGAGAACAATGAGGCGAGGGTCCCGAAACGAGGCGGAAGCCAAGAAACGCAGACACGACGTCATTGGTTGCGTCAGTATACAGACGACTTGTGTCTGAAAGGACAAATTGATTTATCAGGTGAGTCATTCCCCAATTCAAAGTAATCCTGATATTGGTTGAGAGTTGACTTTGCAAAATCAAACGTCCTAGGTAAGGTTGATTAACCAGGGGGAAGGTTGAAACATGTCTGGGGTATTGTCCACCCTAGCAGGGTTTTTCCACTGTGGTAGACAATCTTTGGAAGATGGCCAAATTGCACCACCTGGGGGAACGCCAGCATATGAGATGTATGTGAAGTATGGAGTGGGTGCGATAATATTCTGTGAGACTTGGCATAGGCAAACCAGAAAGCAACAAGACCATCAGTGGCCGATTGATGGTAGTTTTGAGATAGCGAGAATAGATAACTTGAAAAGGGTGTTGATCAGAAAGAAAGCGCGTCCTGCAGCATTTGATATCGTTAAGGACTGGAGAAGGGAAGCAATGCTCTGATTTAGAAGTAGAGCAATGCATCCGTGCAGGCATAAATCGAAAGGTGAAGTAGCAGAAGAAAAGGAAGAGGAGGAGTGGACTGAGAGTCTAAGGAGGTCAGGTAGACGTGACCAGTTGAATATAGAAAAAATATACCCACGACGAGAATTACACATAGCAGATGAATTGATAGAAAACATATTGACCCATACAAAACAAGGCCCAAGATCAGAGGTGAGGCCAAACACGTCAGTAACTAGTGCCCAAACCCCACCCGCAGCCCAAACTCTCCCTCCTGTAGCTCAAGCCCTCCCACAGCCACATACCGCGCACGTAATACTTCCTATTAGCCAACCAGGCCCACAACAGGCACTCCCTGTTTCCATTGTCCCATCCGCACCTCCCGCCTTAAACACAGACTCGGTACCGTCCGTTCCTCCCAGGGTTGAAGTTGAAACCACGGGGCGAGAGGTGGGACTGAACAACGGGGATGCACGAGGGTAACTCGCAGTGCGATCAGCAAAGAAAGGAAGGCGGAATTGCAGCAACAGGCAGAGATGTATATAGACGGGAATGATGGGACGGCAGCATTGGCTTCGATGTATGACTTCCGAAGAAGCAACGAAAGACAGGTAGTGTTGGAATGCATGGGTAAATATTTGGTGGAGAAATGGAAACAGTTAATTGGGAAATTGCCACTGCAGCGATTGTTAGATTTGAATGCATTAGCACGCTGTAGGGAGAGGGATGAAGAAGTGAGAGAACATGTATATGGACTTTTTGAACTTAAAGATGAATTAGATAATGATTATGCCGAAATGTTTACTACACCTGGGTACAGGGGTAAGGATATCGGGAGACATAGGAAGGGAATGCAGGGTCACATAATGACCGGCAGCAGTTACCATCGCCGGGGCAGAAGGCGATGGTGGACGGATTATCGTTGTTAAAACAGGTGGGGGAAGACTTGAAAGTATGCCTACAAAAAACACAGGTGCTACTGCAGCAAGTAGCAGGGCACAATAGAGGGAGAGGGAACGCACAAGGGAGGAGTAATTTGAATATGCATGGGGGAGCAGTGGGACCAAATCAGTGTGCGTATTGTAAGGAGGAAGGACACTGGCGATCACAATGTCCGCATCTGCAGAATAGAAATGGGTCTGGTCAGAGGAGACAGCATAGAGGGCACCAAGGAGCGAATGGACCAAATAGGAATAGTATGCAGCAGCACCACAATAATGGAGGTAATCAAAACCAAGCCCAAAACCAAAGTGCCCCTAACCAGAGTCAGGGACAACAAAACCAACAGTATGGAAACCAGAGTGGGGGAAATAGAGGGAAGAGTGGGAACGTTTTCGATTAGCAGCCAAACACGTATTATAGTAACAGTAATGATTACACATCGGACGATGTGTTATTTCCCCAATAGGACAGCCCAGGACAGGGGTCGGAAACCAGTGTCTATTGCCGTGAATCAGAGAGGACCCTACGTAGAAATGAGAGTCGGGAATGAGGAGCACCGCTTTCTTGTAGATATAGGAGCGCAAAAGTGTTCAATAGACCATCACTTGGTTCCAGATATACCACTGTCAGGGCAAAAGAATGTTTCACCAGTCATAAACCCAGTGTCCCAACCAGTCCCAGTTACTATAGGACCATTCACTGAACATTGTCCTTTCCTTTTAACAGAAAATTGTGGGGAGAACCTGTTGGGATTAAATTTGTTGAAAAAATGTGGTTCCGTTATACATTGCAGGGCAGAAGAGGTGTTCCTAACGATTTGGCCACAAGATGCCCCTGTGTCAGAATTCATGTCTGAAACTTTACCAGGAGAACTAAGTAAAGTGCCAACCTGTATATGGGCAATGCATGACAACGATGTAGGATGCTTGAAAATAGAGCCAGTAAAGATCATTTTGAAAGAGGGTGTTACCCTACCGCGAATTCCCCAATACAGAATTTCGGCTGAAGGTGAGAAAGGATTGAAGAGTATTTTTACAGATTTGGTGAAATTAGGGGTAATTGAAGAAATTACAGGCAGTACATGCAACAGCCCGATTCTTCCAGTTTATAAAAAAGTAGGCAATGAAGTACCATACCGTTTTAGAATTGATTTGCGCGCGCTAAACAAAGTAGTAGATCCACAATTTCCCTTAGTGCCAGATGTCACTACAATATTGACAATGATACCTGTTTCAGCAGAATACTTTAGTGTAGTTGATCTAAAAAATGCGTTCTTTAGCATTCCGGTGGACAAGAACAGCCGATATTTGTTCGCGTTCACATTAGGAGGACGATCATTTACATTCACGCAGATTCCACAAGGTTACACGGAAAGTCCGAGTATTTACAGATTGAAAGAGCAGCTAGACATGCTAGACTTACCAGTGGGTTGCGTACTCTTGCAATACATAGACGATCTATTATTAGCTGCTGACACAGAGGAGATTTGTAAAGAAAGCACTGTATTACTACTGTCACACCTAGCGGCACATGGCCATAAAGCTAGTTTGAAGAAATTTCAATATAATCGAAAGGAGGTGGCTTATTTGGGCTACCTACTTTCAAAATAAGGGAAAAGGCTAACGCCAGAACGCATAGAAAGTATTTCTTGTATGCCTATTCCAAAGACACAGAAAGGAGTCAGAGCCATAATAGGCATGGCTTCATATTGCCGACAATGGATCGGTAATTTTGCGTTAATTGTGAAACCGATGGTGAATTTGACTGCATTATGTTCTTCTCCAGTTTTGGGCATGCCGAATTATGAGAAGGTTTTTAGACTGTGTGTGAAAGTGAAGGATGTTCATTGGCGGTTTTGACACAGGAACAAGGTGGAAGAAATAGGCCATGCGGCTATTTTTCTTCTGCGCTGGACCCTGTAGCGCGCACTACCACAATGTTTGCGATCTGTCGCAGCAGCTGCTGCGTCAGTGAAACAAACGGAAGGGATGGTATTGGGGCATACTTTAATTCTGATGGTGCCACATGCCATAGACGTTCTATTAAATAGAACACAGATGCAACACCTCACCTCTGCTAGATTGACAAAATATGAGATTATCTTGTTTGCGCCCCATATCCAAATTATGAAGTGTAGCGCTTTGAATCCTGCAGAATTAATGCCACTACCCATAAAAGAAATTGGGGAGAATAACTCACCCCCCCATGATTGCTTAATGGTCACTGAGGAAGAAACCAAGGGAGAGTTGATTTAAGTGATACCCCACAGAAAGAGGCAGATGGAGAGTTATTTTGTGACAGCTCTTGTTTTAAATTACCTGACGGCACGACAACTGCCGCGTACGCTATCACTACCCTAGAGAGCATTGTAGAAAGCAAAAGAATCCCCTACAACTCGGCACAAGCCGCAGAGATAATAGCATTGACCAGAGCCTGCGAGATTTCTGAAAATTTGAATGTGAATATATACTGATAGTCAGTATGCTTTTGGGGTGGTTCGTAACTTTGGTCGACTCTGGGCTGAGAGAGGGTTTTTGACATCACATGGTGCCAGAATTCAACATGGCCCTTTGATTGTACGATTGCTGTCTGCACTCATGCTTCCAAAGCGCCTAGCAATAGTGAAATGCGAGGCACACAATAAGGTAACATGCAAAGTAGGAGAGGGAAACGCGTTTGCAGACAGAATTGCGAAACAAACTGCCACTGATTTAAATACCAAAATGATGACGGTTCAGACTGAGGAAGTACCCTGTATGATAGAAAATGGAGTTGCCACTGTCAAAGAAATGCAGGCCGAAGCTACGGCCGATGAAATACAAGGGTGGGCAGAGGGCTCTGCTGAGTTAGATATGGAGGGTTGTTGGGTGGACAAGGGAACTAGAAACTGGATGTTGCCAAATTCGTATGTGACTGCAATGGTCACAATGGGCCACAGCCCTACTCACATCTGTGCAAAAAAGATAATACAGCACCTATCTACAGTATGTCAAAATGTAAGCATAAAAAAGAATGCAGAGAGGTTGGTGCAGAACTGTATCACGTGTTTACAACACAATGTAGGAAAGGGAACAGTGACTCCAATAGGCAGTTTTGGCCTGCCCTCTATGCCTTTTGAGGTGATCCATTTTGATTTCATAGAGATGGAGAGATGCCAACATTTGAAATATGTCTTAGTGGTGATCTATGCATTCAGCAAGTGGGTGGAGGCATATCCCTTAAAAGACTGCACAGCAATGAGCACAGCAAAAGTAATGCTTAAAGAATATTTTTCCCGTTTTGGCTTGCCCCGTGTCCTATGGTCAGATAATGGCCCACATTTTGTGGGTGCAGTGGTGTTACAGATATGTGCGGGTCTTCAGATTGATAAGAGATTCCATAGTTCAAGACATCCGAGTTCGGCCGGTCTTGTGGAGAGGCACAACGGGATTCTCAAGTCAAAAATCAGCAAAATATGTGCAGGAAGCAAGTTGAGTTGGGTGGATGCATTACCAATAGTGCTATTATGCATGCGTACGTCTGTATAGGCTAAAACTGTGCTCTCCCCGTTCGAAATCGTAATAGGGAGGCCGACAAATGTTTGGTGCACACCTCAGCCAAAATGACTTAGAGAGGTAGAACATCCTGTGCTTAGTACTTATTGTGGCCTTTTAATGCAGAAATTGTGTTTGATTCATCAGCAGGTGCAGGAGGCTCTACCAGTGAGATACACCGGTCCGGGGCACGCGCTGGAGCCAGGCGACTGGGTGCTGCTTAAAATTTTTGAAAGAAAGTCATTGTTAGCACCCAGGTGGCGCGGCCCCTATCAAGTACTCTTGGCAACGCAGACGGCGATACGGGTGGATGGACGGAAGTCATGGATCCATGCCACCCATGCCAAAAAGATTCCAACTTCAATGAAAGACTTGCCTGACCCAGACGACCGGAAAGAGACAGCGGTCCCAGAAACGGAAGAAACTGTTACCAGTAAGCCGCCACCAAATCTGCCCAAGCGAGAAGTGAAACTCGAAACAAAGCCTGAGACGATTGCCAAAAAGGGGGAAGGGCAAAGGGTGCCCCAACGTTGCCCAGCAGAATCTACATCACTGTTGGCCGACACAAAATCTGCCTTGCAAATACCAGCAGAAACTAAACGTGTACCCCTTTGGCGCCCACCAGCACTTGCCAGCACGCCAAAGACCGGATCTGCATCACTGGCGCGGCGCACACCAGCACCTGTAGTAGCGCCACAGGCTGACTTTGAGCCTGAATCTGGAAGTGCACCGGCACTGTTCACGGATCACACAATACCAGGAGTGAGGCGATACAATTTGCGGCCTCAAAAGACAAAGTGATCCACAGTTCTTTGGTGTTTATGTCAACCTCTGGTTCTGTTCATGGACGGAGAACGAACTAGAGGTGTAGAGGAGAGAAGCGTGAGAATTGTGCAAGTCGGACAATTAAAGACTCGCGGCTCCTCGGTGCGATCATAAAAAGTACATGTGTCCTGAACCAGAGCGGACAAGCTGGGTGCACATGTTACTAAGGCAATAAGATAACTGATCAAAAGTCCTCTGAGCAGTATGAGAAAGGACAAGTGATCTTGCCTAAAAATAAATAAGCAAATCCAGGCTATAAAGGACTGGCAGAACTGAACTGTGACAATTCCGTTGAACTTATTGACATCAGAGCAATTGCAACGAAGAGAGATATCCACGACGAACTGTAATAAGGAAGAAGAAGGACGATGAGAAACATGTCGGGACGGGTTCCAGCCTCCTCCTCCACCACTGCTGAGAATGAGTCAATTGTAAACACTGTAAGCTTAAGAAAAACGCATGGTAAAAAGAATTGTATGCTGGCACTGACAATAATTATGTGCTTTATGAGCGTGGTAGCACCAATAACGACAGCCCTAGTATTATGGTATGTGGAATCGATACACCCATTGGAAATGTTTTTACCAATAGTTAATATATCCACTACTGAAAGCCTGGTTCAGGTGATTACTTATACCTTGTCCCTAATGGAAGAAAGACACAGGGAAGGGTTTGGGAATAACACGTTGTTATTAATTATGAATATGACACATGCAATTCTGAAGAAAACAAATTACTGGGTATGTGCCCATTTACCGCAGCATTCTGGGAAAGGAATAGGTTGGTATGTACAGCCATAACCATTAAGTTCTGCATGTAGTGCATCTTTAAGTGCAATGTTCTATGGGAAATGGAATAAGAGTAGTACGGGTCAATTAGACAGAACAAACATGAATGAGTTTGAGGAAATAATAATGAGGCCTGTGGGTTGTTCCATATTCCATAAAGCACAAGTAATGACCCCAGAGCCTACGAGGAAAAGTATGCGAAAGATAACACGACAAAATAGACAAGATAGATTGTCCCCACCAGTTAAAACATCCGTGATGACGTTTTGTGTAAGAACAGATGGAACAAAGATGCAATTCCCCCTTCCTACACTGTGACTTATAAGCCCAGAACTTTCCCTTTTTGTCTAAAAAAGAAAGGCTCCTTTTCAGTCGGAACATTTACTGGATGCATGAATACCGTGGTATTGAAATGGGAAATAGAACCAGTATATGTGGGAGATCCAGTTTATTTTATATGTGGAGAGAAAGCATATCCTTGGTTGCCCAGAAACTGGGGAGGTACATGTTACCTAGGTCTACTGTTCCCAGGAGTGTTCCTCTTAGAAACAGCAGACATGGCCAGACTATCCAGATCTAGAGTCAAAAGGAGTAGCGAAGGTGTTTTGATAGCGACGGACGTAGCAAAATCATTCATTCCATTCATGTCCCAGATAGTGAACTCCTATAATATAAGGCAGCTGTCCAGAATACTAAATAATACCATAAACACAAGGAAAGATATGCTATTTAACATGACGTTGGAAGAAAAAGCAATCAGGTTAATGACGCTGCAAAATCGAATGGCTCTCGATGTGATCCTGGTTGATCGTGGGGGAATTTGCAAAATAGTGGGATCAGCGTTTTGTGTATTTGTAGATGACTATTCCCCTATAATCTTTGAAGCAATAAAGAAAATGCATGTCCTAAATTCCGAACTCCCTACTGGAGAAGGAGGCTGGGGAATAGAGTCCTGGTTTTGGGGAATACTGCGCTCTTGGGGATGGAAGTTGATTTCGATATTAGTAGTGGTGTTTGGAATATTCATAACGTGTTGTTGTTGCATACACTGCCTACCAATAGTTTGCACTGAGGTAACTGAGGGATGTACTAAGGGATGTATGCATATGATGACAAAAAGAAAACAAACTCATGGTCGGGCTGACCAAGACACAAATGAGATGAAAACAGTAAAATAATTGATGGCTATAGATATTAATGAAGATGATGATGCTTACAATAGTATGCAAAATTCAGACATAAGTACTTCAGACTTATCGTCATTAGAGGAGGATACAATGAATGGATGAGACGTTTGGCATACGGCCAAAGGAGGGTTTGTCAGTCTAGAAAAATAGATACCTCTTACATGTGACGGCAAACGTATTTTGGTGGCCGTGGGCCAACCGTCTCATGCACGATATGACAGACATATAGGTTTCCAAGTTTGCCAATGAACGACCATTTTGATGTAACAAAGATCGCCATTTTGTTTTCTTTACCATTGCTCATTGCTTTCTGTTCTTATTGCTTCGCAGTACATTTTCTGCTTACACTGCTCGACTGTAAGACATTGTTGTCTGCACGTGAAAGGACAAGGCCGCAGGGCCGCGAGGATAACAAGAGTTCGTTGAAACACAACGTAGGCAGTGCCAGGAAAGAATGCCCGGCTCCCTCCCGAATGTAGCCTTGAAGCAGAGCTGCAGGGCATTTAATCATTTTGCAGCTGCCAGCCAGTCTCTTATATGGTAGAATATGTTTAGATTAAAGCAGCTAAAGGCTTGAATTATGCTCTTTTTACGGCCCCCCCTTACTGAGCCCTGTTAGAGCATGTCGGCTCCCAGGACACGAATAGCACCTCATAGATAGCAAGGTCTGGAATGCGACCCTTCCCCCGTACGTAGCTCGCTTCCAAGAACAGAAGCACTGTGTTCTGTTCAACAACTGAAAGATGCCTCTGCACTTGCAAATTGCATATTGCTACTAGAATAGATATTTGAAGGTGTCATAATTGTCGGAAGTGTCCATCATCACACCGAGTTCAAAGAAACCCAATAAAGGGGGTTTTAAATATGTCATAGCTGATTGTATGATATGCATTTTCTATATATGTATCTGTTGTACGTAATTCACTCTCTTGCGTCCCTCGAGGTCTAGAGATACACGTCGCGGGGCGTGAGACCGAGTTGGCCAACTGAGACTTTTTGCTTTGCAATAAACCCTAGCTTTGGGAATACAACCTCGTGTCTGGCACATCTGTCGTGTGTGGTGACTCACCTTGTTTCCATAGATGTAAGGGACCCCTAGGGGCCCCTTTCACGAGAAGGAAGAGTGTGCAGATGCACGGAAGATGAAGACACAGTGGGGATAAATTCAGTGGGTAACAAAGTCTCAAGCGGATGCAATCTTTCCATATACCAGAACCCAAGCGCAAATATAATTACTAAACAGACCAGTACTATGATTGCAAAACAGTAGGTCCTCAAGGACCATGATCTCTGATGAACAGATTCTTTGTCAGCCACGAGACCAATAGCTTGCTCCGTACGAGTGGATTTAGGAAGGGACATTGCTTCTCAGAGTCCGTTTAGAAGCCTCTCCGTTAGGCTCTTTTAGTTCATCCATCGGTGGCTCCTGACCACAGGGCCTATCTTGCTTGAAGGTAACTTTGCTGGTGCCTGCCTTTTATTCATTTTTCAGCAAAAAGTGGCAAGGGACTGGCTGAACAATGGTTCCTTGTGGGCACAGCCGATGCTGTGCTGTATGTCCTGTGTCTCGGACGCAGATCGTAACTCAGGACTCCAGGTACGGTGTGATCTGCGAACAAAGCGTCGTTGCTTCCTGAAGGAAGTGCTGAAGTGGAAGCAAGATTGCTCAACGGTGAAGAAAGAGACACAGAGGAACTTGAAGGCAAAGCAGCAGTCTCCCCAGGCCCCACAGGCTCAGGAAGTATTTCCGTAGCCAAAACAGACTTGTGATGAGTATTAAAGTGAGCAATTTCCTTCTCTTCCCCTTTGTCGTGGGGCAGAGGAAAAGGTATCTTCTTGATGTGCATTGCGTGGATCGAGTGTTGTTTCCCTTCCACTCGTACAGTGGTCTGCGCGGCCAAGAGGACTTGATACGGTCCTCTCCAGTAAGGTCCAAGACAGGAGGCTCTTTCAAACGATATAACAAGCACCCAGTTGCCAGGTTGGAGACGATGTCCTGGACCCTTGTATTTTACTGGGAGGGCTTCTCGCACCTGTTGATAAATCAAATACACGTTTTGAGTTAACTGGTCACAGTTCTCAGAAAGGAGCAAATGCTCTACATATTTTAGCTTGGGTTTGGGTACATTCCAAATATTGGCTGGTCTCCCCATGATTATTTCATAGGGAGAGAGCCCTGTCCTAGACTGTGCAGTTGTCCGCATGGGCAATAGAGCTATTAGTACGGCATCTGGCCATTTCAAATTGCTATTCACACAGATCTTCGCCATTCTTATTCTTTAATATACCGTTGTGGCGTTCTACACATCCGGCACTCTGAACGTGTCTGGCCGAATGGAACCGTTTATCGATCTGCAATCCTGCGCATACTTGCAGGATAACAGCAGCGATAAAATGTGGACCATTGTCCGACCAAATGACTCTCGGCAAACCATTGTAGAATAAAGCGTAGGGATCCATCCAGGATAGTTGCTGAGGTGGGAGGATGGATAGTAGGTCTGATGTGCTGACAAGGGTGTTGTGGGTGTGCCCTGCAGTGTGAGCTGGGATGGAGATCTGCTGAGTAAAGCTGAAAGCTTCCAAGTAGTCAGTTAGCAAATGGGTGATTGGGTTGGTTGGGACGTTAAACCAGATGTTGAAATCTCCTTATACAGTGAGGGATGGATGTAGGATTAGAGTGGTTGATAGGGAGCCACTGAGGCAGTCTGCGAAGTTCATGTTATAACCTGGTGGTCTATAAATGAGCCCTTGCCCTCCCTACCCAGTTAGCAATCATGAAGTCAGCACACCATAAAGTCGCAGATGATGTGGGGAGAGGAAATGCTTTTGCTGACTGAGTAGCCAAACAGACTGCCACCGATTGGCATTCCAAAATGTATATAATGAAAGAGATCACTAACACTTGTGTAATAGATGTATGAATTAGTTACATAAAAGACATTCAGGCTGATGTCCCTCCAGACGAACTTAAACAGTGGGCTGAGGGTTCAGCAAGTTTAGACGATGAAGGTTGTTGGGTAGATAATGCAAAACCCTGGGGTTTCTCCCTGATTGTACAAAATAGGCCCAGCAGAGCAGGAGGACTAGCCATCCTCCACAAACAACACCTCTCAGTCATATCAACTGGGAATGTACCCTGTAACACTGATTGCAAATCATTACTAGTAAAGATCTGCCTCCTCCCCACCCTCACCCAAAGTTTCCTACTCATTTGTAGACCACCAGGATATAACATGAACTTCGCAGACTCCCTCAGTGGCTCCCTATCAGCCACTCTAATCCTACATCCACCCCTCACTATATAAGGAGATTTCAACATCTGGTTTGACGTCCCAACCAACCCAATCACCCGTTTGCTAACTGACTACTTGGAAGCTTTCAGCTTGACTCACCTGATCTCCATCCCAACTCACACTGCAGGGCACACACACAAACCCTTGTCAGCACATCAGACCTACTACCAATCCTCCCACCTCGGCCACTATCCTGGATGGATCCCTACGCTATATTCTTCTGACTCATGCACTCTTCTCTTGCCCCCCCCCCAGCCCTGCCACGCAACCCCTCCCCTCGGTCTCCCATTCCACAGAATACCTCTGGAATAAAGTTGTCAGAAACCCTGATCTGGCCAATTTGCTTTTAAATACCCTTCCTGTCCTCCCGTCACAGGGTGGATACCCGCCCATCAATCTTTTTCATTCTTGGCTCACCAACGCCCTGATCCCGCTCACGCCGATTGGACAAACCTCTCAGAGATCAGGCCCATCCCGAAGTGGTACACACCCTCCCTCAAATCCCTTAAAGCCATCAAGCATCGCCTAGAGCGAACTTGGAGGGCTAACCCCACTCCTCAAAATAACATTTCTTGTGTACAACTAAATAGGGCCTGATTGACCAAAATAAGAAAAGGCCAAAAAACTTCTATGGAAACCGGATTTCTAACTCCAAGATCCTGAGCAGGAAAATACACAAAATCATCAATGAATTCCAGAGTCCTAGCTGCTCGAACCCTGACTCACCTCACTCTCAAGCTTTCTGCAACACACTATCCGTCCACTTTCACAACATCACTATCGAAAGACACTGCCTCATCCTCTTCAAACTAGCGGTGGCCACCACCCCACCACCCCCTTCCTGGCCTATCCTTCTTTGACCCACTAGGCATGTCCTCCCCTCGTTCTCATCTATTTCCCACTTGGAGTTCTTCATACTGCCAGCACTAAGCTGGCCCTTGAGCTCCCCTGGAGATCCCTGTCTCACTACACTTCTCAAAAAAATCCTAACTACAACACGTGCTGGAAAAGCTTCTCGGGCAATTATTAACAACTCTCTCTCATCTGGTATCATCCTGGAAGCCTTCAAAACCTCATATGTCAAAACCCTCCTCAAAAAACCTCTCTCAATGCCCTCCTTCCTTCAAACAGCAGACCTATCTCCAAAACCCGTTTCATTGTTAAATTCTTTGACCGCGCAGCTTGCAAGCAACTCTGCCTTTTCTCTGAAGCCAACATGCTCCTCAACCCAGCCAAATCTGGCTTTAGACCCCTTTAACAAACCGTATCTGCTCTTGTGTCCATCTGGGATGATCAAAAAAGAACAGCTGACTCCGAAGGATGTGCCACACTCATCCTGCTCGATCTATCTGCCGCGTTTGACACCATTGATCACACAATTCACCTGGACAGGCTTCACACACTAGGCATTAGAGACTGCACAGAAATAGATCTCATAACTTCTAATCGATTGCAACTCATGCTCCTTCCATCCCTTGCCCTATCACGATATGGGTCCCTCAGGGTGCCTTCCTATCACCCCTTCTCTTCAATCTTTACCTCAGCCCTCTGCCGGAACTCATCCACTCTCACAACCTTTCATGCTATAACTATACAGATGACACCCAGATAATTTTCAAGATCCCTGAAACACCTACTTCCTACTGAGCTGACCTCTCCTCCTGCCTCTCTGCAATCAATCACTGGATGACAGCCAACCACCTTCTCCTCAACCCCAGCAAAACTGAAATACTATGTGGCAATACCTCCCTCATCCCCCAATCATTATTCTGGCCACACACTCCCTAGGAGCCCCACCGGCAGTTTCCACTTCTGTATAAAATCTGGGATGCACAATGGCCTCTGCGCTATCTCTCTCCCAACACATCAACTCTGTGTCCAGAACATGCAACATCTTCTTATGCATCTTAAGGTGAATCTTCCCTTGCCTAGCTTCCACTCATAGACTCTCTGCAACATTTGCCATTATTCTCTCTCGCTTAGATTATGCCAACTCCCTCTATTCAGGCATCCCAGCACATCAGCTCAGGAAACTCCAATGAATCCTAAACCCAGTGGCCAGACTCTTGCTCTACCTCTCACCTAGAGAACATATTACGTTCACCCTCAAAACACTACATTGGCTCCCTATGAGCTGACAGGCCACCTTTAAAGCCATGTGCATCACTCACCATGCCCTCCACCACACTGGACCAGAGTTCCTCCAGGACAAGATCACGTGTTACCGTCCAACCAGATCCCTCCGATCAGGCTCAGCACTTCTTCTCATAATCCCCCCCACAACTGCACCAGACTGGGAGGATCCGCTTTCTGTATCCAAGCCCCCTCCATCTGGATTTCTCTTCCAATACACACCCAACACAACAAAAACTACCTCTCCTTCAGAAAGGATGATCGAAAAACATTGCTATTTCCAGTGGTGTCCTGAAGCATAAAGTGGAAGGGAGTGCCTCGCCCATCTCCACCATTACTCCATCACTCTTCCATCCACTATCGTCCCTATCCAAACTAGTCCGCTCAGCAAGGTGTAGCATAACACAGACCAGCCATCCCCCAACAACAACTGTGCAAGCTCCTCAGGGACATGAAACCTCAGACAGCACCGACCGTTGTCGCAGCAGTCCGTCTCGCAAACTGGCAACCTCAGTTGGCACCGGCCGTTATCGCGGCGGTTCGCCTATCAAATTGGCAACCACTATCCACACTACTCGATCTTCTGCCAACTACGGACCCGCAAGACTGTGGCCACTGCTGCTAATACTTAACTGCTTTAGGTATGAAATGCATCAGTTGGATTGCTAGGGGTAGGAAATGTATTGCAGTTAGAGGGATAGGAAACATGTTAGACTTAAATGGACTTTTGAGGCTAGGAATTGTGTTACGGCTAGATGCTTTTGGTAGGGATAGGAAAGGCGTTAAACTTAAATGGTTTGCTCGGGTTAGGAAACGTACTACACTTGAACAGTTTTGTGAGGGACAGGAAATGTGTCGCACCTGGATGGATCGTTGGGGGATGGGAATTTTATTGCACATGGATGGATCTTGCGGTTGGAAATGTCATCTCACTTCGATGGTTTTGGAGGGTAGAGAATGACATTGCAAGTGTAAATTACAACATGCGCTGCTCTTGAATATCTAAGACTAGCACTTGCTTGAAACTTAGGGGAGACTGGTATAACAGCATTTAATGCTAGCCCACCTTTACACTGGTAGCCTTCATCGCAACAATATATCCTAAATCAACATTGGTATCCTGATCCTGCAGTTAATAGATGGTTGCTAGTAGCGTTTACAAGAACTGGAAAGATAGTTTCAGTAAGACTTTAAAGGTAGCCTGTCTGACACTTTCAGAATCCTATATCCTTGATCCCATGATAGCCTGCTTGCACTTAGAAGACTTGAGGGCAGCCTACCAATAGTGCCTAGAAGAGTCTACAATTGGTAGCTGGCTTTTTGTCCCCCAGATGATCTAATGGCAAAGTGACATCAAAGATGAGTGCCATCGGAGCTCCAGGTACGTATAAACGCACCACTTCGGTGGACCTCTGCCGCAGGCATGGTTATCCATTCACACACATTAGAATGCAGCTACGACCTATTACAAAATGCACTCTAGCTGGACACTTAATTTTTCTAAGCCCACTCACTGCAGACTTGCCTCAAACCTCTGCCATTGGAATACAGCGGCAGCCTACGACATCATTCCAGTTTAGCTGGACACATAACATGTCTCTTGCACTCGCACACAATCGTGGCCTCCCTCACCATCCACCCACATGCCTGATCTCTTGGGTTGCTTAACGGAGCCTGGCCAGCCCAACCAATCCCTGACCTTGGCCATATGCGCACAAGCATTCTAAACCTCTATGCAAATTTCCCATACTCTGGACTGCGGTCCCCAGGGGCGTTCCCACCACAAGAACATTGAGACTATAGCCATGGTAAAAGGGCGCTATATAAATGACAATTACAATAGAAACACCATTAATAAAAGTGAGCATGGGCTTAGAGTTATTTACTATCTGTCAGAAGGACTTAGAGTCCTGTAGGCTGGAGGAGTAAGCCAGCGCTTGCCAGCGTCCTCTATTGTTTTTCCAATGATGTGCCCTAAGCTACTTTTGGTATTTTGGCTCTCTGTTTCTTACTGCAATAATTAGATCACTAGTGTCCATGTTGCTATGATGGAGAGAGCATAGATCGTGTCTCTGTGATTTCTTTGCAGTGTGTATCTCTTTTTCGAACCGGGAAAGGCGAGATAGCTTCTTATTAGTTACACCTGTGCATATCATGCTTTTTACCACATGCAATCTCATCCACAAAATTCTCAACAGCCGTTTGTTTCATAGCACGTTATGTGTGCCTAGGGTTGACTAAAGCTGTATTAAGCACTACCCCAATTAACCTCTTTAATGATATCATCTAAGGCCATGTTAGATATTAAGAGATTTCTTTTTTCCAAGCTTGATGTATTTCATCTTATTCTATTGAATCCTGCATTGATGTCAATATTGCTAAGCAGGTCTTGATTTTCTCTTGGTGTAGAAAAATCCAGAAAAGTGAGAGGAGGTTAATGAGCACTCGCTTCCCTGGTAAGCACTTTCATGTCAACAATTTCTTTAATCAAAGAGTGATGCACAAACATGTAATCTATTATGGAGGCACTATTCCTAGATATCCTAGTGTATTGCCCTGTAGTGTCACTCGGACATTGGCCATTGAGCATGGTGAGACCATATTGGTACAGTAGCGGAGCCCATCTAAGCCCTTCTTGTTAATGAGGGTAGGATCAGGGGACTGTTTCTAATGGATGTTTCCATCCTTAAAGGCAGCGTCGGGGGGAATGTTAGCATTAGAATCACCTAGAACAATGAGCGGGATGTTAAAGGCATGCTGTTGAAGTATTTTTCCTGTAACAGTTAGTATAGCGGAGTGATTTTGTCTATCAGGGGGTTCGTACATGTTAATGACCAACAAAGATATAGGGTTACCATCCAATGGACACCATCTCAGTGTACCAGCCAATACATATGCAGACCCAGTATCCAACTGGGTAATTTTTATTAAGTTAGAAAGGCTCAGTAATAACCCACCTTTGGGTCTGCCCTCAGGGCCCTTGGAAGCAAAGGCTTGTATAGACTGCCTACCATCCAGAACTTATTGATCAGTAATCCATGTTTTTTATTGTGCCACAAGATTACAGTGGGCAAGATTGTCAATTAATCAATCCACGGCTGTTTAATGTGTGTAATGCTGCATATTCCATGATAGCAAACAATTTATTTGGGTTGACTCGGATTCTTCGATGGCAAGATCAAGGGAAACCATTGCCAGCCTAAGTTGTCATATCTCCCACCTCGACTGAGTCACGCACTACATCTTTCTTATCAAGGCCACAGACATGCCTTATTTCTTTTTTGTTTCCTTCCACCCAATAAGCCCCCTTAAGTGTCATGACCTTGCAGGTGTTCTTCTATGGTCAGTTGGACAGGGCAGACAGGAAGCGGCCTAGTAAAAGAAGGAGTTTTCCTACTATTTGCAGATATCCTACAGTTTGTAAAGGTCCTGAAAATGTGCAATCATACCACCAATTTTCCCAGTTCATCGTCAAAAGACATCCCAAAATCCATAACGGAAGAAGATGTAAAGTGTACAATCGCGGTCGCATATGTGGTATCCTCTAATTGATCTACTAACACAATGTCCTCAGAGTCAATCCCCTGAAGAGGTAATACGCAATGCAATAGTTGTAAAACGGCTGACCTGTTAAGATGATCATTTTTACTGAAGCAGAGAAGACTCTGGATTTTGATGGTGGCGTCAGCTAAGTTCAGTGCCAAGTTCCAATATCTTCTTCCCTCATTCAGTTTCCAATGTAAATCGTACCTTTATCGTTTGTCAGATTGATGATAATTTATTCTCTGATATGTCATGTGTGTTGTTACAATGCTGTGGTAGGTAGTACCTCGGTGCTGTCCAAATGAAAAGTTGTTCTAGGTCCTCCGAGTATATAGAATCATCATGGGGAGAAGTTTTCCAAAGCACTTTCGGCTACAGAAATTAACTAATCTGTTATAGAAAGGGAAATGTTGACCTGTGCACGTGTGGTAGAACATTTCTGAATGTAACTTTGGAGCAACAAGTTCAATCTCTACACAGACCACCAGCCCGTAGTGTACATGTTCAGTCCTGAGGGAACAAATTCATCCATTCAAAGATTGGCAAGACTAGTGGCAAAGCTCTTTTGTAGATGAGAATAAGGAGATGGACAAGGTCTACAAAGGAACTATAAAACGTTGCTTGTCAGGAAGGTTGTTACAAAACATGAAAGCTCTCTGTCAGGAAACCTCTACTAACCCGAGTTATATCCCTACCACTATAAACGAAACATAGAAATCAAACACAGGTACACGCAGTCCCTGGGCCTTAACAACTGAATGGTGGCTGGTTTCTGACCCCACCCTGGTATGTCTCTCTAAATAGGGCTCCTTGCCCCTGATACACAGTCTCAGTCAGTAGGGGGAATGCAGGTTTTCAATCACTCGCTCTCCTCTGCACAGTTCAATCAATGTTCAGATGTCTAACTCTGCACCCCCATACCTCATACAAAAATTCACAAAAAGCCAGTCCATGAGGCCGACCAGATCTGCCTATGTACGCCACCTCATCATGCCCAAATTTAAACAGGCTAAAGCAGGTGGGTCGAGCTTCCCCGTCACTGCTGGCAAACTCTGAAACACTACCACCCACCTTGAGAGCCGAACAATCGTACTGGCTTTCCGTAAACTCCTTAAAACCTGGCTCTTCACATAGGGTACCCTGGATTTCCCCCCTCTACACCCTACTAACCAAAAAAAGCTTGTTCATGCAACTTTTATTGTAACAGCACCTCAAGTAATCTTGTAATTGTAATAGCGCCTTGATGCCCACGGGGTTAGTGCGCTCTATAAATGTAAAAATAAAATAAATCAAGTCACTTGGTGTGTCCTTTCTCACTAGGGAACGTCTAGCTTGTGGCTGCCCCTCCTTGCGACAGTCTTCTGGGTAATCTTTACCAGGGACGCTTTTGGTGTTCTCGCCCTCGAGACAGTTCTTGAGGTTTCTCTTGCCCCTGCTTGGGGTCATGATTCTCCCTAACTTGGGGTTTGGTATATCTCACCCCTCCTTGGGATCTTGTTTTGTTCACCCCACCTACAGTTTTGACCTCTCTCGTCCCGCTTTGGGTTCTTATCATGCCCCACTTTAAGGCCTGCTTTCTCTCACCCCGCGCCTTGGCATCTAACTTCTCTCACACTGGTTTTGGGTTTGTTCTCTCTCAGCCCCGCCCCCCTTTGGTGCCTGGTCTATCTCACCCTGCCTTGAGGTCTCACTTCTCTCATCGCACCTTGGGGGTTTGGCTGTCTTCACTCAGCATAAGGGGTCTGTTTTCTCTCACCCCGCCTTGGGTTCTCAATTCCATGACCCTGCCTTGGGGTCTTGTTCTGCCTCGCCTCCCCTCCCCTCTTCCGGTTACCCAGAGCAAGCATGTACCTCTGGTCTTGGGAAAGGGCTCCTTAGGAGAGCTTTGGGGAGTTCTGCAAATGCCTCTCCACTTCTGCAGCTCTTTCTTAGTGCTCGACTCCGGGTAGAGCTGCTTCCCCGCGAGTTTCCTGCAGGCTCCGGTGCCAGTCTTCTCGGCATGCTGGCTGTCTTGAGCTATCCTGTGCTATGTGTGGCTCTTCTCCCAGCAGGGCTGTGAGCATTCAATGGGTTTGGCCACAGTTGGATCTGCCCTGCCTGGCGTACGCTCTCCATCTCCTGCCCCACCTCCCAGAAGGAGGGTTCTGCGCGTCACCAGCTCTGCAGCTGTTGCCTTTCTCCTGCTCCATTCCTCACTGGCTCTTTATCCTCCCCTCTGTTAGGGGGTGGGACTGCACACTGTTTTCTCACTCCCCAAGAGTACTGTGCTTAGAGAGGGTCATACACCACACCAGCCATTAAGACATACAATTTAACTCCAATGTGATCAACAAACACATTGGGACCTTGTGAATAGGGAAGACACTTTAAATCGCTGTCAAGGGATCTCCTGTTCTTTAAGGTGGGGTGTGTCATGCCCAGTGGGATCCCACTTGCCTTCTCACTAGGGCAGAGGTATTCAAACTGTGGGGCACTCCCCCCAGGTGGGCGTGGCTGCATCCCTGGGGGGGCCTGAGAGCCCAGCATGAAATGTAAAAAAAAAAAAAACAGAAAAATCTTTTTCTTTTCTGTTTTTTAGATTGGACGAAATGGGCAGGGGTGGCCACATGGTCCGACTGGAGCATAAAACTGTCTCAGGCACCAATGAAAAGTGGCTTGTGGTTGCAAATGGATATTCATTCCTTTAATCACAGACTGTTTGAATAGTACCCAAGGGGGTGGGGGCAGTTTAAATGTAAGCAAATTGTGATATTTAAAGAATATTTATTCAGCAACAATGGTAAAAAATACTAGCTGCATAGTGCAGTAACTCTTCAAACTGGCACACATTGGCCAAAAGAAGTCCCATTTTGACTGGCCCACACTAGAATTTTGCATTTTCGGTATGGGCATTGCCCTATTGCCCTATAGGCCAGTCCGAGCCTGGCGGCTCATCCATAATGGGTGAGGGGGTGTCCACCCAGTGGCCCCCTCACGCATTATGGAGGAGCTGAGGAGCCAGCCCAGTGAAACACTGAGCACTTCATCAGCTGTTTTCTTCCAACTGAGGGAGTGCTCCTGGGCTGGCTGAACTGTCAAAGTGAAACACCATTTCCCTTTGACAGTTGAGTTCAGTTCCCCAGCTGCACATGCTCACTGAGCCATGCAAGACTGGGGGTGTTTTACTTCTCCAACCTTTCATAGTTCATTGGAAATGCTGGCTGGGGCACTGCATGTCGGTATGTGCGAGGGGAAGCTCCTGCGCCTCCTTGCACATATGGACAGAGCAGCCTGGAGCAGGGCATTTCAGCACTCACACGCAGGCCCTTTGAAAAGGTACATTTATGGTCATTTCTTTTTTTATTTAAATATCTGTATGGATGCATGTATGCTTGTGTTATGAGTCAGAATATGGTGATGGGTGCTCATGTGAATGATAGAGGGATTGCTGTGTGAATGTGTGTGTGTGTGTGTGTGTGTGTGTGTTTGTTTTGGCCCATTGAGCTGATTTTGGCCTTTGTTGCACAGTCCCCCTACCCACCTGCCAAAATCAGCTCTCCGTCTGAGGTGCTATGGAGCCAAGGGGACAGGGATGGTATTTTTTAGTGGATAACATAGATGTCCAGTCAAAAATACCATACTTTCCCTCTTGGCCCCCAGCGCCTTGCATACACACATAATCACATTGATTGTGTTAGGCACTGTGGGGCCAAGGGGACAGGAATGGTATATTTTTTACTGACCATCTATCAACGTTAGGATTTCTTCTACATGGAAAGTGAGGTTCCATGATCGAGCATTCCTCGTATTTTGCACAGCTGTTCTTTCCGCCTTGTTGTTGTCTAAATGCATGAAATATGATACCCATTTATGTTCTTCTATTTCTTCTCAATTATCGGAGGCGTGGGCGGACCCACGGAGGCGCTTCCCCATCCTAAAGGATGATGTGCCATATATGTTCTGGAATAGGGTTTGATAAAAGCATACTCGTAGATAGGCTTTTACTACCCAGCAATAACCACACATCTCTATTATTCTTCCCTCCCATCGGTTTCATCATGTTTTCTGCCTCGTTCTGAAGCAATACAACATTGTGAGCACCTACCCAGTTTTGGTACTTCTGTCTCCTTTTTCTGGTAAGATCTCTTCTTACCACCAAAGGGGCGTGTCTGAGTACTCTCACCTCCTTGCACATAATGCGCCATTGTTCAATCAATAGTTAATCATAACTGTGTTTCGGTAAAGGACTGAGTTTTGTTCTTCTTAGGTGTTCGGGAGCAGCTAGGGCTTGGGTGTAATCAGTACTAGCTTTCTCAGTTTGTAAACATTGTAAACAAATACTCAGTTTCTCCAGAAGTTTGTTTGGATCACAAAAGTTGAGATGTACTCACTTAGCGGTGTGATCGACTTCAATCGGATAAGGCCAGATTGTAGCTGCTTTGTTGTCACGCATCGAGCATGAGAATATGATGGGCTCATGATCACTGGCAGTAGTTGGAACCGCCTTCATGGATGTTATGAGTCCCAGTAGATTAGAAGAAACAAAGCAATAGTCTAAAGGGGCTTCAAGGAGGCCATTCTTCCAGGTTCTTGCGCCCGGAATGTCTCCTTGCATGTTGCCATTTAGCATATGAAGATGTCTCAAGTCCATTGCTTTTGTCCAGCATTTAGAACTGACATATTTCTTGGCTGATCTCGATGAAACTGTGTGTTTTGTTTCTTCCCTATATGCCAAGCAATCTATGTTTAGGTCTCAACAAAAGATGAATATCAGTTCTTTATATATTGCATAAATACCGTCAATCTGATTCGTGACAATCTCTACAAAATCAATACTGGTAGCATTACCAGGATTCCAATATAAATTAAATAAGGCAAGATGTTTGCAAAGGTCTTTTTTTTCCGCATGATCCAAGTCTTATCATTAAGATTTGTATTAAAGGGTTCGGATGAATTGCTTTCACTACCTCTACATTTTGTTATGTTATGTCATTTGGCATTCATATAGCGCTCTATATATCATTGGTATGACCTCAAAGCACTGGTAGGTTGAACGCCCTCGGGGACCGTAGTCCAGGTCAGTTGAAAGAGTAGGGTGTTGAAGGGTGCCTGGGTGCACCAGTTAAGTGTGCAGCTGGTGTAATTGCCTGATGGTAGCTGCATCCTAGCATTAGGTGTGGGGGTATTGGTATCGGTACAATGTGTACAGTCTGGCCGGTGGATACCAAGACTGGGTTCTGGCTGCGTTAGGCCTGAGGGACACTTATGTGTGCAGCTACGCCGGTTTTTCTGAGCATTCTACAAAGGTACTGAGCCCGGCCAATGGTCTTCCTGCAGTGCCTTTCAAGGCTTTATTATGGTATGTGGTATAGCCATCCAGATATGGCGTCTCCACCAGCCATGATTCTTGCAGTCATAAGATGTTAACAGGAGTCAGTGAGGATGGAAGGCCCTGTTAAGATGTTGAGAGCCTCGCGTGTTCCAGCAAGCGATCGTTAGATTCCATTGGCCCTCATGCTTCTGGCTTTACCGCTGCTTATGAGTCTCCAGAGCTTGTGGCAGCCAGTTCCAATCATGGTTATCAGGGCTTCCGATCAAATCTGCTTTCTCATCTTTGCTATCCAGCAAGATTTGTGCTTTGTTTCTATTGATCGTAATTTTAAATGTATTAGCATTTTTTTAAGCTTAAATGAATTTCCATTTATCCATTTATGAAAGTAGGATTTTGATTCTGGCAGCTGGGTGCTTGGATCTGATGGATGTTGTTTAAATGCTGACTGATTTAGCCACTCTGAGCGTCTCTCTCGTCGATTTTGTTCTTGATGTGTTACATCGAATCCAAGTGAACGAAGGTCATCGTGAGTTTTCATCAATAGAGCAGCCAAGCCGGCTGAAAGCCATATGAAGCAACACTGTACCATTTTCCTCTTCATTGAAGAAAGCAACAGTCTTAATGTCGCTGGATTGGATGACTCTCAACTTCGGGATGTGGTGTAAAAGACACGTAAAATTGTGTCTGTTAAGGATGAGATCGTCATCCGCTCGCGAAACACGTTCTAGGATCACTACATTTGCTGTTAAGGACAATATTAGAGAAGCTCTTGAGGATGACTTGCTCTGGTTTACTCTTGCGTTGTTTTTAGCGTGAAGGTGCTCAAAGTGAACTCTCTTTTGTCCGGTAGGTGCAGAGTGTTTAATCATTTTGGCTAGCAAGTTGTTGACCAGTGAGAATTCACTTCCATTAGGGGTAGAATGTTTAATCGTCTCAGGCAGTCAGTTTTTAACTGACGAGGATTTAGTGGTCCTATCAGCAAGTTGGATCCGTTTTTGTTCCAACGTTAGAGATGGTGAAGGTGCTGAGGATAGAACAGCCTCTTCTTCTGCAATCAAGGGTGATTCCACTTCATAGAGGTCGCTGTCATTAGCCATTTCAGCTTGATCCTCCTCGTATGTGGACAATTCCATCAAGAGATCATCGAGCGGCTCATGGTCACTAGTAGCCACTTCAGTGGTGCCTGTCTTCTCAACTCGCGGGGCTTCATCGATATGATGTGTCTTGCAGGTTTTCTTTTTCCCCAGACATTCCTGGGGCTTCTTGCAGCTACTACCATGAGATTTTATATCAGATGGTAGCTTTAAGTTCTTCACGAAGCTTCTTGTGCTTGTCGTCTTAACATTATTCCTAGAAATCGGTAGATTTTTTAATTTTTTTCTGTTAAGGTGTTGATTTATGAGGTTTCTTTCTATTTAGCACCATATCTTGTTGTTTAGCTACAAAGATAGGATGAATCAACACATTGGGCCTCATTATAAGTTTGCCGGTCTGGTAAAAACGGTACCGGTAAGCTACTGGTACTGTTGTTACCGGACCGGCAAACTACAAGTTCTGATCGCCGGTGTCTTCCCGCCCGCCAGGTCTGACCTGGCAGGCATACCGGCACCCGCGAGCAGAGCACGTCGGATGCACCGGCACCATTCACGAATGGTGCCGGTGCATCCGACCTCCCCATTCCCATTGAGCACTATGTGGCTCACTGGGAATGGGGAGCATTTATTTCCGGCGCACGCGAATGGGCAATTATCGGGTTCGGCAAGGCCATAATGACCCGGTTATTGCCCATTCGTGGACGCCAGAAAAAAAATGATACTGGCAAACCGGCACTGCTACCGGCAGTATCGTAATGAAGCCATGTGTCTGTCTGATTGTGGTCCATCAGGTGAGACTGGTTCTTCTTGATGCTCGCTTGGGGCCACACTTGCATTCGGTTCTAGACTTGGAGGCAATTCAGAGTGCGCAGTGTTGGGTAAATGTGGACGAAACCTTGAATTCTAGAGTACTTACTCTGCCCAGGGGGTGGCCGGTCTGTAGCTCGAAGGGAAGTCCCGCCCGCAGTTCCTCAGGGCCCAACCAGCCAGGCAACATGAGTGCAACCTTCCCTCTCGTAGCTAACATACAATGTGCTCGCCTATTTCTCTGCCTTCCACGGATGGACGTGGAACTTGGGCACACGATTAAACATATCGTTTTGAGTATTATTTCCTTTCTCAGACTGCAGGATGGTAATTGTTTATTCTGCAAATTACCCAGCCATATTGAGATCGCTGTCACACACTGATATAAAGGAAACCACAGGAAGCCTGTGTGGAAGGACAATGCCTCGGAAAACAATAAGGAAGTTCCGCGATAACTGTGAATAGTGTTTGCTCTTTCTTAAGAATATGCTGCAACTGAGCTCTCAAATCATGTCATATAAGTTCTCGCATTTTTAGTGCGTGCCAGTTCCATTATTGTGCAACATATACACGAAGGACTGCATGTACCAGCATGCAACGTGATGTGAACATGAAAGCTAGGGCTAGTTTATTGCTTCATGGCCCAACTTGAGATCTCTGCAAGCTGCCAGATGGTTGAACTATTTCAGACGCACACATCCCAGATGAGGCTGCGTGATAGTTGCGTGCCTTATTTCTTCTCGATTCTCCCCTGCCGCGCCCCAGCAAATGGGGCTGCTCTACTAGAGCAATACGGGAGCCCAATCACTATGAAAAAACGAAACACAAGATCAGGCTTCCTTCCGTTTTTTGGAACAAGACCGGCCGCTCTTCAAACGCGACTTCTGCGCGTGTCAGAGTTAGGACAAGACGGGTGCGGCCACTCGGACCGTAACCTAGTCTGTGGGGTTTGGAAGAAGTCCAGCTCCTGGCCAGAGAGGCAGGGTTCCGACTGTCAGGCGGGGACCAAGGCAACTCGCCGGTCTGTAAAGGCATCTTTCCTGGCCTCTGTGTCTCCAGCCCAGCATTGCCCACCCTGCGGCCGATGGCCCCGCGGGTCACACCGGGCTAGGCAGATTGGCATCTCCAGCTTCTACTTGGGACTGCCTCTGGAAGTGCCTTGTTGGGAGTGGTAACATGGAACAGATTCAGCAAACAGCTGGGGATTACTTATCCTGCTATGGTCAGCGGACGATGAGAGCAGGAGCTACTCCAGGGTAAGACATTGCTCTACTGTTCAGAAAAATAAGCTATTGCTCCCTTAGCTTTTTTCCCTCTTGAGGAACATTCCCGGGTGGTGGGCGAAGGACACTTTTGTTGTGTGCGTTTAAAGAGCCTAGCAAGAAGCCCTCCCGGTCGTGAGACTCGCAGCTCTCAGCCATGTGCCCATCATCTATGCACAGCACGTCACATAGTGAGGAGGCCCTACTGAAGTGAGCATGGATCCCGGAGCCAACGCACATGCAGTGCACCCTTCCTCTGAGACGGGAATGACTGTCACGCAGGCAGCACCCCAGGAAGCGGGGCCTAGAAGGGAACAGCAGCTGCTTGCAGGTTATACTTGCACAACCTCTTCATCAATTCAGCGGGTGGCTTAGTAGCACCCCTTTCACTGCCAGCTGAGGGGCAAAGCAGGTTTTCTCCGGCCTTTGCTTCTCTTTCTCCATCCACAAAAGGTCCATGGTGCATGGTTACTGCTGTGTGAGGTTGGTTGGAGGTCTGAGCCTCGGTACACAAGCCCTTAGTTCTATAAAGGCCTAGAACGCGAGCTCCAGGTTTGCAGACCCCATTCACCTAGTTATCCCTGTTTAATACTGGTTTAGGCCATACCCGCTTTCGTCATGGTCCAGCATGTTCTGCTCTTGCTCATTCAGTCCAACATTTCCGTTTCTAGGCACATCAGGTCTACTGGTCACCTGCATGGATGCTCCTCCTTTCATCTTTTTGTGTCTCTGGGGAATAGCTGCAGGATTTAAATCTGCTCCATCTGTCCCACGTCCAACACACAGCTCCCGTTATAAGCTCTCCTTTGCCCAGTCACTGCGCCCTTCTCCTGCCCCACACACGCATGCCACCTATCTCAAGCAAAACCCAAGAAGGATGGCTGCGCGTGTTGAATTCATCTTAACCACTGGCATGGCTGTAGGCAAGCCCCCAAACCATTCTTATTCAGCCTGCCATTCCGCTAGATAAGCGGAAACACTACAAGCAAATCGACCTTGGTCTCACCTTAAAAAGATAAGTTCATCCCGATCTGCAAGATAACACTCCTTCTGCCTGATATGGCAAGCAATCCCAGGTGTATTTCAGCATCATTGAGTGCAATCAGTGAGGTGTAACCTGGGACCCTAAGCACAGCAAGCTCAGAACCCATGTCAAGACACAGCCATCCTTCTTTGGGTAACTAGTGCAAAACTGTATGATAGCTGGTTGGTTCCGAATAAATCTTTACCACTGGCGTTGCATTAGGCAACCCTTCAAACCATCGACTTGCAGTCTGCCATTACGTTACAATGGGGGACATACCCTATTCAAATTAGGCTTGGTGCCACCCTAAAAAGAAGTCCAGCATGAACTGCTAGGCCACATCCCTTGTGCACGAGACCGCAACATCAACAGCAAGGTGTAGCTTGGGTCCCTCAGGACAGCAAGCTCAGGACCCACCATCCGGGAACACCCCTCCCATTTAGGGAGTGTGACAGAGTCACAATTAGAAGGGGGCAAATTCAAGACGGCTCCGGGGGCCAAAAGAACCCACCCACCTGGTTATGAAACCATTGGAGTTGGTATGCTACGGAGGATCGCAGAGAGTCCATCCAACCTCCACAAAGCCCTACAAAACAACCCCCAAACCCTCCCTCATGGGAAACGCGTGCTCTTTAGAACACCTTAAGATGGCGATATTTGTCTGGCATAACAGGTGCCCACATATAAAGGGCATCTAGAGCTAGAGGGAAGAAGTACTCCGGACAACAGCATGTGAGGATATTTAATCCAGAGGTAGCAAATACAACAGCTTCGTTAAATAGTGACAGTAAAAGGATGATGTCTCTGGCATTCTGCATACTTGGGAACCATCACAGACAGCTCAGCTGAGGAGCATGGGCTCGTCAATAGAAGGAAGCAAGAAAGCTATGCACACGTAGAGAGCAGGACAGGGCAAGGGACAACAAATGCAGCAGCAGAGATGCCTGGCCTCCATACTGATTATGCCTGGTTCAAACATGGAGACCAGCCATCTTAAACTATCAGCTCAAAGAAACCAGCACAATCCAACTATAAGGGAGAACATGCACTTCAGAGATACACAACACATGCAGATAATTAAGCCAGTGCAGACAGTATGAAAGGAGGCGCATGGAGTCCAGTAGCAAGGAAGGAGTTAGGGCGGAGATCCAGTAAGTAGCTTTTATTGCAGAGCAGGGCTTGGAGTAAGAGGAAGGGGAGGAGAAGTTGGTTCAGAAATGTAGTTCAGTTTGTGACCTTGTAAAGGCGATGCCTTGAGCAGAGCCTGGACGGGGCTACAGCTAAGACCTTTCCCGATGGGTCAAGCCCACCAGAACTGAGAAGGAGTTTGCTAGTCAGCTGGGTGCCAGACATCCAGACCCAGCAGAAAGCCCTGAATCTGAAAGAAAGAATATCTAAGAACCTGGGGTGAAGAGAGTAGGGACAGCTGACTTCCCCTTTCACACACTCTCATAGCGTGGGGGAGAACTGCATGGGGTGGGCAGCACACCACATGCAATGCAGTAAATGCTGACACAGCAAAGAACTGTGTGGTCAAGACATGGAACTGGTGGGCTTGTATTGCCAACGGAGAACCAAGATCTTGTGGTGGGTCCGCAGCTACAAGGGGAACCGAAAGCCTGCAGTGAGCTTCTTCCCAGGAGAGTGACCCGTGGCTGCTGGTTAGTGATAACTACAGTCTAAAATGCACCAAGTAAGGGGTAGGGGGGATACCTGATAGAACCATGTGCAGATGTCCCCTAGGGCAAGAGGGAGGATCACATGATCTTTCCATGGTAGGGGTCTGTTGAGACTATGGCTACAGGCCTAGGAGGTCTCTCGTCCTCAGATGCAAATGTCAAGACGAAGAAAGAAATTTGCCAGGGCGCCATAAACATGCTAAGACTGTGAGTGAACTGAAAGACAGGGGGCGACTACACCGAGATCTTGTTAGAATAAGGAGTGGACATTGGACCTTAGGCCCTGTTTGACTATTGCACTAAATGAATGTATTCCTCTGTCCTGTCACTGTTGAACCAACCTTTCCTTCTTATGTATTAGCAGGCTTACCTCGAGACTCTGTAGGAGTATCTCTCAACTCAACCCAAACCCTTGGATCGGGGATGAACCTAACCCAAGGGAGGAGCACATATAAAAATACTGCAACAGCGAATGACTGAGAAAAAGGAGAGGGCTGCCCATATCATTTTTGGTTATATCCCTTGGAAATCTCTCTTGTTTTATCCCGCCGTGTAGGCCAACCTTGGTTGTTCGGCACCACCCTTTATCCCCGTAGTCAACCGGTTGTTTAACCAAGAATGAACCTGATATAAAAGGCAATTGGTACATGTGTCGAGTACTATCTTCCTCCACTATGACAGGTGATCAATTAAAAACTGAAGAGTGATGACTTGTATTTTTGTAACACACGTTACCCACTGACATTGCTCTGGCCAACCCTTCAAACCATTGTGGGCTGTAGTAAGGAAGACACATGGTGATTAGGGAAGACGTTTATTGCAGCAACCCTGAGCCCAGCAGGACTCTAAAGCCATCATCAACCAACTGCTGTTAGGTGGAATGTGGAACCAGCTCCACAAGTAAACAGAGATACATCAGCACAGGTGGAACACTAATGTAAGAGAATTCCAAGTAAGCCCTAAGCTTACATTGTAACACTTATCCCCCCATAATATTTTACATAGCAGCTGTACAACATGATAGCAAATTCTTCCCAATAGCAAGTTCTTCCCTTCTTTAGCATAACCGACAATGAACACCTACCCCTTGGGAACAATGAACACATAACCCTTGGAAAACCCATTTATACACTACGTACCCCCATTCAGCCACCATGTAGTCACAACACAACAGAAAGAACATATTCATTAAATTTAACAGGCATCCTCCTCTTCCGCACATGGTGAAAGGTCCGTCGCACGCCATCAACTTCACCGATGGGAACGGTTGACTCAAAACCCTCAACACCGAACATTCACCTGTATCAACACTTGGAAACAAACCCACGGCATCAGTGCCTTCAGGTTGGCCTATTATGCTTGCACCAACCACATCCAAGCCAGGAACCATCAAACCAACCTCACCCGTGGGTTTGGCTGAACAGGCGTCAGTGTTACCCTTATTACCTTTTTTTCCAACATGCTCTTTATCCACAACTACGACACACCTATTGCTCCATCTAGACCCATCATCCAATTTGACATAACCTCAACCCGTTTTCACCACCACCCGAGGTTGCATGTATACACCACAACCCTTAACCACACGTCTAGGATTTCTAACTTGAACACAGTCACCTACCCCCACAGTCAAGGGCTTCCTACATGCCTGCCACTCCTTGAACACTGCCTGCTTCCTACGTACCCGTTCCAACACTTCCAGCATGTTCACCCCCGAATGGGTGCCACACGCCAACGCAGGCACCCTCAGTTTAGTGCCTGGTGTCCTTCCGCGCATAAATTCAAATGGAGAGCAACCAGTAAGTGCAGATGGGGTGTACCTATACGCTTTGAGCGCTTCACTACACTCCTCCATGACAAACCATTACCCACTGCTAGCTGAATCACACCTTTACCAAATCTGTTCATCCTTTCCACGAGGACCATTAGCTGCGGGATTGTACAAGGATACCCTATGATGCTGTATACCCATGTTCTTCAAAAACTCTTGCATGTGTCTTGAAATAAATTGCACTACATTATCGGTAACAATGCCCGCCGGCACCACTTCTCTGTCAAAGTCTTTGCTCAGGAAATCCACCACTTTGTCTGTGGTAACTGTCTCCAGGGCAGTTGCCTCGACCCACCTGGAGGTATAGTCCACCAGAACAACGATAAACCTGATATCACCACCTAGAACATCCATAGGACCCATAATATCAATGGCTACTTTTGTCCAAACCTCCTTCGGGACTTCCACCGGGTATACAGGTTGGGGACTGGGAGCCTTGCTCTTATCGCTCACGGCACACGCCACACACTCTTTTACTTCCTCCTCCAAATCACTATCCATCCTCGGCCACCAATACGATTCCCTTAATCTCCTCTTAGTCATTGATCTACCTAGATGACCTTCATGAGCCAATGTAACCAGCTTGCCACTGAGAGACACCAGAGGTATCAGCCTCTGACCCCTGGCGACTCTCCACGGGCCTTCCGAAAGCTCCTGCCAGACATGATCATAGTATTTGCCCAATTCCTCATTTAGAATTCCATTTCTAAGCGCGGTCCTCATACTGGTGAGATTCAGATCATCGGCACACTCTTTGTTCCACACTTGTTCATCGATAGCTGGAACTATATTAGCCACCATGGTGCATTCACTCATGTCAACTTTGTTCTCCTCAACCACACCACCAACACGTGGAAGATGAGACAAACAATCAGCCACTGCATTCTTTGTACCAGGGATGTACTCTACTTTAAAATTGAACTCATGCATGTCTGCCATCCACCTCGAAATCCTCGATGATGCTTCGGACAAACCCTTGGTGGTCAGGACGTGCACCAAGGGCGTGTGATCGGTCTGCAAGGTATATTGCACTCCCCACAAGAAGGTCCTAAAATGTTTTGAGGCCCAAACAGCTGCTAGAGCCTCCCTTTCGATGACCGCGTACCTCTGTTCCGTGTCCCTCAGAGCCCTTGAGGCGAACGCTATGGGGTGATACCCCCCTTTCACTCCATTGTTCAAGTACCGCCCCAATGCTAACCTCACTGGCATCGACTGTTAAGACCGTCTTATTCCTGGGAGAAAATAAACCTAAAGAAGGGGCCCGGTCAACCTCCCACTTCAACTCATCAAATTCAACTTGACACTCCTTGGACCAGTCAAAACGATTTCCCTTTTTCAACAATGCCCTCATGTTGAGTGTCTTATCAGCATACAATGCAACAAACTGACTGTAATATTCCGTTAGACCCAAGAATTACCTAAATTGCTCCTTATTCACGGGGGCCGGGGAATCTTTCAAAACCTTCACAAGAAGCCCCCTTGTGACTGTCTTTTTTAATATAATGGTTTTGTAGCTTGGGATGAATTCCACTCGCCTCCAAGGTGTGCCCTAGATACGTCACGCTAGACACTCCCACATGGCATTTACTCAATTTCACAGTGAGGCCACTCTCCTTCAACACCTCCATTACCCTGAGCACTCTCCCATCATGTTCGGTACGACTCCTCCCCCAAACCAGAATGTCATCCTGAAAACACTCAACTCCTGAAATATCGCCAAATAACTTCTGCATAATCCTTTGGAACACTGCGGCTGCAGACGCTAACCCGAATGGCATCCGACAAAACCGAAATGCTCCGAAAGGGGTCACAAATGACGTCAAAGGACGGTATTCTACATGGAGATCAATCTGGTGCTATGCAGACGACAGGTCGAAAGTGGAAAAACACAAAGCTGTACCCACCAATGCGAGCAACTCGTTTATGTTGGGCAGGGGATGTCTATCCACCCAAATACTAACGTTTAAATCCCTTAGGTCAACACACACCCTCATGCTTCCATCTGCCTTGCGCGCCAATGCCTCTCAGAACTCTCCACCTCTTTGATCACACCAGCTTCCTGGAGCTTGACCAATTCACCCTTAAACCCCTCGCGGGCTAACCTGGGCACCCTCCTAACCTGGTGTATACTCGGGACGGCTCCCCTCTTAAGTACTATCTTGTGGGAAAACCCCTTTAATTTTCCTAAGGTAGAAGTAAAAACAGTGGGACACTCCTCCTTGAGATACTCTGCAGTCAACGCCACCTTTTCCCCCTTGTCGCTTCTGTCTTCACTCACACTCAAAAAGGGAATGGCCTTGCCAGGCCGTATTTCAATTTCCAAAGCCGCCTGTTCATCCCACCCTACTACAGCATAACCTTTGTGAGCTACATACAACTTCCCCCGGGCATTGCGCCATTCAAACTCAATGGTGGCCCATTCATAACCTAGTACCTTTATTGGCACCCGACCATACGCACACGGGCTGATGTCTGAGGGAAGCAACTCGGCCACTTGCTTGTGGAAACTCACTACATATAACTCGGGAGATATCATTGTATAAGGTGAGCCAGTGTCAACCATCATTTTCATTGGCACCCCATTCACAGTCAGCGTGGCCCATGCACCCTTTCTTCTGTGACTATTTCCCACACTCAATAACAATCCTTCGCCACAACCTCATTCACAGGGTCCGGGTTAGAGTCACCCACATAACCCACAACAGTTACATTGTCTTCATCTTGATCAGGATCAACCATCCTGTTTGCTTGTTCTGCACCGTGCTCCTGCACATCCGGGCATAATGCCCTCTCCCCTTGCATTTCCTGCAGTCAACGGTGGTGGGGGGACAATCCTTCAAGCTGGTTGCATGTCCCCGCCATCCACATCTCCTACATGCTTCTCTAGGCACTGACGTTCCTTTAGTGTCTCTGAACTTCCCTTTGTGGTCATCACTCCCTCTCCTAGACATTATGGCATGTACATTTTCATTTTTATCTGTCACTTCCATGACGCTCTTCTTGAATTCCTCTATGGCTCTCGCTATCTCTATCACCTTTTCCAATGGCGGATCTCTCTCTATCCAGAGTCTCTCCCTCACTCTTGTGTCACTTGTGCGCATCATGATCTGATCACGTATGTACTCGTCTGCCAAACCTGTGAATTTGCAAGTTGCGATCAGAGTACGTAGTGCTGTTATGTACGCATCCGTGCTCTCTCCGGTTCCCTGAGCCCTAGAGAAAAAGTGGTATCTCTCCAATACCACATTAGTCCTCTTGCCAAAACGTGCCTCCAATTTCCCCAGGGCAGTTTCGTAGGCTAATACAACATCCTCAGCACCATCGCCGCCATCACTACCTTCAGTGCGAGGGGCACGCACCTCTTGACATGGGAGATGCCTAAAAACTCTAAGTCCTTCAGTCCCTAGACAGTTCAAAAAGGAAGCTTCCTTGTCGTTGTCACTTAATCTGGATCCCCCTGCAGCCCTTAAGTAGACCTTAAATGTGTCTGCCCACAGATCCCAAGCTATGGGAGGCTCCCCCGGATTAGGGAGGAAGGCAGGAGGTGGGCGGGCGTTGCTGTGCTGCATTGTGACCCTGGGTCTAATTAAATGCTCTACTTGGTAAGTGATGTAAGATAAGACTGGCAGAACAGAGATGTTGTTGCAGGACAAGGGGAATGCACAGGCTTGAATAGGGTTGGCTGTATGCAACCTGCAGAAGGAAGTTACACAGGTCTCTCCTTAGGTCCCTCTTTATCTCCCCTTCCTCTTTTTTTTTGATGCCTAAGGTTTATGTGGCTCAAATGGGTGAAGTCTGTTGGTTGCACAATGTAAGTGCTTAGACAAACTCCCAGGTGGCTTGCTCAGTGTTTCAGACCGCTCCTCGATGTGCTCGTTACTTAGAAATGGTTCGCTCAATGTTTCAGACCATTACTCATCGCCCCGCCCCTTAGGCAATGAGTGCAATAGGAAATAGGCCCTGGGGCGTCATGTGAGGGGTGTGTACTTCCGAACATGCCTCCTCCTCTGTAGGACTGGCCGCGCTCGCTCAACCTTGAACGAGGCAAGGGAGCCCTGGCCAGCAGGAGGAGTTCACTGCCACACATAGCTTCTCCTACGATGCTGGGAAGTTGGGCAACTCCGCCCTAGAGTGCGCAGCCTTGGTACCTTTTCTAGCGATGCCGCGCCGCGCTCAACGCCTTCGGTCCACGGGGAGCGCTGGCAGTGCAGCGGGACGTCACACCGCTCTGCATTTGAGTACACGGCCTTCAGGAGTAGCGGTCGCAGCACCACGTGAAGCCCCGTCAGGCTAGCTGGTATACGGCTCTTCCCACGCCGTAGTTGCAGGCACCGCTCTCGACCCCCTCCTGGATGGGGAGCACAGGCCCAACTCGGGCTGCACCTGGAATGCTGGGATGTTCGCTCACCGCCCACACCAAGGGCACTCTCCTGGGGAGATCAGGACGGCGGCGCCGGCAAGTGTGCATGGGAGTAGCAGTCCTACTGGGCCTTCTTGTAACTGGCCATCTCACGCGTGGTTTGAACAGGGTTGGCTGCCCTCGTCGCCAGTGTAGTAAGGAAGACACATGGTGATTAGATGAGACGTTTATTGTAGCAACCCTGAGCCCAGCAGGACCCTAAAGCCCTCATCATCCAACTGCTGTTAGGTGGAATGTGGAACCAGCTCCACAAGTAAACGGAGATACATCAGCACAGGTGGAACACTAAGGTAAGAGAATTCCAAGTAAGTAAACCAGATTTGACCATGGTATTTTACCTTCCATAATGCCGTGGCTGGCTGAAAACAGTAGTCTGAAGGGGTCATCCAGAGCAAGGGCAGCAGATATTCTTCATTCCAAAAAATTGCAGCCAGAACAGTTTTTGCAAATATACTCATAAGTTATGTTAATTTGTACCTGTACAGTGCTACGACCCACGCGGACAGATCCATGGACAAAAAAGCGCTTATTAGCAATAAACAGCCAATGGTAAAATAATCCTGAGGTGATAACTGATTTAGCCTATAGTGGTTGATAATGAGCAGGAAGTGCCGATATGGTGCTGCAGCAACCGTTCATTATCCCAGGGATGTGTTGTGTGGCACACATTATCCAGGCACCCAGTGTGCATGCCAGACATGCATTGACATGGTGACGTGATCGCGTCACCACGCATGTTTAATCACAGCCAGAACCCCGACCAGCATACTTCCATGAGCCCTCATTGTCTCCAACATCCGATTGGTTACATGCGGTCCTTTAAGGGATATGCCCTTGATAACAGAATGAACACGAGGCTGAAATATAATGATAATAGAATGCATTTATTTTGGGCTGCAACCATAATTTTCACTTAAGCGACTTTTGGAAGGCCCGCCGCTGCGCAGGGCACAGACTGGTCATATGAAGCCTTTTAAGGGGTCTACCCTTGTTATTAGATTGAATATGATGCTTACAACATAGAAGAAGCCAAACTAAGAGTAATGGAAGTATTACAGATGGTGTAAAAGTATCGTATTGGTATTTATTCGGGCTACAACCATAGCTTACCTTCCACTAAGGGAACCTTTGGAAGGGACTGTGACTTTGCCTTGAGAAAGTCCCTAGCATGGTACAAGTGATGGCCACACAGTTGGCAACTTTAATTTGAGCATACCTCATGCTCTCAATGTTTGTGCAACTTGCAATTTAGCTTATTTGATGCCTTTAATATGTGAGTTTTATTTCATGCTTTGGTTTATGTGTCAGGATTTATTTATTTATTTATTTATAGAGCGCTTTACACCCAGGCGCTGTACATTGGAACAACAAAATACAAGATAACAAGAACCAGTAACAGTGGGAGCAAAAATGTACATCATGAGTCATTCAATAAAACAGTGGAAAGGGCAATTAACGGAAGGGGTGGGGAAAAGGGAGTGGGACTAGATGTGGTGGGGGGTGACGGATTGGAGGGAAAATGGAAGGGAGAGAGAGCAGGAGAAGGGGGAAGAGGAATCAGGGAAGGGGAAGAGGACAGAGCAGAGGGGGGGTTTCAAGGAGGAGAATGGAGGAGGAGGGATTTAAGGGAAGTGTGAAATGAGATGGTTGTGGTAGAGCGGATTGTGAGAGGGAGAGAGTTCCAGTGCAGGGGAGCAAGGAGTTGGAAGGAGCGGAAACGGGAGGAAGCGCAGGGGGATGGAGGTACAGTGAGAAGGAAATGGTCAGCAGAACGAAGGGAGCGGGAGGGAGAGTAGAAGGAGAGAAGGGAGGAAAGATAAGGAGGAGCAAGACCATGGAGGGATTTGAAGACAAGGCAGAGAAAGTAGAATTTTAGCTGTGAGTGGAAAGGTAGCCAGCCAAGGTAAGAGAGCGAAGAGGAGATGGAGTCATGGGTGGTAAGGAGACAAAGGGTACGAACAGCCGAGTGGTAAACGGGCTTAAGAGGGGCCAGCTGAGATGCGGGAAGACCAAAGAGTAAAGAAGAGCAGTAGAAGAGGCGGGAAAAGACGAGAGATGAGATTAAGAGTTTGGAGGCGTGGAAAGTAAGGGAGGGACGGATTTTACGAATATGATAGAGGTGGTATTGGCAGGTGCGAGAGGTGAGTGAAATGTGTTGCGAGAAGTTGAGAGAGGAGTCAAAGAGAACGCCTAAGTTACGAGCTTGAGGAGAGAAAGGGAGATTGGAGGGAGGAAAGTGAATGAAAGGAGGAGGAGAGGGCGGGAGAAGAGAATTAGAGGGGAAGAAAAGGACTTCAGTTTTATCGGTGTTGAGAGAGAGAAAGCGGGAGGACATCCAGTTCTTGATAGCAGTGAGGCAGGAGGAGAGCTTAAGGTGAAGGTCAGTCGTGAAGGAGGAGAAGGAGAGAAAGAGTTGGGTATCGTCCGCATAGAAATGGTGGGAGATGTCAAACGGGGAGATGACAGGCGCAATGAGGGATGTGTAGAGAGAGAAGAGGAAAGGACCAAGTACAGAGCCTTGGGGAACACCGTAAATAAGAGGGAATGAAGGAGAGGTCTGACCTCCCCATGAAACTGTGAAGGAACGGGAAGAGAGGTAAGAGGATAGCCAGTTTAGGACATGGTCTTTAAACCCGAAGGAGGAGAGAGTGTGGAGGAGGAGTGGATGATCGACAGTGTCAAAAGCTGCGGAAAGATCTTGGAGAATAAGGATAGAGGATTGCTTGGTATGTGAAGCAGAGAGGAGGGAGTTAAGGATAGAGGTGAGAGCAGTTTCAGTGGAATGTTTGGGACGAAAGCCAGATTAGAAGGGAGGAAGGAGAGAGGAAGTATTGACAAAGGATGAGAGTTGAGAGTAGGCAAGGCGCTCAAGAAGCTTAGAAAGGAAAGGTAGAAGAGAGATAGGTCTGTAGTTAGCAGTGATGAGTGGATCGGCAGAGGGCTTCTTTAGAATAGGAATAATCGTTGCATGCTTGAAGGCAGAGGGAAAGATTGATGAGGATAGGTAGGAGTTGAAGAAAGTGGTGAGGTAAGGGATAAGAAGAGGGTAGATCTTGGGGATAAGAGCAGAGGGGAGAGGGTCAGAGGGGGCGGATGTGGTGTGGGCTTTGGATAGTAGGGAGGAGACTTCAGAAGGGGAAACAGGTGAGAAGATGGACATAACGGAAGCAGGAGGAGAGGCGGGAGGAGGAGAAGGAGAGTCAGAGGGGGAGTTAATTTTTTGCCAGAGGGTGAGGATTTTGGAGGAGAAGAAGTTGGCAAAGTCCAGAGGAGAAAGTGTGGAATTGGAAGAGGGATCAAGAGTAGGAGGAGAGAGAAGGCGAGAGAGAATTTGAAAGATCCGACGAGGGAGGGAGGCTTGAGACTGGAGAAGGTTGGAGTAGTAGGAGGATTTGGTCGCTGTAAGACAAGAGTTGTAAAGTGCGTGGTTGGAGAAGTAAAAGGTTTGATTAGAAAGCGAGGGAGTTTTGAGCCAGAGTCTCTCTAATCTTCTGAGAAGGTGCCGCATAGATCGTAGATGGGAAGTAAGCCAAGGTTGAGAAGGTTTCCGGGTAGGACGGAAGAGGGAAAGAGGGTGGAGTTGGTCAAGGGCAGTGGAGATAGAAGAGGAAAGGGAAGATAGGGCATCATCTGCAGAGAGTAAAGCAAAGTCTTGGAGTGATGGAAGAGAAGAAGAGCAGGTGTCGGAGAAGAGGGTAGCATCAAAGTCACGAAGGACACGACGTGAATAGGTTGGAGGGGAGAGATTAGTAGTAGTGGAGTGGAAGAGAGGAGAAAGGGAGAATGAGAGTAGGGCATGGTCAGAGAGATCAACAGGAAGAGAGGAGACGGGGGAAGAGGGATAGGAGGAGTTAAAGATGAGGTCCAGGGTGGAGCCAGAGGAGTGAGTAGGGGATGAAGGAAGGGGGGAGAGGAGGTAGGAATCAAGGATGGAGTAGAGGGGAGAGGATTGAGGGGGAGAAGGAAGATGAATATTAAAGTCGCCAAGTACAGATAGAGGAGAGGGGGAGGGAGAGATAAGCGAGAGGAGGTGATCAAGGTCTTCATAGAAGAAAGAGAGAGGGCCGGGGGGACGATAGATGACCAGGAATGAAATAGGGTGGGGAGAGGAGAAGGACTTGTAGAGGAATTCAAAGGAAGGGAAAGAAGGAAGAGTTGGAGAGAAAGAGGAGGAAATGTATTTGGGGTGGTAAAGGAGACCAACGCCTCCACCACGGCCCGAGGGGCGGTGGTGTGGATGAAGGAGGAAGAGGAGATAGTTAAGGAGGTAGGGACAGAGGTGTTGTGAGGGGGAATCCAGGTTTCAGTTAGGCAGAGGAAATTAAGGTTAAGGCGAAAGAATAAGTCAAGAGTAGCTGCAGTTTTATTACAGATGGATCTGGCGTTCCAGAGAGCAGTGTTCATAAGGGCAGAGTGGTTGGCAGTAGGGGGGTAAAGAAGGTTAGGGCGGTGGGAGAAGGAAGGAGGGTAACTGGAGGAGTGGGAGTGAGGATGGTGAAGAGGACTAGGCATTAGGAGGAAAGAGGAGAGTAGGAGGGAAAGGTGAAGGAGGAAGGGAGAAGAGAGGGGGGTATGTCACCTTACATAAGGATGTAAGAGTAAGGATGTCACCTTACTGACAAAACACACAAAAACCTTCAAACAAACTCATATTCTGAGGAAAATGAACAAAAAAATGTGTCTTACCTCTCTTTTTTAGAGAAGTAACTTTCTCTAGCACAGAAGGTACACACTTCACGTAGGGTGAATAAATCAAGGTATTGTGCCGCTTATAAAATTCTCCCACGTGAACTGTTCGGTTGTGCAGATAGTTATGGGAAAGGATCACAGCTATTTTTAGTGGTTTTCTAATACTCACTGTAGTGGTAGGGACAGTTTCCCTTTATTCTATTCTGCTAGAAAGGTGGTGCACCACACCTTGTCTTGGGATAGCACACCTCACAGCGATAGGTTGTGCTTCTGGTTACGGACTACGTTTAGTGGACACATTAACTGGGTTAACTGAAAAAATTGTGATCTGTACCTGTCTTTGTTTGTGTCTGATACCGATGTGATCACGTCACCACGCATGTTTAATCAAAGTATTCGCCTGGCGCATGAGCCAGAATCCAGACCAGCATCCGTCTACTCACTGTGGGTTCCCACGCCCTCTGTCACACAACAACTAGGGACAAGTGTGGTGTTCAAAATGGAGCTGCCTTTCCCTTCCACTTGGTCCTAACACTCTCTCGTGGTGGCAGTCAGAAAGCAGCGTAACCTCAGGGATGTGATGCTGCTCTGGCCTTGTCTCCTGGGTCCTGGTGGGGAACATTCGGAGCTCAACAAGGGTGCACTGCTGTGTGAACGGTTCATTCCCATTGGAAGGTAATAGACATGGTGATGTTATTCTGTTCCTGTCTATGCCAGAGGTCTCATGTGGGGTGTCTCTCCTGATGTGGGGCTTGTGGGTGCACACCAGTACCTTACCACTGATTGATGACTGCTCCAGCCTTGCCTTCACCCCCTTGGTCTGTTCTTCGGAGCTTGGCCCTTTAGGCTTTTTTGTTGGAAAACCTCAACATGAATGTTGGGCCCATGAGGGAGCGAGATGACTTTGTGAACTGCTCTTTGTAGCTATGCCATACGGGTAGGAAGTCTATGGCATCTTCAAGACTGTTCCTGAGATATGAGTGCTATGCTGCTGCTTCTGCTGCCATGACAACATATTTCAGTCCCATTGTACACACGCACTATGGATTGTTTCCGCTATGACAAACTTGGCAGGGCCCCAATGAAGTGCCGGATGCTTACTACGCACTCCTATAGCATCTGGCTTGGACTGCATGCTGACTGATTAGGAGGAGAGGTGCCCACTAAATTGATTCAAGGGGTGGGGGGGGGGGGTTGTGGCCTGAGCTCATGTAGTAAAGATGTGTCCTGCCTGAGTTGCCACCAAGATACTACAATACAATATATCCTGTATGCAGTACCTCCAGACTCTTGATCCAGCTAAGTTTGAGTGTCTAGGGGGCTGTTGATTATAGCTAGTGAAGCAGACTTGGTGTTACGGGGCGCTGCCTCCGGCCTCCGGGGCAGCCCTCCAAGGCAGCCGGGATCTCCCGGCGGCAGTAGACACGCCGGTGAGCAGCCGGCGTGTCCCAGACAGGGATGCAACCTGTCGTGATCGGTATCACCGAGCACTGTACACAACGAGCGGGGGTGTCACCCCCGGGTTCCACAGCGGTCACGGCTCTGAGGTCACTCGGGCCGTACCGCACACACAAGGCCACGACCACGTGGCAGGCCCCAAACACACAAGAATCACAGACACGAGTTGCCACTTCCTGGGGCTCTGCTGCTCTGCCTTTGCAGCGCAAGCAGAGCCCCTTTTATTAACTGGGCACGCGAGCGTCATGACACAGTCATGACGCTCACGTCGCCCACAACAACTAGACCCCCACACAACATTCCTCCTTTATTATAAACAAACAAACAACAACCCACCGCAAACATTTGGTGCATTCCAGTCCGCGCACCAGCTAACAGCTATTCCAGCCCACACACATTTCTTTTAACACTGCAAAACAAACACAGGTGTGCTCCAGTCCCCACACCATGGGGCTCCATGACGGGGTCCTCCGACTCAGACGATTCCGGGATCAAACTGGCCCTCGGCGCCACTGCAGGACAAGAAGAATACATTTTCCTCGTATTCATCCACCACCTCATATGGTCCTGCTCTGGGACTCTCCACCACCTGGACCGCAGCCACCTTGGGAGTCTTTCTCCCCTTCACCTCACTCCCCCCTGACGCCCCCATCATGCCGGCCGGGGCTGGAGCGAGGCACACTCGTGCGAAGTGGTCTCCCTTCCCGCACCTTCCACAGATTTGTCCCATCGCCGGGCAGTCCTGTGGGTGAGGCAGATCCCACCCACACTGTTGACATATTGCGGCATTGGGTTCTCTCTTCGGCCAGTCTCCCCTCCTCATCATTCTTCCTCCTGGCCACCTACTGACGGCAGCCACCTCCTCCATCTTCACTCGCTGCGTGGAGAACTCCATCTTTAGCTGGTTTCTGGAGGAGTCCATGACCGAGGCCCGTGCCTCCGCTAGTTCCTGGGCCCGGCCGAGCTCCAGTACTCGATCTAGGGTCAGCGCTGGGTCTCTCAGAACCTGCTTGCGCAATTTGGTGGAACTGCAGCCATAAATGATTTGCGCCCGGATCTCATCCTCCTCAAAGTTCCCCAGGTCACAGCCCAGTGCAATGCCACGCAGCTTCCCGTGGAATGCATCAAGGCTTTCCCCTTCCTCCTGCTTCGCACACCTCATCCTGAACCTCTCATAGTCCTTGTTGACCATGGGTCTGAAGTATTCGTTCAGGGCTGTGACGGCTGCACCGTAAGATTTATCTCGGGGCCTTAGTGTCTTGAACAGTCTTTGGACAGCCTGCCCGGCAGAGTATAGTAGTGTCGGGCGCTTGGCGGCCTCTTTATTTCCATAGCTTCGAAGTACAGCTCCAGGTTCTCCACCCAGGCCACCCACCCGGCCCCCTAGCTGGCCGGCGCATCGAGGACATCGAACTGGGGTATCGGGGCCAGCTGACCCCTACATACCCCTTCATCGTCCGACATGCTGTGGGAAGGTGAGGACGTCATCCGCCACTCACCCGTGTTGGTGGGCACTTGCAGATGCCAGGCTCAGGTAGCCGTCAATGGGCGCGGGCGCACGAGCACTCCCAATGGAGCCGCAACCCTCGGGCGTGGCACTACTGCGGCCTGCAGAGATGTTGTTGTCCCCTTTTGTCTGAGCGGACCGTTCACCGCTGGGGCCCGGGCATGGCGATCCTTCCTCCCGGTCCCTTCGCTCCTCCCCGTCGGTGTATGGGGAAATGCAGGCAGTTGACGAGGTATTCCCCACGATCCGTGGGCGAGTACTCCAGGCCCCGTCCCCTGTTTCTTCCCTGCGAGCACACACAGAAAAGCTCACCTCATATCATTCCCTTTTTTTTTTTTTTTGAAGGCAACTTTCACCCGTGGCAGCCCGGGTATTCGGTGGGCGTCGCCGCGGGTCGGAGTGCCAGGCCCCGCCTCCTCATTAATGGGGGGCCCCTCCGAAAAGCAACGTGAGTCTAGAAAAGCTCACCTCATCTCATCTCCTTTTTTTTTTCTTTTTTTTTTTGAAAGAAATTTTCACCCGTGGCAGCCCGGGTGTTCGGCGGGCGTCGCCGCGGGTCGGAGCTCCAGGCCCCGCCTCCTAACCGAAAATGGCCGCTTCGCGCGACTTTGCACGGCCGCCGACTGCAGCCGTGCGCGTGGGCCCACGACACCGCCCGCCGCACGCACCAGCTGGCGGGCGCGACTTCCTCGTCGCCAGTGTTACGGGGCGCTGCCTCCGGCCTCCGGGGCAGCCCTCCAAGGCAGCCGGGATCTCCCGGCGGCAGTAGACACGCCGGTGAGCAGCCGGCGTGTCCCAGACAGGGATGCAACCTGTCGTGCTCGGTATCACCGAGCACTGTACACAACGAGCGGGGGTGTCACCCCCGGGTTCCACAGCGGTCACGGCTCTGAGGTCACTCGGGCCGTACCGCACACACAAGGCCACGACCACGTGGCAGGCCCCAAACACACAAGAATCACAGACACGAGTTGCCACTTCCTGGGGCTCTGCTGCTCTGCCTTTGCAGCGCAAGCAGAGCCCCTTTTATTAACTGGGCACGCGAGCGTCATGACACAGTCATGACGCTCACGTCGCCCTCAACAACTAGACCCCCACACAACACTTGGACTGACGAACCTGCTCGCCAGGGATACGGACATGGCGGCCCAAGATGGCAGCCACACTGGCTCTGTAGATCTTCATGGGCTATCAGAGCTCTGCCACAGTTTCCGTCTAGACCCTGTGGCGGACCACATGCTTAGGGGTGCGGAGGACTGCTCTGCAACTGAGCAGGGGGACCTGCTCAAGTCATCTGGTCGGAGAGGAGGCCCTGCCCCGCACCGCCTCGGCACACAGCAACGCCGGGGGTTGCCACAAGGAAGGAGGGTAACTGGAGGAGTGGGAGTGAGGATGGTGAAGAGGACTAGGCATTAGGAGGAAAGAGGAGAGTAGGAGGGAAAGGTGAAGGAGGAAGGGAGAAGAGAGGGGGGTATGTCACCTTACATAAGGATGTAAGAGTAAGGATGTCACCTTACTAGGCCTGGAATTCATCGGCTACAGCTTTGGAGCACTAACACTTGATCAGCTGGTAGAGGCCCTCCGAATCATGCCTGACGGCGGACTCTGCCCTACTGCCACTATTACGTGAGTGCTTGGAGAAGGGAACGGGGCAACTAGCGGAGGGGCTTTATCCGCAGTATTTGAGAACATTCTTGGCACTCAGGGCCGTTCGGGTGCTCTGATACACACTCCCCCAGCCTGACCCGCTACTGTCACTCTCTGGCACCTCTGCGATGCTGAACGATTATTCCGACTCCAGGGCCTTCGTTAGTAGACCCTTTTGATCCACCTCACGCTGGAGCGATATGGCTTGTGAGGGGAGTGACCGGCCCAGGCCGACTCTCCTGCATATTTATCATGCACTTTAACAGTTGCTTGCCCGCATAGCCTGGAGGCCACATTGATAATCACATGTTCCATGGGGAGAACGGTGGATGAGACTCCTAGACATGGATTCCTGTAATTGCTATGCCATCTGAGGAACTGGGGGGCTCGGAGGGACTGCTGACTCTTAGGCAAGGAAGGCACTTGAATTTTACATAATTGGGCTCTTGGTTACTGCTGGTGTAATCTGTGTTCCCTCCTCGTGGCTGCTGAGGGCTGTGCCTACACGCTGGGGTCCCCCAGAAGACGGTGCCCGAGAACGAATGAGAGTCCACCCACAAAGCACTTGGCTCTGAGCACCCTGAAGAATCGTCATAGCCCGAGACCAAACAAACTGTCATTTGGTCCTGTCTAGGGGAGTGGCCTCTCAAAGTACTATACTGTTGCTCAATCTGGACCCTGCAGCTGCTCCCTCAGTACATTGGCTGCGGGAAAAATGTGCAATTCTCTTATAATCAATATCTACTACAAGTGACCCATGGAACTCATTGGGAAGCAGAACATTTGGAGTTAGAGCCGATAATCCATATCTATCTATCTATCTATCTATCTATCTATCTATCTATCTATCTATCTATCTATCTATCTATGTTGGTTTTTATACAGTGCTGTTCGTCCAAAGGCCTCAGAGCACTCACAAGACAAAAACAGACATGGGCCTCATTACGGGTCTGGCGGTAGCTGTGCCTGTAACAAAAGCATGGCTGCCGCCGGACCAGTGATTTTACCGGCACCGCGAATGAGCAATTACCGGGTCATGCCGAGGTCGGCAGACCCGGTAATTGTCCATTCGCGGGTGCCAGCAATAAGGGACTCCCCATTCGGCCCCAAAGGGCTGAATGGGTATGGGAAGCTCGGATGCAACGGCACCGTTCATAACAGTGCCGGTGCATTCAAGAGTTGTGCTCGCGGGTGCTGCACTGCCCGCCAGGTCGGACCTGGCAGGCAGAGCGAGACCCACGAGCACAACTCGTAGTATGGCGGTACAGTAGCAACGGTGCTGGTAGTGATACCGGCGCCGTTATTGCCTTACCTCCATACTTGTAATGAGGCCCATTGATGCAAAGAGAGGACGTAGAGATAACAAAGGGCTAATCTACGTGACGCTATCTGGGAATGATAGGAGAGCTTACTCAGTTCCTTTGTCAAACAGCCAAGTCTTAAGTTGCTTTTTAAAGGTGTTGATAGATTCACACTTTTTTAAGGCTGCTGGAAGAGAATTCCACATCTTGGGAGCCCAGAAGTTGAAATTGGTACTGCCAATTCTTCTTAGAACTTGGCGAGGTTGAAATAAATCAAAGTTGTCATTAGATCGCGGGTCTCTCTTAATAGGAGCTTTTTTTATGTTATCAGAGAGATAATTAGGCACGGTATCAGCTAGACATTTATAGACCATAACAGCGCCTTTATATTTTATTCTCTGTCCCGCGTGAAGCCAGTGCAGATTTCTCCTAGCGGTTGTAGTCCTAGAGCGTCGGCTGAGCCCATTGATGGCCCTCACTGCTCCATTCTGAAATGTTTGCATTTTAATGATATTGGATTGTGTAGTACCCATTAGTAGGCTATTACAGTAATCCAATTTAGAATTTATTATAGCCCCTGCAATCAATGCGAGGTTGGGTTTGGATAGATAGGGGTGAATTTGCCAAAGCAGGTTGGTGTAAAACGCACACAATAGGCCTCATTATAAGTCAGGCGGTAAGGGGTTAACGGCGCCGGTAAAGGTGCCGGCGCCGTGAAACCCGTACCGCCTGATTACGAGGTCCCCTCGCGGGACCCGCTCTGTACGTCTGGTTTTACCAGACGTACAGAGCGGGTCCCGTGAGGGGAAGAGGGAGCAAACAACGGGCTGCTCGTAATCGGCCCGTTGTTTGTTCCCTCTCCCATTCCCATTCAGCCATAATGACAGCCAATGATTTCAGATATGAAGCATGCCTCTTAAACGAAAGATGAGAATCCGGAAAAATACCTAATGTTTTCACATGTTTAGAGACCAAGATGTTAGTATTGTTGATTTTGAAATTTTGATATTGTATCTATAGTTTTTTTTAGTCTTTGTGGGGTACCCACAATCAGTAATTCTGTCTTGGTCTCATTGAGTGCCAGCGAGTTAGATGTAATCCATTCCTGTATTGCACGAAATACCCTGCTTATTCTTAGGGCGAGCTTTTCATAAACTCATGACAGCGTGAAAACCAACTGGGTGCCATCAGCGTAGTTTGTGAAACTGACACCCATTTTTCATAGCATGTCACACAGTAGTTTGGAGAAGACGTTAAAAAACAAGGGCGACAGACATTATCCCTGCGGGACACCACAAAGCAACAGAGTTTTTAGTGAGGTGTAATTCCGCTTTACCACTACTGCCATTCGGGTCCCAAGAATGATCTGAAACATTTTGCTGCCGCAGGAGAGCATCTGCAAACTTAAGTTAGTCTTTCAACGAGAGGATCATGGTCAATCAAGTCAAACGCTGACGAGAGGTCCAGCAAAAGAAGGAGCGCTGGATGACCCTTTTCCATATAGAGGCAATATTAGACTGGAGTTCCAGAAGAGCTGTCTCGGTGTCATGTTTGGCACAAAAGCCTGATTGTTCATTTGCAAGGATATTGTTTTCTTCGACAAATGTATGGTACTGTGGGTATGCAATTTTATCAATTATCTTTTAATTAAGAACGGAACATTAGTTATCGGTCTAAAGTTGCCAGGAGTAAAGCGGTTGAGGTTATCTTTTATTATGAGCGCCGTGATCCAGGCCTCTTTGATGTTAATTGGAACATAAGATTCACCAAAGGACTGGTTCACAAAATGAACAACCCACGGCGCAAACGTCTCAGCGAAGTACCTGAAGAGCTTGGCTGGAAAGGCATCCCCCTTGCAGGAGGAGGGTTTTAGGTTGTTAATAATGTCAAGGACTTCCAACTCCGATACCTTTGTAAAAGCGAAGGTATCAGGATGGCTCTTGACGGGATGGACTACAGACTCTGTAGTCGGGATGTCTTTATGGAAATTATTATATTGTTCTTTGATGGCCTGTTGGTGTTTTTCGGTCTTGTTAGTAAAGCCATCATGGATTGCTTGGTACTAGGCATTATTTTCTTGTTCCAGGCTAATTACTGGGGCACTTTTCAGCTCCTGTAGGATGGTAAATATTTCTTTAGACTGGGATTTGGCTTGAAGAATCCTTTCATTAAGTTTTTTTGCTTTGGCACTAAAGATCACACTTTTTTAGTGTTCGACCTATTGCTTATAACTAAGCATTGTTTCTGCAGACAGGGCTTTCCTCCACAGCCGTTCAGCTTTACGCTTAATATGTCTAGTTTCCAAAATGTCTTCAGAAAACCAACTATTTTGGTTCGAGGATTTATTAATATTTGAAGGCTTAAGGGGAGCAAATGAAGTGTTTGTAGCCTTCCTAAATAAATCTGTGAAGTTATCAAGGGAGTTCTGCTCCAGTAAGCAGGTAAAAAAGCTATTTAAATGCCTTGTGTGTCACATTTCTTTGGTTACGCCAAGTGTTAAGTAGTTTATCCTTGTTCAGAGATGATATCTGGGGGGATTGTGTCAAGCACATCAAATTTACCAGGTAGTGATCAGACCAGACACATTCTGAGATAGACAGGATTTTTATATCTTGATTTTTGTCATGATCCAGTCCAGTGTGTTTCCGCAATTGTGAGTTGCCGCTTGGACCTGTTGTTGGAATCCAATGGATTCCAAAGACATTCTTAGGTCATTGGCTTCTTCATCTAAAGGGTCATTGTACCGAAGATTAACTTCACCAACGACAATAACAGCAGACGAGTCTTGGAAAAATTACCTATTGTAGCCAGCAAGTGTTCCTCAAACAGGGGAGTGCTTCTCGGAGTACGATATAGTAGCAATATACTGATTGAAGATACAGGGTTTATATACATTTTTACCATTAAAGCCTCACAGTTTTCTAAGTCTGGACTATTAATTGCACAGAGCTTCAGGTTTTGCTTGAATATGATAGCCACCCCTCCTCCTCTCCCTTCCTCCCTACTAACCTGGAGGGCAGAGTATCCATCGGGGGTAGCCATAGGCATGGCATGGTAAGAGGTTTCTCTCATCCAGGTCTCTGTTAGAAATATACATTCCTCACTATGCCATCTAGCAACCAAAAGAGTAAAGGCACGATAATGGAATCCTCTGCGAGTCAGGGAAAGCAGCAAGATTCTTCCTTGCTTGCAAAATCAGGTCAGTAGGAACTGCAGCCAGACCCTCACGAAGACAAGATCCTGGCTGCTATCACTGCTTTAAGGTTCTCCCTGGAAGTCAGAATCGGGGAGCTTAAAATAGATGTGCAACTTTTACGGCCTGATGCGCGCTCGCTGGCGGAAAGGGTCACAAACACTCAGTTACTTTGAAAGACACACCACCGCCACAGAGGACCTACAATTGCAGGTGAAGGCGCTGGAGGGAAGAAATGCTCTCCTGGAGACGCGAGCGGAGGACGCAGAAGGAAGGGCCTGCAGGAACAATGTCAGGCTGTTGGGACTGCTGGAGGGAATGGAAGGAGTGGACCCGACTCTTTACATAGAGAACTTATTTCTATATGAGGTGGGCCCTGGGAAATTATCGCAGGGCTATGCTGTTGAAATAGCCCATCGTTCTCTCCAGAGGTGGTGACCACCGGGATCACACCCAAGTCCTGTCATCACCAGGATTTTGAATTTCAGAGATAGGGAAGTGATCCTGCAGTTTTTGAGGAAAGGAGGGATGATATCAAGAGGCAACTCAATGATCGCTATGTACCCTGATTACACGCCCATGGTGCAAAGGAGGAGAAATGCTTACGTGCCCGCTAAGGCGAGGCTCCGACGACTGGGTCTCAAATATATGCTTATGTATCCGGCCAGACTCAAAGTGTTGCACAAGGGAAAGACACAATTCTTTGAGTGCCCAGAAGCAGCAAACATGTGGATGGACCACACTCAGGGAGCCTGGGGCAGCCCCCAAACTTGCATGAATGGTGCTGCAGCTGATGACTTGGCTAATGAGGAGCAACTAAGGCTCACTGGCTGTTGATGACCCCGGAAGGTGTCTCGTCGAGATTGACTTGATCACCGCACATTATGAGAGACACAAAGGTGGGAGCGGGGAGTGGTAGCCTGCTGCATGGAACTCAGACACCCCTGGAATTTTTTGTTACTGGGTCCAGCCTGTTGCTGGTTCCTAAATCTGATACCCAATAGCTATGGCAGGCCTTAGAGGTTTGGTTGAGCTTGTACAGCGAATTGCTGTTGGCACTTTTATTGGGCTCTCTGTTAATGGGCTACATGTTTGGTTTGTGTGTTGTTTATCCACAGAAGCCTGGTATGGAATTCTATCAGAAAGCTGAGGGCGGACAAGTGTCTAAAACTGGGTGCTTTGTACACTCAGACTGTAAGTGCGGTTCAAGGAACAGCGACAATGGTCTTCGTGATGGTGGGGGTGGGTAGGGTTGCACCAACACACAAAGCCCTACACAGAGCCGATTGGTCACCAATGATGAGGAGGCAGCTGACATCTACTCATGGGGCCGGTTAAGATACTTAACTGGAAAGTGAGGGGGTTGGGTTCATACATGCACAAGAATTGAACAAGATCCTTCCTGCACAGGAAAAGGATATCCATCGCCCTGCTCCAGGAAACTCATGGAAGAAGATCAGGACCTAGTTATATCACACTGCGGGGGATACAGGTAATGCTCCACATACTCTGAATTCTCTAGGGGATTGTTCATATGGATTGACCCAACTGTCCCCTTCCAGCTCCTGGGGGTGGATAGAGACAGGGATGGGAGATACATGATGGTATCTAGAACACATGGATATATGCATTATGAACTCCTGCTTTCCTAACTATTCGATACCGGCCTATGTGCGTTTGCACAGCGGCCAAGTCACTTTGCACAGCGATGCTGTTTATGTCATGACCCCTAGCATGTGCGCACATAACTTCCCTAGTACGCATTCACATTACTGCAGATGTAGGCATAGCGATTATGGGTGGTAAAGGACAATGGGGGTGGCTGGCTGGAGTTGGCACTGGTTTGCATGTGATTTGAGCCCCCGCCAAGCTTGCCGCAAAATCAGGACTGAATATGGGAGCCAAGATGGCCCCCAAGTTACTCATGTTCCTAATATCCATGGTAGTCTAGTGGAAGGGTGCAGCCCAGGACTATAGAAACCTGCCCTGGGCCACACCCAGTGCTTAGCATTTTTCCCTTCTGAATGCAAGTGGTGTAACGCTTGCCGAGAAGCCAGTTCCATGTGCAGGAGGATTCTGCCGCTGGTCTACGTACCTGATTCCGGATCTTCAGCGAGTTGCTAGCTGCTCCAGAGTATCGATTGCTTCCATACTCAACAGGCTTCTCCTGTTCTATTGATAGAATCCGTTTGGCGGCTTTCCAGTTTTGTTCCACTCTTCATGGGATTCCGCACCTGAAAAGAAACACCAAAAGACAGTATGCATTGAAACGCTTGGCATTCCACACCCAAAGCGATCCTTGAAATAGCAGTTACCTGCATTTTGGCATTCCACAAACCTGTTGTCAGCAGGGCTCTGCACGCAGCATCTGCAAAGGAAAACTACACAACAGGGGAGAAGTTATTCATCCGCACTACACGCTGCGTGCGCTACCCGCATTCCTGGTTGCGCAGCTGCAGAAGCACAAGATACACTTTAAAGACTTACCTATAAGATATGCATATATGTTGCACCATTGCAGAAGCACAAGAGACACTTTAAGACTTACCTATAGAGTTGTAAGAGACATTGGACAGCTGCAGAAGAGCAAGAGACATTTTAAGGACTTACCTGCAATAGAAAGCATCATGTGCGCCGCAGAAGCACTGGGCCACCCTCCAGTGACGAAACTGGATACGATGCAGAACTGATCCTTGAAGTGCACAACTCCAATATAAAGGTGAGCTAGGGCCTCATTCCCCAGCCAGTCAACCTCAGGGAAATAGGAGGGGAGCTGAGGGGGGAAAGTAGTAGAATAGGCATTAATACACTCATTTATTTGCCCGCAGGCTCACTAGACATCCGTCATCCCTCCTAACAACACTGCAGATTTTAACCAACCAATCCACTCCCAACCACATTGTACACTGGGCAATTGCCTGTCAGTGGAAACAGTGGGGAAGGAGGGGATTGGGCTCAGAAGCAGCCAGAGGTTATCTAGAGAGGCCGTTCCCGACGACCCGGACCAGACACTCCTGCAGGACACCACAGGTAAGTTTTACAGTTTATGTGGGGTGGTGATTCTAACTGTGTGAGGGACCCACTGCTAGACAGGTCTTCCCCCCCACAAGGCGGGCGATCCCCAGCATCGGGTGCCATCAGCTCGGCATTGGCTGCACTGGACCTAGCGGGCACTTGGAGAGAACTACACCCGAACACCATTGGTGCTCCCTTTAGTCATCCCCCCACAATTTATACACTTGAATAGACTATGTTTTTGCTGGCAGGGAACAACTGGCAGAATTTATTGGAGTGGAATACATGGGACACACAATGTCAGACCACTCCCCATTGATGATCACCTGGGAAAGCAAAGGGCTCAGACCCCCTATTCCCACATGGCGTATGCCTACAGACACCCGGAAGCATGACCTCTTTCGGAAGATGTCGGGAGTGTTGATAGCTAGGGCACTGTTTGGGAAACCCTGATGGTGGTGGTCAGAGGAGAATTAATAGCTAGGGCAGGGAGAATTCGGAGGAGGCTGTGGGGGGACCTGGAGACTGTAGAGAGTGAGATCCGTACCTTAGAGACTACACAGTCCAGATGGCAGGCGGCGGATACAAACCTCACTGAGTTGCGCTTACAATGCGCACAAGCATGGGAGAGGCTATACAAATACGATTATAGAGCACAAGTGGCGCAATCACACGATGAGGGCAATAAGTCAGAGAGGTTATTGGCGTGGTTGTGCAAGAAGGAACATCCAAGAACTACATCCACGTCATTACATAACGAGTGTGGCGCCACGTGGCAGCCCCAGATAGAAATTAATGACATCTTTACTGAATACTGTATACACACGACGTACAGGTTCCTTCAGACCAGTTACTCCCAAATTACGCTACCAACACTAACTGCAGCACATGTGGACACTCTTGGTCATCCCCTCACGGGAGAGGAGCTGAAGGCAGCAATCACATCCTTATCCACTGGCAAATCACCGGGAGGTGATGGGCTGCCGGACGAATTTTACAAAAATAAACAACTCTACGCTGGCCCATGCCCTTTTGAAGGTTTTCAAGGAAGCCTATGACTGACAGAGACCTGCTCCTAGCCAGCATGAGGGAAACGCTGGTGGTTCCTATCCTGAAACCCAGGAAGCCTACTGTGATGTGTGAGTCATATAGACCCTAGCCATGCTAAATTATGATGTGAAAATTTTGACCACAATGCGTGCCAATCGCTTACATAAAGTGATCACCTCCCTGATACACTCAGACCAGACTGGGTTTGTACCGTGCCGCAACACCACACTGAATCTTCGCCAGTTGCAACCTATAATCAACCAAACCAATCCACTGCATGCACACTTTCTTGTGGCATCCCATAACGCTGTTAAGGCCTTCGATTCAGTCTACTGGGAGTGAATGTATGCAGCGTTAAGAGGCTTTGGTGTAGGGGAAGGCTTCATTCGATGGGTAACAATATTATACACATGCCCGGTTGCTAGGGGGAAATCAGGTAGGCAGATATCGAGAGCTTGGGACATTCAAAGAGGTACGTGCCAAGGGTGTCCGCTTTCACCAATGCTCTATAAATTAGCTTGGGAACCTCTTGCAGTGTATATGAAACAGGAGTACTTGGAAGCTGGCATAGAAGTGGGGGCCCTAGACTCCTTATGTCCCTATATGCAGATGATGTCTTACTATACTTATGTGAACCAATAAATAACCTCCCCATTGTCCTCAATGAAACTATCATGGATTTCGTTTAGCAGACAGAAATCGTGTGTATTTCCCTTGGCGGGGCTTCGAGGAAGGGAAGTTGAGGCTTTACCTGAACTGGGACTGAAGTGGGAAACACAATCCTTCAAATACCTTGACGTGCGGATAGCACAATAGCACATGCACCCAGGGACATGCACATTGGTAACACGATCAGGGTGGTGGATGGAATTAAAGCTTCTATGAAGTTTTGGGCCAGATTGCAGCTATCCCTTATGGGCTGTATCATTATAGCCAGGATGATTGTCCTCTCAAGGATACTGTATGTTTTTACAAAATGTGCAGCATTTGATCACGCACTTGACACCGTGCTCAGAGATTTTTTATGGGGCCAGAGGAGGCACAGAATAGCTCTAAATGTCTTCTGTCTACCTTACCGGGCGGGGGCGCACAGCTCCCACAGCTGAAAGTTTACTATCTAACGGCCCAACTTAGCTTCACAGCAAAATGGTTGTCGGATGACAACACATCAGAATCTAGACTACTCCAAACTTTGGCACGTCCCGCCTGGCTCAAGGAAGCACTGTGGGTCCCAGACGGCTGCCTGGGTATTGGGCCATTACTTGTTAGGCTGGGCAGACAGTTCTCAGAACGCTGAATTTGCTATGCTTGCAACACCCTTACTCGCCGGATGTTCCCATTACGGCTGATGTTTGCGTTGGCACAAGGTCCTGGCTGTCGCCAGAAGATGGGCGAGTTCGGGTATATCCACTTGGGGAGACATGTTTGAGAAGGGACTATTCAGCAGATTGGAGAGCTTGATGCAGATGGAGGGCAATGTTCTGGTGATTCAGATGATAAACCACTGTGAAAACGGATGCATACTTAAATCTCCTTTCCCCCTCTTCCTCCCTCTTCCTCCTTGTCTCTTCCTCATCTTCCAGCTCCTGTCCTTTCTTTATAGTCTCTGCTGTGATATGCAGATGCAGCAGTGGACGTTTGGGACCCCCACCCAGCCCATACACATTGGAAACCTGAAATACTTGCACAGACAGATCCCGCTAAACCCGATACGCAATTTCCTGCCCTTAATGACATGAAGGTTGTCAGAGCTTCTTGCCCCTGTTGGGCTGGTATTTGTTTGTTAGGATACAAATTGTGCACATTATACGCTACCATACACTTTTTTTATTTGATTGACTAACTGATGCATCTACGTTTTACTTCTGTACACTGAAGTCTGATATATGTATGCTGGGAGTCAATGCACTTAATAAAAAGATTTAAAAATAAAAAGTTGATTCAAGGGTACCGTGCCACCGGACCCGCTGCCAAATTTTGCTTGTGTGGCTCAAGGTTCAGTACTTTGTGGCATCATGCATGCAAGTGAGCTTGATGCTGCTGTGAGAATGTTGGATGGAATGTGGAATGTGTGTTGCTGGAGATTCCGGGAGTGACTGTTGGTCAGGACTTCAAAATAGGACTGTGAGCTGAGAAGATGCATACTCCCTATGTGCTGATCTAAGACTTAATCTGTAACTTAAAAATAAAGTACATTTCCTGTTTGTACTTACCGTCTCCTGGATGGTTCCTGTGTCCTAGTCTCATGCTGGATACTTAATTTTGGTGAGGAAGATGTGATGAGAACCCACATGTGCAAAGCACAATCTATTAGCAACTTTTCTATCCTCTTTCTTTTAATTGTTTTGCAGGGAGATGTGGTTGAGCTTTTGGCTGTGCTGCATTTAGTCTTGTGGTTGGTTTGTGGTGTAGCGATGTTGTTATTTTAGATGGTTGTGTTCTCAGGGCGTTTAGTTGCTGGTTGAAACATATGTTATGTAAGAAAGGCATGGCATCAATAGTAAGATAGACACAAGCGACCACAGTTCAAGGGTGTTTATTGAACTTTAACAAGGGTGCGATAAACGCCTATCTAATCCTAAATCTACAGATTGGAGCAAGCTATGAACATCAAATAATAATAATGCAGTCCTAGTGGAGTATCGTCAAAATAAAAGGGCCTATACTAAAAATAAAACTATTGACAATCCTTACCGCTAAATACAAATAGTGTGGGGTAGTGTTCATGAGAAAGAAAGAAGTGTTTACAAAATGATATGTCAGGATGTTCAGGCCATTGGCCTCCCTTCCCCCCGTTTTCAGCACAGAACAAGCCGGTTCACTTGAGCAAAGCTCAAACTCTGGCTTTTTCGGCACAAGGATACCGTTCAATTACCAGCATCACGGCCTTCTGTGCCCAAGTCTCTTTATCCATCAATTTAAGTAGCTTTGGATCTCCCCCTAATTTACTAGGGGAATCCAGACGTGGACCCCTTGCTCACTATTCTTAGAGAGGCACAGCTCCACCCTACTGGTGAGGTCCAACCAGACCGAAACACGTGCCTGGGGTTGCTGTTGGTACTCTTGTTCAGAGGAGAATTGCCTAGCATTTCGGTGCTAGACTCTCCCAGATATTTCTCCTCTGTGAAAGATAGTGAGCTAAAGAATCTGGGTAGGACTCTTGTAACCAGGAATAATGTCTAGCAGAGATACTCCCAGGACCCCCTTGTTATCTTGATTCTGAGGGCCTGATGTATCAAAACAAAACACAACGTTCTTTTCCTTTCTCGAGTATTCAATTTGGATGATTCACTCTTCACCCTCGATCACCCTCAGTCGGGCTCAGATCCCTTTTTACAATTGTAGAGGAGGTCCCAAATAAAGCCTGCACTCCCATCGCCCATTTTGAAGTACCAGGAGCATTTGCACCAAAATATGTGACGTATGATGAGCAAATAAACCAGCAGAGAGCGCAGTAGGGCTCTGCCCAGTGCCTATCAGGAGAACAACACCTGTCGAAATACCGATACCTAGAAAACCATGGACAGTAAGGTATCCATTGAGAAAACCCTAACAGCAAGTAAGACGAAATGAAGATAGCCTAAATAACATCCCAGAAGAAACCACAAAGGCCTTAATTGAAGACGAATGGTGACATCAGGAAGGCCCGGACAGACTCGGCGAAAGAAGATAAGACGGCCCAAAGATGACACAAGAGATGAAATTTCATGAATAAGGATATCGTGAACCTAGAAGAAGAAACTATAAATCAGGATGAAGTCCTTCAACCAGCTAACGCCTGTACATATGCTTGAAACCGCAAGAAAGCTAATAAACCAGTGTGCTTGCTATGCTTAGTAGAAGATAGACCGCAGTAAGTGCCACCTATAGACATCTACCTCAACAAAGCACATTATACAAGTGCAAGTCCACTTTACACAAAAGCAGAATCAGCTCAGGTTACTAGATGCCAAACAGGACAATAATCATATTCCAGCTAAAATAAGAAGGGACGGCTGAATCGAAACTCAGCAGAGGCAACGTGCACCAGGAAAGAGCCAAGGTCAGACCAATAGAAGGAACAAACAGTAGCCTTGAAGAATCGAAATTTAAGAACAGAGTATCCTATCTTTGGAAGGTTGAGATAAGGAGGCGTAGGCCGGTGGCAAGCCGAATAAGAATTAAATGCACAAATTGAAAGAAACTAGGCAGATTTACGGTGTGAGCAGGACGTGACCATCCAAGCAAGAAGGAGCACGGGTTCACACCAACGCTTGGCAGCCGCCCAGACAGAGATAGCATAACTTTTCCTCACAAGAAGACACAGTTTCTAGGCCGACCACAGCCAACTAATTGACACATAGCCACCAAAGTAATGATGGATTGAGGGAAGGCCGGGTGAATCGTGGGGCACTCTGCATCTGGCTGACCATTCTGCGTGCTGCTAAGTAAAGTGGAAATGTATGCATGGAGTTGAAGCCAACCTAATCACAATGGACCAAATAATCTAGGGTCCTATAGATAGCAGAACCAATGGGATGTCGTACTCTTAATGACGTCCACAATAGTGATGTTAGAAGGAAGGACTTAGACGCCCACCTGATAGTGTTTATCCAATCCTCTCACTCCGTTACCATATACAGATATAGTACCTATAGTAAAGTTACCTTTTCCTAACCAATAGAACTGTTAACATTTGAGTGTTACACGTCGATGATGATGATTTTTGAGTATAAATGTTACTGTTGTATGAAGTTTGCAGGAGTTGAAGCCAGACGGACTATCGCATCACTGTTGATTTACAGGTTTCCCCGTTTTTTTATACTTGTCATTAAACTGACTCCCCTTTGCCAAACCATTGAGTTGTCCTTACTGATTGGTGTTGGAGTAATATACCGGCAACCCCATCCATCTCAAAGGTGCAGCTATCTCGTCTTAAAGTACTGCAGAGCAAACCCCGACTCTATGGGCCGGCCGGGGGTCTCCCCAGTACACTTGGTAGCAGAGATTGGATGGTTATCGACTATCGATTATTTGACTAAAGTAAGACACCTATTGACCGTTGACATAAAGTAACTTTAGGTCTTCGGCAATATCGCAAGCCCTTTGCCATTCGTCTGAGTAGACCGTGAAGCTACCCGTAGACATGGTAGCTTAAGCTAGAGTCTGCAGAAAGGGCCTGAAGGAACCCATTTTCCCACATATCCCTTCCCATTCCTACGGGCAGCTGAGCGAACGAAAAACCGAAGGAGGCAGTAACAAAGGCGGTGATCCCGAGGGTCCAGAGAGGAACCATGCGAACGGTGAGTGAAGCAAAAAATTGAATGCTTTGGCAAATAGTACATGCCTTAGAACAAGTAAAGGGAAAAGGTAACGGAGGGAGGAGGGAAAACAAAATATAGTTAGGAGTAGAGAAGACAGTATATATATATAAGGGGATAATGACTTGAGAGTAATAAAAGGTAAATGAGAGGTTACCGGGGTAGACACCCGAGAAGAGAGAGGTTATCGGGGTCAACACCTGAGAAGAGAGAGGATTCGCCTTATTCCTGCACTTTAATATAGCGGCTAGAAGAAACGTGTACCCAGAGTCCCACATAATGGGGAACGACTAAACTAAGCTACCACAACATTTAAAGACGTTGTGAAAGGGGTACGTTTACACTCCATGAAGGGGTAATGATTAGAGGCATAGATATTTGTGTCCAGCTGGTGTCCGTCTAGTCTTTTAAGTGTCTGTTTTACATGTTTCTCTGTTGTGACGTCACGCATATGTATTGAACATTTTTGAGAAAACTGATTTAAAAATGTCATGCGATTTGATAGCTGAGACAGAATCGCACATGAATTGATGTTTTTTGAACAAATCGGTAGTATAACATTTTGTGGAAAATTTGGGTTGGAGCTTGCGATATTTGGTGCTCGCTCATATTGTTAGAAGCTGTTTAACCCACACGAAAGCATTGACAAGCGTTGTATAAGACGAAAGGGAACAGATTTAAGCATGGAAGACATAACTCCATTGGCACACTTATGCAAGCAATTGCCAAAACACGCACCCAAGCTAAAGAAATATAGTACCGAGTGGGTTAAGGGTACCGCCCATAAAATGTTTATGCCGTAGCCACAAAATGGGTCTTTATCCAAAGCCGTCTTACAACACATGACGACATATTTGCATGCCACATATACAGGCAAGAAGTTAGAAAGACGCCTTGCTGTTCTCGAGTTGTGGAAAATGTACGAACAGGTAAAGGAGGAAGAGCCACCAGCAGATTAGATACTTAATGTATGCACAGAGGGGGGTGAGGCGCCTACCGCGCCACCTGCCCCACCCAAAACAAAAATTGAAGGAAGTAAGGATGAGGGATTATACCCGTTGAGGGAACTTAAAGCAGCCACGGGGTACAGCAACAATGCATATGAGTCACCTACACATAGTAGTGGCGAGAATCAAGGGAAAGATAAGGAGACAAATATTACCTCTGCAGTCCCAAGGGACAAGGGGAGGCGCGATGACGAAAGGAAAGATCAGGCACAGACAAGTGCATCTCTCGACAAGGAGAGGGAAGGGAAGCGATGGAAGGGAAGCAAAGACAGAACTGATGAGATAGATTTGTGAAAGACGAATGGATGGGAGGACAAATTTTATTGAAATTCGATGGCAAAGGCATTGATGACACGAGGCAAAAGGAGAGTTTAGATGAGACACAGAGGAAGGGGAAAGAAAAGGAGTTAAGGGACGAAAGGATAAGAAGGAAAGACAGACAAAGGCGAGAACAGCTATATCGCGAAGAGCAAGAAAAACAGCTTGATCGCAACCCAAGAGCATCCAACGATCAAGACAGACAGAAACAGCAAAGGTTAGAAGAAGAACAAAGGATACGTGAGACAAGAATAAGGAGACGAAGAGATGAGGACATTCGAAGGGCAGATGAACGAAGAAATGAAAAGAGAAAGGAAGAAGATAGGGTCAGATAAGAGGCGAGGAAACGCAAAGAATTTGATGACGACGTAGAACGTAAGCAAAGACAGAGAGCACGCGATCTTGAATATCTGGGGAGAGAGATTAAAAAACCCGCTCCAGTAGTAGATTGGGAAGACATCGAAGAATTTTTTCCTGCATACGATTCAGTACCAGGCACGTCTAGCGCAAACATTGATGATGACTGCGACACCAGAAGCATCGCAGAAACGATCGATAGAATACATGATGAAATGGGGCTAGAACAAATACGCCAAGGGAAGGGGGAAGACGAGCGCCTGGAAAGCACTCAGCTGTATGACACTGAGGAGCTCACTCGAAGTAGTGGGAATAGAGAGCTATCCCTGGATAGATTAGAAATAAGCAGGAACAAGGAGGATATGAGAAGTTGCGTGATTTGGGGACAGACAATGTCTGACTCCGAAAGAGAAGAGCGTGAAGAAAACTAAGAAGGGAGGCAAAGTGAAAGGCGACTCCCAGGGGAAAGGGAAATAAGATGGTCACACACTAGTGAGTCTGCACCAAGAGCGTCAGAGTCTGCCATGCAGCCTGACTGATATGAAGAAGTATCTCACGGTCAGAGGGGGGTGTCTTCGCCACCCTATGTAGATAGACTAAGGGCATTGCCAGGTAGACAGCGATGTGGGAATATTATCCCGGCAATAGATAGGAGAACAATGAGAGAAGAGAGAGAGGGTTACGCATTCCAATTTCCGTTGCTCAAAAAGGGGGGAATAAGACCGCAATATATTCCATGGCCACACATGGATCGAGAACATTTGAAAAACAAGATTCCAATGCTGACATCGGGAGCCGGAAAATGGATACATGAGTTAGAAAAAATGATAGGAAGCAACACTCTAGCTATAGCAGACATCAAAGGTCTCCTGATCACCATACTTGGTGAGAGAGCAGACGATGTGTGGGCATGAGCAGGCTACCCTGGTGTAACAACAATTAATACCTTGCATGACGGAGCTCCATTTAACAATTGTAGAGCCACAGTATGGAAAGCGCTACGAGTACTTTACCCAGATACTTCTGATATGGGAGCTATAATGACTCGCAAAATTAAGGAGTTGGAAGATCTGTTGATTTGTATACAGAATTTCCAAGACACGTGGGTGCTCGAAATGCATGAATCCTGGATGAAATCTATACCTGTGTTTTACCATATACTGTGCCAAGGCTGCCTAGCCGGTGCAAAAACAACTCAAGAAATTGGTGGGAATCAAAGCCAAACCTTGGGCGGAAATACAGTTGACCATCACGTAGACTGTTGCAAGAAAAGAATCGCAAAAAGGAAGTGACTCCTAAGGGTGAAGAAGCAAAATTGGTGCACAAGAAATTGTCAAAATATGCTCTTGAGGGGGCCATGATAACTAACACAGCTGAATCAGGCATGCAGCAGGTGGCTAATCCACAGCAAAATAATCAGGGCAATACGGGATTCTATCCCAGGGGAAGAGGATTTAGAGGAAGAGGATGGCAGAGCAATCAGGGAGGTTTCCAAAATAATCAAGGATGCTTTCAAAATATGCAAAATGGTAACCAAGATATGTCAAATGGGCAAATGATCCGACCACCGCCAGTTTGTTGGCTGTGTGGAATGACAGGGCATTTGGCATGCACATGCAGAAACCAAGGCATGATGCAGAACGGCCAAGGAACAGGAGCAGGCATGATAAATCCACCTGCAGTTTTACAGCAGGGTGGTGCACAGAATCATGCGGTGCAACACCAGGCACAAGGAGCGCACTAAGGAGTGCAACCACAAAGCATGGGGAATTTTCCACAAGGACAATCCCAACAGGCACCTCTGCAACTATCATAGACCATGACAGATGGGAGGTAAGAATGGGAATGGGGGAAATCCACCAGCACACGGTGGGCCGAATTTATATATGAGCTAGGACAGCTTGCTGGGAACCCTAATGTGTTCTATCCTATCAGTGACACCAGACCCTCACAGGGAACCCAGGGTGGATGTCGTTATAGGGGATAAAGAATATTCCTTCCTAGTTGACACGGGTGCAACACGCTCGTGCATATGTGAAGGCAAATTTTCCTTGTCCGGCGAGGCCATAGATACTCAGAGTTTTACAGGAGCGACCAGTTGAGTTCCCTTTACAAATGCACTACCAATCACCATAGGGGAGTGCAAAATGAATGTACCTTTACTATATTCTCGGCAGATTCCAGTAAATATTTTGGGCCGAGACTTAATGCACACAGTTGAACATGACAATTTCGTTCACGGAGGAGGGCATAGTATGTTCCACTCCAGGAATGCACTACTCAAACGTATGCAAAATGGTTAGCGGATACTCAGGACACATAGCCATGAGGGCCATACAATTAGAGCCAGAAATCTCTGCATATGGCATGCGTATGCTTATGGCAGGGTTGCCAGTTCTTGCAGACAAAACCATGAGAAACCCTGATGAGTTCCTATTCAGACCAAGAATACCGATGCACAAGGAGAAGGGACAAGTATTTCCCTTGATGATACACACGGCTGCAATACGAGGTAAAGTGGTCTAAGTTGACAGTTACGATGACGAGGGCAGGCAATGGTGCGCCATAATTGCCATTGAAGAAGGATATCGAGTGACGGACGTCACCGATGACGATCTGTTTGAAGAACAAGCAGAAATGGGAGAGACAATGGTGGAAGTGAGTCTCACCTTTTGGGTAAAAATGATTAAAAGAGAAGTACCACAGAGAATGATGTTGGCACTTAAACGCCCTGAATATTTTGATGACGACATAGCCAAGGTGCCTGTCTGAGTGTGGACTGCAGGACCCTATGACATGGGTCTCTTGAAGAGGGTTGGAGAAGTAAGGATTAAGCTGAAGCCAGGAGTGATTCTACCAAAAGCCCGACAATATCCCATGTCCAGAGAGGCAGATGAAGGGATTTTTAAGACAATCTCTGCCATGATCGACCAGGGCCTCTTAGTGATGTCAGAGTCATCATGTAATACGTCAGTGTACCCTGTGAAAAAAGTAAAGGTGGGGTCTTGGAGGCTAGTACAGGACCTAAGGCCAATAAACAATATTGTTGAGTCCGAGTTCCCTCTAGTCCCTAACCCGTCTACAATCCTATGCAATATACCCATTGAGGCAAAATAGTTCACGATGATTGAATAAAAAAATGCATTTTTCTCATTCCCGCTGCACCGTGACTCACAAGATCTGACGTCATTCACATTCAGACAAATGCATCTGAAAATCACGAGGCTTCCACAGGGATACTGTGAGTCCCCTTCTATTTTCAACAGAGTCCTGCAGATGGACTTAAGTAATATTGTATTAAAAAGTGTCGTCCTGCAGTATGTGGATGACATCTTAATCTGCAGCACAACAGAAGAGCAATGCAGGCACGATTCTATTCAACTACTGACTATACTGGCTGAGAAAGGATATAAGGTTGACAATGAAAAGTGACAATATTGTCAACAGGAAGTGCTGTACATAGGCCAGCTGATCTCACATGAAGGAAAGAAAGAGACCCCAGAATGGGCTGAAGCCATATTGAACACGGCTAAGCCACACAAGATAAAGCAGATTCAGAGCTTTTTAGGCCTATGCAACTATGTCAGGGCATGGGTCTTCGACTACAGCTCTTACACTAAACCTTTACTTCAGGCCCTAAAGAAGGCCCAAGTGATGAAAGAAAAGATTGAATGGCCTGAGGCCATGGAGAAAGGGTTTGCCTAACTCAAAAGAGATATTTGCACAGCTCCAGTTCTAGGGATCCTCAATTATGCAGAGGAATTTTACTTGTTTCCACACACAAATGGCAGCATCATGATGGCCGTGCTCGCTCAAAGAACCTTGTTGGGGTACAAGCCCCTGGCTTATTACAGTGGAAATCTGGACCCAGTAATGGGAGGCCACTTCCCATGCGAACAAAGTTTAGCTGCTGCGTTCGCTATAGAGAAGGTGACAACCATTGTAATGGGATGCTCAATGACATTGTACGTTGAGCACTCATTATTTGCTATTCTAGAGAAACCAATAGGTACATTGACATCTCAGAGAGCTTCTGCTTATGAAGTGATCATATCGAATTCCTCGATAAAAATAGTCTGATGTAAAATAGTGAACCCAGCCATGTTTATAGCAGAGCCAGTCACTGAGGGAGAGCCGATACATGACTGTGCAAATTACGAAGAATTCTATGATGAAATCCCCAGGGTGAAAGAAAAGGCCTTGGCAGGAGGAGAGATCATCTTTATTGACGGGTCTTCAAGGATCGATCAAAATGATGGACAAAGATATACAGTTGTTGCTGTGATGTAACACATAGCAAATGGAGAATTTTGAGTACTTGTCAGTGTGCGAATACCATCCCATTACTCAGCACAGGCTGCAGAATTATTGGCATTGATACTCGCCATTGAGAACCACGCAGACCAGGAAGTAACGGTGTACAGTGACTCCGCCTATGTGACGTCAACAGTGCACGCAGGCTTAGCGCGCTGGAAGAGGAGGGGCTACCTCCTAGCAGACGGCACACCAGTGCAGCACTCAGCCTTATTGGACAGGCTGATTAAGGCATTGCAGCTCCCATTGGGCATAGCAGTCGTGAAATGCGCCGCCCACACAAGAGAGACAGATTTTGTCTCACGCGGAAACCAAGCAGCAGACACAGAAGCCAAGTGTATGGCATCCAAAAGTGAGACGATTATGGAAGTGGAAGTCGCCCGTACAAATGAGAGAATGTTGGTTGCACGAACAACACCTGGAGCCCATAACAGTCTTGGGCAAATGCAGCTAATGGAACTCCAGGGGGAGGCACCACAGGACGAGAAGAACTTGTGGAAAAGTCAGGGGTGTTCTGTAAACCCCTCTGACAGCTTGTGGCGATAAAACAGCACTGGTAAACCAGTAATTCTTGTAGCCCTATTAAAAATAGCGCTGGAGCAGTTACATTACCCGGCGCATATGACAAAGGAGAATCTAGCAGCAACGCTCGTGGAAGACTGGTTCATACCAAATTTAGCTGAGCATGTTGCATTCTTTATGGTGAACTGCATAATCTGCCAGCAATTCACCACTGGGCACACATTAAAAGTTATGAGAGGAGTCATCCCCAGGCCAAATGGGCCTTTTCAGCACTTGCCTGTCAATTACGTCGACATTATTCAAGTATGCAACTGTCATGAACTACAGAACACGTCCCTTTTGGACTTCCTGGTCCTTGTCACAACGGGGCGTGCACTCCATAATACTCCCAACATGGTCGTCCAGCATGAAACCCCTTTCTCGCTCCACGCGCTGGACGTAATGTATTCTATTAATAGACCACACCTTCCGCGGCTCTGTGCGTCTCAATGCTATTGCAAAGTAGCGATCCGGCGTGTGTCTCATAGCTTGCGGTATTGTTTCCTTGTACCTGTCTATCTACCCATTCCTTGCCCCTTCCTTTCCTCCTATTTCCTGGACTCGTGTGCTAGTTGCACCTTTCCTAGTTACCCGGATTCCTGGATCCGCATTCCGGAAACTGAACGCACTCTGGAGTCGGAAGAGACTCAGGCAGCCTTGTTCAAAACCAGGTCCGTCCACAAGAAGGCAGCGACCCAGCTCTCCAGCAAAGAACGGACCCAGGTGAGAAGGGGGGGAACTCCTTGACCGCAACGGGTACAGATACTTAATTGTTGTGGTGTGTCCATTCTCTAGATGGATAGAGGCATTTCCATGTACACACCCAAACGCTACCTCTGCGGCAACGTTTTTAGTGAGGGAAGTGTTCCCAAGGTGGGGGGCATGCAAAGTCATGAGATCAGATAATGGCCCTCACTTTGTCAATGCAGTATTTGAACAGATTAACGTGCTGCTTGTTATAAAGCACAAGTTCTTGTCGGCTTATCATCCACAAGGTAATGGAATCTGTGAGAAGCTCAACAGTTTGTAGAAGGAGAGAATAGCCAAGTTTAAGCTTACTCTAAGGAGGAGATGGTTGCACTGCATTCCACTGGCACTGTATGCACTTCAGAACCAACCAGGCTCCGACCATCATCTACGCCACACGAGATAGCCACAGGAAGAAGAATGAGAACTCCCCTTACACCTCGAGATAGAGCTCGATGTGATGCCCAGTCAACAGGAGAGGTTTTAGGGTCTGAAATGCAAAACTACCTGAACTGCATGACATCTTGCTTTAATGTAATTTCAGACCAGCTGCAGCGACGACGAAAAGGGTGCAGCGCAGCACAAAACACAGAAGGAGACACTGCAACAGACCCAGTTCAAGGTCTACGTGTTCCACTCCTCTTCCCTGGAGACGCCATCCTCATGAAAAATTATACAAGGAAAAGGTGGGGCGAGCCAAGATTCAATGGCCCTTTTATCGTAGAGGACTGCACTCCGTCTGCAGTGAAGCTGCAAGGCAGGAGAGCATGGATTTTTCTCTGTGATATCAAAGCCTACATCGGAGAAGGCCCCCTGCCTGCACCCCAATGAGAGGAATCGACAAGCGACGGGGAAGAACCACAGCACATGCAGATGAGATCCATGACGATGAACAAGGACGCATGACCAGCAAAGTAAAGACAAAGAACTTTTTGGCAAAGTTGTGGTTTAATTTGGACACTTCCTCTAAGCAAAAGAGGGGATAAGGACATAAAAACGGACACTCTGTGCATTCTAGTTGTAGGATGAAGAAGAAAATTGCACGTATAAGCTACAACATAATCTGTTGATTTGAACTTTGGACTGAGGCACACTTAAGCCTTAATGAGAAAAAGACTGTGCCAAATTTTGACTGAGGACACTTACATCGGAAGCAAACACAGTATCCCGACTCGTTCCACACCAGAACCCTATTCGTAATCACTTATGGTGTCCCACAGTAGAGACATCACAAAGGACCTAGTCACCTATTTCGACTTAGTACTGAGGTCATACCCGTCACTGCTAGGGAGGCTCACCAGTGTCACAGACTTTTTACAAGATCCTGAAAATGAAAAGACAATAAGACAACTCCACACTATCATCGCCAAACAACTTATCCTTCTCCCCGAGTACAGTGAGAAGAAGTTGAATGTCCCCAACTCAGGCGGAAATAAATGTGCTTGTCAGCACACTGTTCTTTTGCATAATCGAAGACTGCCCAACTCTTATTGGAAGAACGACAGACACACTCACGTTACTTCGAGACCCAGCAAACACTGAACATTTAAGCCATCTTTTAAATAAGATCGTCATTCTAGTCACACTCCACGCGACCTGACAGTGCAGACATTGTTGACATCAAGGAAAAAACATATAATCCTGAAACCAGCAAGACAGGACAGATGTCCCTGTCACCAGAAGACAGCAGATTGGCCTACAATGTCCTCTTTCGCCTAGTCACTGACTTTCCAGAGCAAGTGGGGAGACCTATCAATGTTGACGTTCTCACGTTCATCAGAGATCCAGCTAATGTCGCACAAATGGGAATGCTCCTGCATGGAATCATTCTCCAAGTGGAACTTTCCAACCATCAGAGAGACTATCTGAGGAGATTCTAAGAAAGCCTTTCGCCGAGGGACAGATCAAGGGAGCAGAGTCAAGAACTTCATTTGTTATATTTGTTGTCATTCTTTCCCTATTTCTTCGTACTGATCAGTGTCCAAAATGTCCTCAAGACTGAAGCAGGTTCGAGGATTGGACGGGGAGTTTGCTTTGAATATGCACAGTAAAGGAACTCACTAAAGCGTTATTTTTATTTGATTTTTCTTCCCATAGTCTAGCAAAGGAACTGCATCCTGAAATAAGAGACAATTTGTCATTCACAAGAAGGGGGACGATAGAATCTAAAAGACGATATTGGGTGAGGGAACAATAACATTGACATTTGGCAAATGATCGAAATGGGGGTCCAGAGCAGCAACCTGGTCCTCCCACAAGCAGAGAGGCACCCCCACTTCTCTGTAAGAAAATGCTGCTGCCTGACCTATAAGGGCATAATGTACTTATGTATTATATTCATCATTATTTTACTATCATTATCGATCAGAACTGCATTCTTTATCGCTGCACGAAGCATTCCAATTTCAGTGCACCCACCTGATGATACACGCATGAAACCCACAAAAGCACCCAGACCTTATATAGTCATTCCAGTCCCTAGAAAATCTGATCTGATAGTAGAGTAAATGAACTTGAAATTAACGTGATTAATAGTGATATACACACACTTATGGTAACGAATGAGCAGGAAAGCCGTAGACAGGGTCGGCATTAAATGAATGAAGAAAAAGCACTGACAACTACACGCACACACACACTGAATGTACACGAAACAGGCTTAGTATCAATGACCACAGGACCACAAACGAAAGCAGAAGAGAAGATGAGACTGCCTGCCATAAACACCTTCACAGAAGATAGTGTGAGAAAATAAGAAGAATTAAAAGAAAGACCAACAGAAGCAGTCATATCAGAAACCCTTAAGAAAACAGGAGCCGCCTCAGAGAAACTCTCTGCACGAACACAACTGATAGTAGACTCATTATTCCCATACATAGCCAGAGCGAGGAAACTACAAGAGGAAATGAAGAACAAAATAGCAGAGACTGTATTGCCAAGCACACATGTTCTAACAAAAGGGACAAGTACCAAGTCTACAATACAGCCATATACCGGACCAGTGTCAGGCTGGTTGGCATGGGCATTTGCACGCAGCAAAGAAAAGATGCATGAGGACCAGGAAAGAACTGCCAGACTCCCGTCCACTCAAATGGCGCAGATGAAGAGACCTGCACCATGGACCAGGATACCCGAGGATCCTCCAGCAAGAAAAAGCCATACAGAGGCATTCAGAGATGTTGTTATAGATAACTACAGGAACACCTTAAGAATCAAGAGAAGCATGCATGAAGATGACAATGAACTAAACGACTACCTGGACAGCACAGCACATCTGGGAAACAACATTTGGTACCAGCACATGAAAGAAGTTGGAATACGAAGTACAGAAGGAGAATGCTTTGTTTGTGCACGCCTACCGTACAGCTAGGGGAAGTCCAAGATCTTCGTAGCTGTGGAAATTGATGTCCCAACAGCACACTGTCTCTCACACATAGCAATGTGCAAGACCAGAGGCCAGATCATGGGAAGGGATGTCTCATTGATATGGGCAACTGAAACAGCCTATCCCAATGAAAATGATTATGTATGCTGGACTCTAGGACTTTTTAATTTTGAACCTGGAGAGAGTGAGAACTTTTTCCCACTCTCTGATGTATTTTTCTGTGATTCAAACTCTGTGTTTCTGGAGTCTGACAAACTCCATAGGCATTTGTTTGCATTGTCACACAGCACCTTCAGTGCAGTGACACAGGGGAGTCTTTTAGATTTCCCAAGGTTTAAATACCTTACTCTTGGATTAACTACTGTTTCCAAGAGCACTAAAGTGAAATTGACTTTACTGTACATTGTAACTTTCTAGACCCAGCACATACTATCTTACAATAGGGTGCTGGAGGGGTTACTTAGTAGCCCCTTTGTCTAGCTTCTCATGTAACATTTTTTATGTTACCCTTTACACAGTTAATGGCTGGTGGCAGTGGTTATTTTTTACTACCGGGTTGTATTTTTACCGCGGGCTGCGTTTGCAGCCACAGTAAAAGACCCATGGGTGCCATTTTTGTTAAAATGTCCCCGGTCTTCTTTTTTCACCTTTTTTTGTTATTTTGGTCTTTTTTGAGATTTACTCTGCGTGCCAAACCAGGTTTGGTCCCTTTGTTCATTTTGTCTTTGGTGGGCTTCACGAGTGAAACCCGCCTCTGGCTCCAGGGTGTCTGGTGGGGGCAGGAAGTGAGGGAGGTGCCGACTCCCTGTGCTTAGTCTCCTAGGAGACAGGAATGCACTCCTAGTTGATTGGCCGGCTGGCTGTCTGGCAATCACAGCCACCCTGCAAGGTGACTGACAGCTAGGCTGGAATGAATGGGAGGGAGCTTCATAAAAGGCAAGGCTTTTGGCTTGGAAGGCAGTCAACCATTGGACAAAGGAATCCAAAGAAGTACTTGAAGAGGATGCCTGCTGCAACTCCTGGACTGTTGGTTTGCCCAGTGTAGCCCTGCTGCTGTGCTGAAACTCCAAATTCGTATTGACTGCGAAGATTACCTCTCCCCTTGAGTTGGTGGGACCAATCAACTCCAAAGTAAGCCACCTGTACATCCTTCTCAGAGCTGGTTGAATTTCCATTGCAGTCGCTGCTGGAACCGAATAACCAGAGAGAGGAACACCAGTTTGTTTGTGTTGCTTTTAGTTGGCCAAGAGCTCTAGGAAGATCCTCCGGACTCCCAGGAAGCAGGACTGACTGAGCCTGAGCCACCTCAACAGAGTGCTGGACGCCAGAAGCAAGGAAAGCCCATCTCGACAGCCAGGAACCACAGTGTTGCGGTTTGCGCTAGTCATGAGAAGCTGAAACACTGAAGTGCCACTTGTTTGAAAGTTTGCTGGTTGCAGTCAGTGACCGTCCCGTTGTGGTGCAGGAGTCCCCAGAAGTCCTCCCTCTTGGCCCCACGACTGACGCCCAGGAATAACGGGATCTGCAGAGCTGCACAGGAACAGAGGTCATCTGCTGCATCTTTTCTTTAACCTAAAGGTACTGTAAAGTCTGAGAGAACTTAGCTCTCACTGTAGATTTGCTTGCTCTTCTACTTCACAAGTCTCCCGGCTTGTAGCCCTACATTTGATTCTTCTTTTTCACCAAAGACATCTAAAAACATTGTGCAAAGTCTTTTACTCCCCTGCAAGAAGTGCTCCAGTCTGCATAGACTTTTGCCCATTGACATTGGCTCAGCCTGGTTCCCTGAATGGCTCTTCTCTCCTCCGTTATTGTGTTGCACCTATCCTTCCTGGAAGGGGTTACCTTACTCTGCATTGGGGGGGGTCCAAAAGTATTTGCCTGCTTAAAGAATATTTGTGATCTCTTGTTTGTTCTAATAACCCTTTTCATTGACACTCTCAAAACCTACTCTGCATGTACAGTGATATATTAATGTCCGCAGTGTCCTAGCTATTTAAGTCACATTAAGGTGTATGAACTGTCTGTGTGCCATCCCAAATGGGTCTTTAATGATTCTGAGAAACCGAAGAGTGTGTATTTCTAAAGTGTATTTGAGTGTTGCTTTTATATTGCTCCTTCTGAAGAAGACTTGTTTAAATGACTGGTACATTAATAATTGTTTTTATCAAGAAACCTTGAGTATCCATGTTTGTTTGAATACTTGTCACTGTGAATCTCTGTGTAACTCCACTACTTCTCACATTGACCCCTCTTGAGATAAGCCTGGCTGCTCGCCCACCATACCAACCTGTATAGTTCAGACTTATACCAATGTTTGGGTCCCTATTGCCAGGAGGCTAAGGTTGTTGTAGTGCACCCAAAGGGTACTATCCCAAATCTTCACCTAACAAGTCTTAAAAAATTATCTCCATAAAAAGAGTAAAAGATTTGCTTTGAAGCACTTCATTTCTGTATAAGCGCTATACAAATAAACAATTACAATTCTGAGAGTGTGGCTAAAGGTTCCCACACAGTGGTCTAAGGACAAATAAAACGTTCTGTGATTGACACAAGTCAGGAATATTTATCATTGCTATGAAAATCTTACTGAACAGTGAGTGATTCAACTTTAAAGCCAAGATACAATACCGTAGACGGAGTGGTCTGGCACCACATGGGTGCTCATTCGAAAGTCTCTGTTAGGTATCCGAGTGAGAGGTGGCAAATGTTACAAGGAAAGGAATTGTGGTCCTGCAGCGGGTCGAACAAAAACCCGGGCACATTCGAAAGCCTTCCATAGTAAGAATATATAGAAAGTAAATGAAGGTGATCTCAGCCCTGCGGAGCAAGATCAGCTAAGACATTTTTGTTAAAGCAAGTTTGTGTGACACCCCAACACGGAAACCTCGAAACATGCAAAGAATTTCCCAAAACACGCGGGAAAAAGATGGGAGCACTCAACTAGAGAGTGGGAGGGCTCCCACCTCGTTACCCCTTACATCACAAGAACAGAGGGGCAACATTGATTTCCACTACATCCCGCACAAAACGGCGAACCACCAACAACAGGCAATGCTACCTCCCACCCAACAATCGAACTCAATGAAGAAACCACCGCTGATCTTCATCCGAGCAGCATCACAGCAGAAACACCAAGACTGATCAGCCCTGTCATCAACTTATTGGACCGCTTCAATGAAGACGCAGCCGTCGCCGTTCTTCATCCTATCGACATCAATGCGGAAACACCACGAACAGACAAGTACAAACTTGAAGAACAAATAACCTCAAAACAAAATCTCACCCAGAGAATCCACTGTAAACGCAAGGTCAATGTCCAAATACTCAACAGAAATATACGACCTCCTGTCAGAAGGAGGCATAGACATCCTATTTGTAACCGAAACATGGCTAGATAACAACTACAAGATCACCCTCAACAACTGCCTGACTGAAGACTTCAAATGCATCCAAGCAAACAGGAAATCCAAAAGAGGGGGGGGACTAGCGATCATCCACAAGGAACAACTGGCCATCAAAATGGAAGATCCACTAAACATCGATAAATGTGAATCCTTAATACTACGACTTTCAGTAAACTCCAAAACGAACCTGAAATTCATACTGATATACAGACCACCAACCTATGATGCGACTTTCATAGATGCTTTCACGGAAGCAATCACCATCCTAGCCATCAAGTACAATCATCTGATCATCCTCAGAGATTTCAACATCTGGTTCGACGAAGAAACCACAACCACACAAAAATCCCTAACCGCCCAACTAGCAGCCATGAACCTACAACAACTAGTAAAAGGAGCAACCCACTCAGCAGGGCACACACTTGACGCAATCTTTGCCAACAAGGATCTCATCACCACGGCACCCCCAATTCAAATACTCTGGAGCGACCACCTCATCATTCCATTCATAATCACAACGGCCACTCCAACAAAAAAGCAACAAGAAAAATTACTCATCATGATGAAAAGAAATTGGAGAACCATAAAAAAATCTCCAACCTAACCGAGCTCCTAGAACTCAGCAAACAACAAGCATCAACCATGGAAGAAGCAGACCTAGACAAAAAAAGTTGCCCAACTTCATACCTGGATCGCAACAACCCTAGACGACATCGCCAAAGAAAAGCCCTTCACCCCATCACGTAAGAAAACTACAGCAAAATGGTTCACCCCACTACTCAATGCCATGAAAAGAAAAAACTGAAAACTAGAATCTGAATGGAGGACCAACAACACCACCGCAAACAAATTGAAATTCCTACAACAGATCCGCTCATATAAAAAGGAAATACAAAAAGCGAAGAGGAAACATTACGACAACCGAATCTTCAGAGCACCAAACGCTCAAAAAGAACTATTCAAAATCATAAATGAAATAAAAAACCCACCGGGCTGCAACAACACGCCAATTCCATCGATGAAACTTTGCGAAGACCTCAGAGACCACTTCAAAAACAAAATAACCTCCATCCAACACACCATACAAAACAGACCAAGCGATCACAGCTAAAACCCCACAGACACTGACGAGAAACACGCAAACAAGCTACGAAAACTCAGAAATATCAGTTGAGGCTTTCATCAAACTGGTAAACCAAAGCAACAAATCAGGCTCACCTGAAGACCCTTGCCCCCGGACATATACAAAACAATTCTAAAACAAGGAAGCCCCATGGAATACAACAGGAACCTCCTCAACCTCTCAATCTTAACAGGTAAAGTACCACAGGCCTTCAAATCAGTTTACATCAAGCCGCTACTCAAAGACACAACAGGAAACATAGAGGACTTATCCAACTACAGACCCATCTCCAACATACCCTACATAGCCAAACTGCTAGAAACGTACGTCTACCAAATAACCCAAGAATTCATAGAAAAGCATTGCCTACTAGACCAGGCACAAGTTGGTTTCAGAACTATGAGAGGAACAGAATCAGCTCTCCTCTCAATATGGGACGACCTAAAAACAAATGCAGACTCGGACAACAGTACCACCCTGATTCTCCTTGATCTGTCTGCAGCTTTCGACACTGTCAACCACGCCATCCTCATAAAGAGACTTGAAGGACTAGGGATAACAGACACTGCCCTACTATGGATCAAATCCTTCCTAACAAACAGAAAAGAAACAGTATGGATGAAACATTTTAAATCCAAACCTAGAGACTCCACGTGCACAGTACCACAAGGATCATCCTTCTCCCCGCTTCTATTCAACATCTACATGTACCTATTAATCAAACTCATCAAAAAACACGGCCTACAACTACACCGATGATACTCAAATAATCTTCAACATACAAGACACCCGAGAAGAAAACACCACACTAGAGAATTGCCTTTGTGACATATTCAACTGGATGAACCGCAACCATCTCAAAATCAACCCAGGCAAAACAGAGATAATGATTGTCTCAAAAAAGGGAGGAGACATCAACTATATCCCCTGGCCAAGAGAGCTCGGCACCACACCAGAACCATCATCAACTGTAAAAAACCTAGGGGTCCTGATGGATAACAACCTCACTCTAGAGCCACAAGTAAACTCGGTAATCAAGAAATGTTTCTTCCTCCTGCGAGCAGCAAAAAGGATCCTACCGTTCCTATCGTTTGCCAAAAAAACACTTACCATCATCGCTCTGATCATGTCCAGAGTAGACTATGCCAATAGCCTATACCTGGGCATGCTCGAACGACTTCTAAAAAAACTGCAACGCATACAAAATGCATCAGCCAGACTCCTCCTCAAGCTACCCAGAAGAGAACACATCACACCCGCGCTAAAAATACTACACTGGCTACCACTAAAACAGCGAATAAAGTTCAAGTCCATGTGCATCACGCACAGAGCAATACACAAACAAGACGCAGAATTCCTAAGCGACAAACTTCGCCTACATCAACCGACTAGAACACTAAGATCAAGCACTGACATACGCCTGGAACCAAAACCCTACAACAGAAAAAAACTCGGAGGATCCTCTTTCTCTCACCAGGCACCCAAAACCTGGAATGACCTACCTAAGAATATACGGAACACAACAAACCACCTAGTATTCAGGAAACTCCTCAAATCATGGCTCTTCACAGCGTAACCACAACAGAGAGGCACTAGAATGCCCAGACATTAAAACAACGATGAAAATAACTCCAACCTTGGCCACCCTGAAATTGGACAAACACTCAACCCAAAGAACCAACCACTCGACAGAGCATAAGATATCATGGAAAATAGCCACTAAAGGAAGGCTCCAGAGACTGATCACATACTTAGACCCACACAAAAGCCCTCAAGTGACTCATCCACTCGTACGGAACGGACAAACCATATCCAGACCGGCAGATGCACTTAGATAGAATTGTGAATATTAGCATGGCCACACTTAGATGGAATTGTGAATATTAGCCTGTGTCGCATCTAGATAGGACTTTGAATGTTAGCATGCCCGCACTTATATAGAAGTGTGAATGTTAGCATGTCCACACTTGGATAGAATTGTGGATATTAGCCAGTGTCGCATCTAGATAGGACTGTGAATGTTAGCATGCCCGCACTTGGGTGAAACCTGAATGTCAGCATGCCCACACTTAGATACAGTTGTGAATATTGGCCTGTGTCGCGTCTGGATGGGACTTTGAGTGTTAGCATGCCCGCACCTATGCAAAACCTGAAGACTAGCATATGCCACACTTAGAATTGTGAACATTAGCCTGCGTTGCATCTAGACAGGATCGATTGAAGGATAGCATGCCCGTGCCTAGATGAAACTTGAATCTCAGCATGTGCCATACTTAGAATTGTGAACACCAGCCTGCGTAGCACCCAGATAAAATTGTGAATGTTAGCATGCCCACATCTAGACAGAATTCTAAACACTAGCCTGCGCCGCGTCTAGATGGGATTGTGAATGTTGGCATGCCCACACCTGGATGGAATTCTAAACATTGCCCTGCGGTGCATCTAGACTGTGAAGTGCCACACTTAGACAAAATTGTGAATGTTAGCATATTAACGGTCAGGTAACTTACTAACCAATATAAGCTCAAACTCTGCATACTTATCAAACAAACTCACACAACCATCTCTCGCACAACAAGCTGCACGCACTTCACAACACTGCAACAACACATAAACCGGAGCAACAGCACACGCGGACTGACACCGATCCAATACCCGCACCAAAGCTCAGCACCCGGTGTATACTGAGTTGAAGCTGCCAACAGAACACCACTCCTCTCACTATCCTACTCCCTCTTCACCTTACTAACCCATCCCACCTTATCGTTTACGGATCCGCCAGAGCGCCTGGGGACCAATTCCTTTGGTGACGGTGCGCGATACAAATACCTTTCACAGTTAACATTTAACATTAACATTAAAACAAGAAACAGGGCTCACTCTAGGAATCATGTGATTAGATGCGAGAAGCCTGGAGTTAAAGGAGCAGGAATCAGATGGGAAGTGAACCCGAGATTAAATGTCCAAGGAAAAACTCCAGAAGAAGCTCAAATTTGGAAAAACAGAGGCCAAATGCAGATTTAGGGAACGGTGCTTTCACCAAACGGATGGGAAGAAGGAGTAGTGATCTGCCGAGCATGGATGGTCCTCGGAGCCTGCAAGGAAGCCATCGAAAACTCACAAAGACTGTGCAAGCCAATATGGTTAAAACTTGCAAAACTACTGACATGGGTCGAGGACAGAGGAGGACCCTTGCAGATAGTGCCACTAGAAAGCCCAGGATTGTGCTTCAGGAACAATGGCACAAGAAAGATGGGAGAGAATCAGAATTGTGGACGAAATTTTTGATGCTCCAGGAATGGATCACGGAACCGCAGTAATTATGGATCATTATTGGGCATGCAGACCCAAAGCATACATCAGACTGCCGAAAAACTGACGAGGCATATGCACAATAGTGAATGTCCACGTTCCAGCATTAGTAAACCCGAAAAGCAACCTGAAAATTGACATTTTCCCGAAAGCAGATGCTCACCTGAGGAAGAGGAGATCTGTGGAACTGATAACTCGAATGAAGAGAGAAAACGACTTCTCTGCTAAATCAGAAGAAGTATTTCATGCAATCCCATATGAACACAGGCTGTTCAGCCTCACCTCATCAGTGTTCACAACGATCTTCATGCCAAGAATCCAAGTTGGAGTGAATACTAAATGGTTGCAGATAACTAGATGGGAATTGCTACAGACAATCAACACGACCATAAAAGGATTCAATGCAATTAAGGAAGAGTTAAGAGCAATCCGACTGATGACTCTCCAAAACAGATACGTCCTTGACATGATCACAGCTATGGATCGAGGAGTTTGTGCAAAAATCGGAGAATCGTGTTGCACAGTTATACCTTCTCACGACAAAGAAAATGGAACTCTAACAGAAGCTATAGGAATGCTGACGAAGCTACAGAATCAGATGATCGATGAAACTGACGAAGTTGATGATGACAGCTGGTTTGGATCACTGTTTTCATGGGTTCCACAATGGATGGCAACCAAATTCAAGTTCCTAGGTGCTCTGCTAGTGATGATATTACTAGGATTTTGTGTCATCAAGATAATAATCTCACAATGCCAAAATACTGCGAAGAAAGCCATAGGAATGAAGATCATGATTGATGTCAAGCCTGGATGGAGGCCTAGAGATCTAACTGATAATGAAATAAGAGACTTTGTGAAGGCCAGCGAGCATGCGCCAGAAGGTACAAAGTTTCTTCATCCCAGAAAATGCAGAAATTATGAAGGAAAGTGGATTTACTACAGCCCAAATGGACAATGCCAATTAATGACATGGAATAAAGACGAACATGTAAGAACAGCAGGAAGCCTGAAAGGAGTGATAAAAATATGGACTCCAAAGAGACACTTCTTCAAACCATCATGTAGACACCCAGAAGATGAAAAATGAATGAACCCAGAAGATGAAGTGAAGATGAATACAGAAGAACCAAGTAAGATGAATCCAAAAGAGGAAGCGGAAGTGGTCTATGAATCGACCATACGGGGGAGTGTAGAGGAGGTCCCAAATAAAGCTTGCACTCCCATCGCCCATTTTGAAGTACCAGGAACATTTGCACCAAAAGATGTGACGTATGATGAGTGAGCAAATAAACCAGCAGAGAGCCGCAGTAGGGCTCTGCCCATTGCCTATCAGGAGAACAACACCTGTCGAAATACCGATACCTAGAAAACCATGGACAGTAAGGTATCCATTGAGAAATCCCTAACAGCAAGTAAGAGGAAATGAAGATATCCTAAATACTGTCCTGGAAGAAACCACAAAGGCCTTAATTGAAGACGAATGGTGATGTCAGAAAGGCCCGGACAGACTTGCAGATAGAAGATAAGACGACCCAAAGATGACACAAGAGACGAAATGTCATGAATAAGGATATCGTGAACCTAGAAGAAGAGACGATGTTGAAATATAAAGAAGCTTAGACTATAAAGCAGGATGAAGTCATTCAACCAGCTAATGCCTGTACATATGCTTGAAACCGCAGGAAAGCTAAGAAAACAGTGCGGCTTGCTATGCTTAGTAGAAGATAGACCGCGGCAAGCGCCACCTATATCTACCTCACCGAAGCACATTATACAAGTGCGAGTCCACTTTACACAAAAGCAGAATCAGCTCAGGTTACTAGATGCCAAACAGGACAATATTCATATTCCAGCTAAAATAAGAAGGGACGGCTGAATCGAAACTCAGCAGAGGCAACGTGCACCAGGAAAGAGCCAAGGTCAGACCAATAGAAGGAACAAACAGTAGCCTTGAAGAATCGAAACTTAAGAACAGAGTATCCTATCTTTGGAAGGTCGAGATAAGGAGGCGTAGGCAGGTGGCAAGCCGAATAAGAATTAAATGCACAAATTAAAGAAAACTTGGCAGATTCACAGTGTGCGCAGCACGTGACTATCCGAGCAAGAAGGAACACGGGTTCATACCTACACTTTGCAGCCGCCCAGGCTGAGATATCATAACTTTTCCTGACAAGAAGACACAGTTTTGAGGCCGACCACAGCCAACTAATTAACACATAGCCACCAAAGTAATGATAGATTGAGGGAAGGCCGGGTGAATCGTGGAGCACCCTGCACCTGGCTGACCATTCTGCATGCTGCTAAGTAAAGTGGGAATTTATGCATGGGGTTGAAGCCAACCCAATCACAATGGACCAAATAATCTAGGGTTCTATGGATAGCAGAACCAATGAGACGTTGTACTCTTAATGACGTCCACAATAGTAATGTTAGAAGGAAGGTCTTAGAGGCCCACCTGATAGTGTTTATCCAATCCGCTTACTCCGTTACCATATACAGATATAGCACCTATAGTAAAGTTACCTTTTCCTAACCAATAGAACTGCATGTTAACTTTTGAGTGTTACACATCGATGATGACGATTTTTGAGTATAAATGTTACTGTTTGTATGAAGTTCGCGGGAGTTGAAGTGAGACGGACCATCGCATCACTGTTGATTTCCATGTTTCCCCGTTTTTTGTACTTGTCATTAAACGGACTCACCTTTGCCAAACCATTGAGTTTTCCTTATTGATTGGTGTTGGAGTAATATACCTGCACCCCCATCCATCTCAAAGGTGCAGCTATCTCATCTTAAAGTACTGCGGAGCAAACCCCGACTCTATGGGCTGGCCGGGGGTCTCCCCATTACACAATGCTTGTTACTTTGGATCCCCCTCTTCTGAGCTCAGATCCCCCTTTACAATGTTCCAAGAATATTCCTTTTTTGGGAGACTCACGGTTCACCACGGATCCCCCTCTTCCAGGCTCAGATCCCCTTTTACAACGTTTAGAGAATAATCTTTTCTCGGGTGACTCACGGTTCACCCTGGATCCCTCTAGCAGAGCTCAGGTCCTTACTCTTACACAACCAGTCTCCCTCAGCCAGGATCGGACCAATTGCAGTTAGTATTAGCTCTCAAAGCATTTCAAAAGTGCACAGGACTTAGCTTGACACGTTGCAGGACCACTTCGATTTCACATATGCCATCTCTCAGTTGGATACCTAACAGAGACCTTCGAATGAGCACCCACATGGCGCTTTACCACTCTGTAAATTGTATCTATCTTGGCTTCAAAGGTTCAGTCACTCCTTGGATGATCAATTATATTCACGACGCTCATCACATACACGTCACACGCTGTTTCCTCAGATAGCTTCATTCAAAGTTGCTGCTTGCAACCCTGGTTCTAACACAGACCGGTCTGCTATCAGTCACCCTGACTCACCAGCTGTGCTGACTTTACCGGTGCTGCTTTGTTGTAGGAGCCGAGGACAGTACTATGGCGGCAATCGGCCCTCCCTGGCTTGGCTATCAACGCGGAAGAGGCCCGGGTACCTCCAACACACACTGCACCTTTCTTCAGCTTTAATTCCGAGTCTTATGTTTATTATTCTCGAGGGCTTGTGAAAGTAGCAGTTTTCCTCCAAAAAGGTCAAGGGCACTTCCCCCTTGCAACCCTCTGCGGTCTTGCTGTCTTTCTCCTCGTATTAAACTGCCATCTCAGAACTACTGCTTCCTCGTGTGTTTTGCCTTGCTAAGAGTGTGCTTTCATGCTCCACCTTATATCTGTGTGGGTAGGTGTGATGGAAATCAGGTGTGTGTAATTATCAGTAATTGCCTAACTCTGCCTGACCCTTGACTAGGGACATGTCAGGTATACGGCTCTGGTGCTAGTCCGTTTTCTCTCACAGTGAGCTGTCTGTGAGAAAGTGTTTGCGTCTGAAAAGGAGGTGCAGGGTTAAGTTCCTAAGTATCCTACCTGGTAGGATGGGGAAAATCTGTTACTGGGTAGGGATACTGCGTCTCACCATCCGGTGTTCCACTCCCCGAAGACCCCCCCATCCAGGTGTTTGTCCTGCACTGGTCCACCCCCAGGAACTTGATCCAAAAGCGGTGGCTGTGTCCTGGCCACCTGGATGACAGTCCCCCGGGGACTAGCGGTTGAGACACCTTCTGGTTTTTCACGTACCTTCCCCTGTGTGGGGTGAATATGACTGCCATTCGGAAACGATGACGGACCGACCAGGATTACGCTCTGGTTTGGGGGAATTGTTAAAATAACTAGGTAAGGAACTATTTGAGTTTCAGACTTGAGGATTATATGTTATAACTTTATCATAGTTTCAACGCAAGTATGAACACTAATTGACTGAATATCTACTATATTCAGATGCTGATAATTATCGTACTTAATTGGGAGAATACCTGAGAAGAAGGATCCAAAATATTGATGAGCGATCAATACAACCTAAACTAGGGGTGAGGCAAGTTTTAATTTTATCACATGAAAGAACAATGCAACAAATTATCATGTCTTGAGTGATATCATGGATATCATGGTAACTGATTAGTTGCATATTGATTATATTCAGGTTCTGATAATAATCACCCGCAATATTTAGTTGACTAAGAAGAAAATACAAAACAATAGAAAAGCTGGTTTTGGAATTTGATCAAGGGTAAGAGTAATTTAATCTCATACATACCAAACTGCTTTAAGATCTAATACTAATCTTAAAATGAAATTAACTGATTGATTGAACCTATTTAGGAATGTGAAACTTTTTTTTCACAAGACATTAGAAAATTAATGCATTTGTGGTGAGTCTAAATTGAAAATTATTTTATAATGTTAACACACCAGGGCTTGGTTATCACCAATGTGGTGTGGGTCTAAATGGTACAGCCAGGTTCTACTTGAATGTTCACACGAAGAGCATAAGCATGCTTTTAGGCGAGATGCATGAGTTTTATTTAGATGGATTTACCAATAGTTATAAAAACCTGACAAGGTTGTGGATGAGTACCTTATCTTTAATTAACCATTTAACCAATTATTCTTGAGGTTTGAGTTACATAATATAGTGAACTTGACAAACACACAAACTAATATGGTATTATAGCTAACAATAGAGTTACAATAACTATTGACTAAATCAAGTTATCTATATATATTTTTTAACTTTATTATTTTATCTTATTATTTTAATGAGCTGCTGCGCATCAGCCTCTTCTGAATCCTTTTGATTTTACCATATTGGAATGGTAATGCAAATTTATGATTATATTGATATTGTATGAATGTATATTGAAATATTACACATTATCAAATGAATTGAACGATGTTACCAGACTGTGAAGAGTAATGCCTTGAAAACGATGGTTGATCGAAACACATGTCGGCAAGATTTAACAGTCAAGCAAATAATAAATCTTTAATTATGATTGAATTTCTTTGTTAATGAACAAAATTTAAGGACAAGCGCAAACACCTGGAAAGTGTACCCAATTTGTTGTATTCCGAGAGATTTAGTGTTTATAATCTCTGCTCTACACTGATGTGCAGCTGTCTGATTTATCTAATTTTATATTTTATTAGAATCACAAACCAAAGCACTTCTACTGTCAGTTACTTGAGTTTTCCACTATATTATTTATCATACTGTTGTAAGAGTGGATCAGTGAACATTTTTTTTTTCTCTTTTTCTATTTTTTATGTATGCTTTTGAAGGCATGCCCCTGCATGCTCACACTAGAAAAAATACAGCCCGCTAGGGAAAAAGGCCCAAGACACTCTTGCAAGGATAATAAGTATTTATTTCAACAAAAATAGGAATGCATCAGCAATGAACTATGCTGCTACAGAACGTTCTGAGGTCCGTTGACATAGGTAGAACATTATAAGCACAAAAAGAATCACTAATGGCATCATCAAATGCAGCATAATTCTACAATACAGATGCCTATAGATGTAGGGCCTGCTCCATATGGGATCCGAAGCCTTTGGTTCATCTTCATCTGTTCATCTCTGTTCACGTGGGTGCTGCTGGACTTGTCATCATCGGTGAGCTGACCTAACAACTAATTAGCTACTCTAACACACAATGTTATTCTTATGATTGAAACAATGCACCTGGCAGATACCGGGATGGGCTCGGGGAGAGAACCGAGGTCACACTAACTCATACTTCACCCGTTCCAAGACAGATCAGCAACTCCCAAGCTCCTCCACCTTAGTTTTCAACTATAATTCTGCTGCCACCCTGCACCTCGCTGCACAAATCACGTGACCCATTCCTGAAGGCGCAATAGCCTTGCCTTCTGCTCTTAGTGATCGATCAAGGGGTGTAAAGGTTTCATGGTCGGTGGTGGTCTGGGCTTGGATGATATTGTGGCATGTAGGGGTCATGGGATGAAAGCATGGCAAAGCCGTATTTCTCATGTGGGGATCGTGGGGGGAAGGAGGGCTTTGCTATCTGTTCTGTGGGATGGTACTTCCAAGAGGCGCTCCGCTCCCTTCTCATGACCTTGCAGGGCGCATTCTTCCCAGGCGCAAGGGTCTGTAACTTTGTGAACAATGGAAGAGATTGTGGATCTCGCAGATCTGGCCCAGGTGGGGGCCCTGTTTGCGCTCATGCAAGGGGCCTAATCCTATGCAGAATGCTGTTTCCTGTGCTTTGGCCTAACTACTAAGATGGCTGCTGCTTGCCAAGGTGGCGTGTACACTCGCATCTACCATATAACTTATACTACATGTACTACTACATGTACTAAGATAATCGTGCACCCCCTGTAGGTGTCCCCCATACCACCTGCTCCCTGGGTGTGCTCTATTAGCTCTATTAGTATCTAGTTGCTAGAAGACCCTCTCTCCTTCCCAACACTTTGAATGAATAACTAGGGAATGGAGAATGTGTAGTGTTAGGCCTGCCATACAAATTCTGTCTGTAAAGAACACATTGTAATACCCTTTACTACTAACAGGTTTGGTTTGTGGCGCCCCAATAGAGTTTTCTATCAAGGGCATATTCGTAGTTGCAATCTTTTTTCTGTACGCAGTTACTGTGGTTGTGAATTACTTAGTATCTTTTAGGTTTTCTTATTGCTTGGGGAAAACCCAGCTATAAGTAAATCTAAGTGAGGGTGACGTTGTTTTATCTATTCTTTAGATGCCTAACTTAAAAAGTAAGGGCTGGGCAATGTTTATGCATAAAGGCATAATTTTGGCCCCACTTTATTGCCTACGTGTGGCTATGGCCTTACCATTACCTCTATCTCCCCCGAACACTTTTGTTCCGGTTACAGCCAATCAAATTGGGGGCCAACGTGTGGGCCCATATGGAAAAAAGTCTTAAAAAAGAAGATGGAAGACCATTTTTAAGTACTCGCAAAAGGAGATAATAATTGATTGGCACTACAGGATAGTGCTTTTAACACTCTTCCATCGAAAAGCTAATTCTGGGCTGCAGTTCAATAGCCTCACAGAGGATACTTTCTGGAGCTCATACAATTGATTTACCCTTTAATAGTTCCTCCTTATTGAATACCCCTCCACTCTTCACAGAAGAGGACTTGACAAATGATACTACCAGCGATAGTGTAAAGTCTGATGGGAATGGTCCTGTTGTTGAGAATGGAAGTTCTGAAGTTTTTACTTGGGATAATTTCGACCAAGTATTGGTGTCCTTGCTACAAGTCCGTAAGAATATGGAGAATGAGTTAAAGCGACATTCATATCATTTGGAGGAAATCTCTGCTTCCTTAGTGAGATTGGGGAAGGGAGTACTAAGGGAGCAGACTGGAAACATGGAACAAAAATGGGTTGACCCTAAGTTGAGTGAAGCAACTCAAGAAAAGAGATGATTGTTGTGGAAGGTGAAGTAGTACCATGAAGCCTCAAGTACAGACAAATGCAAATAGTAAAAAGCTCAGAATGGTAATATGAAAGATGGAAATAAAGGTGCTAGGTTTTTTTTAAGTTTGGACGGAAATCGTCCAGAAAATATCTCTGCAACATACATCAAGATGCTAATATGGGGGATTTATCACGCAAGAGGAAGAAAGTGAAGTATAATAAGCCAGTAGATTCGAGCATTAAATTAACCCGTTAACAGTGAATCATGAAAGAGATGATTTAGAAGAAGGAGAAGGACATGATTGCTGCCCTTTTAACTCGAGGGTCTCAATTGTTACGGTTGAGAATGCTACTTTTCAGAAAGGAACAGATGTAATGTTTTTGTAGTCCTCAACTCCAAAACAACTGAATATCTCTGCAGTAGTAAAACAGGGACCGGTACAAGTCCAGCCAGTCTGTAGAATTAAAGATATACTTCCAGATGTTAAATCTAACAGATAATATAAGAGAGGGTAGGCAGACATTTAAGTCTAATGCAGAATACCAAACAAAAGTATCTCATGTAACTGGACTTAGTGACAATAAAGATGCAATGAAGTGTGGTAAAAAGAATGTGTATTTTAATACCTCAATGGAAAAAGCAGGAGAATATGAGAACAATTTGAAGGTTATCAGGTTGCTCCTTGAGGAGATGAAAGCAAAAAGGGGGCTGCCTATGGGGGAGAATCCAATTATTAGCGAGAAAAAGACCTCTCCATGGAGAGAAGTATTACCCGGTCTTCTTACACAAAGCCAAGGGCAGAGTCTGGAAAGCCAACGGGAGGGAAGGCTCAAATTGGAATACCTGTTTAATCATGGGGGACCTGGCAACCTGAACAGAAGAAACATTTTGGGCCTCATTCCAAGGTCGACGGTAACCCGTTGTTGCCACTGACGGGTTGCCACCGACCCAGAAACACTGAATCTGCTGCCTGACTTCCCGGTACCAACGGGCCATTACATATCCCGGCGGCGCAAGAAGTCAGGCGGCAGATTCGGTAACTCCCCATTCCCATGAGGCCCATAAAACTCCATGGGAGTGGGGAGAGAGAAGCACTGGCACCGTTGACAACGGTGCCGGTGCTTCAGTGAAAAGTCTGCCTGCAGGGGCATTGTGACCGTAGTACGCGCGCCCCGTGGGCAGCCCCTCCAAACACGGGGATGGAGGCCAGCGCCGGTAGCGCCCTGTGAAGTAAGTGTGCTTGAAGGCAACAGTCACACCCCACCCGGAGAGCCCCCCAGAGTGCTTGCGTGGCACAATAAAAAATAAAGGAACCAAGCCCTATCCGGATAGGGACAGAAAGTGGAGGGAGGAGAAAGAAAGAGGGCAGAAAAGCAAATATGAACGACGTGAAGTCGATTTGGAGCACCAGGTGACACATGCCTTATAACTGAGAGGCCCCCAACAGCCATAATCACGCCAGAGCCACATCCACAGGATACTGCGCACTGGGGCCACTAGTGGCAAGGTCTTTTTGGTTCCTCTGAGAAAGAAATCACTCCTGCTCTTAACCAGCATACAGGGGCACCGGCCGTAGTTTATACATTCGGGACTACTGACCCCTCCCCCCATGATCAAGCTTTGGGAAAGTCCAGAACCACCTTAAGGAGCTTCCACAACCTCCACGAGAGGCCCCTCACAGAGCACCTCTATCCCGCTGGAGCAAGAACACCCTGTGCTGAATTCAACAACTCAACAAAAGACCGCCGGGACTGAGGGTAGGGCCCCCGTCACAGGGGCGTGTGCCTCCTTACGCGACCCAGTGTGCAACAGGACTGACATATAGGGGGCATCCCGCAACCTCTCCCCCTCTACACCTAGGACCCCGCAGGCTACACAGATCACTCAAGACTGGGAGAGGGCAACGTGTCCGTCTCCTGAGAACGATAAGAGCAACCTGAGCATAGTAACAAAGAAGGGGAAAAAATCTGTGCGCACACAGCATAACCTGAGAGTGGAGCCCTCACACCCTACCTACCCCAAACTTGAATCTGAATCAGTGGGAGAGGTCCCCGGATATATGCAAGCAAAAGAAAAGCTAGCCACATACACTTACGCTCCCTCCACCCACAAAATCGACACCCCCATGATGGCAACTGGAGCAGCGGCACACAGTGAGACAGCGGCCACGAAAGATGATGTAGCAGCCCTGCTAGCGGAAATAAAGAATATGGTGGCAAAATCGACAAAATCACCCAACGTATGGACAGGATTGAGGACAGGCTAGATGGAGTGGAAAACAACCAAGCCTCGATAGACACTTTGGAAACGCCGCTGGAACACAGAATTACAGAACTCGAGCAGCAAGAAGAAGAATACAGGTTAAAAATAGAAGATTTGGAAAATCGAGAAAGACGGAATAACCTGTGTTTCTTTAGAATTCCGGAACAAGAAGGGGAGACAGAGAGGGCTTAAAAACAACGATTCATGATATCATTAAGACCCTCGCAGCTGATGACGCGATTGACGAACCAAGGACTGAGCGGATCCACAGGGCAGGAGGCCCACCGGGAGGACCGAGATTGGTCCTCGCTCGCTTCCACAGATAGCAGGACAAGGCCAAGATTCTTGAGAAAGCAAGACGGGGGGTGTGATCACCTTTAATGGAGCTCAAATAACCATATATCAAGACCTATCTTCCATGACACTAGCTCTGAGGAGGATGTGTGGTCTCCTGGCGAAATGGTTGAAGGAACGAGAAACACGATACAGGTGGGGCTACCCCTTCTCCCTCTCTTTCGAGCACAACGGCATGATGATCAGACTGCAATCAGAAAGAGAAATAAAGGCATGCACATCCGAACTCGTGGAGGCAAGTGAACGAGGGAACAACGGAGATGCATCACGGGGTGAAAGGAGAGAATGGAAACTTCAAGGCCCTAAGAGACAGAGAGTTAAAGGATCGAGAAAATATCGATGTTACGCTCACATGGCTTCCACAGAGGCGTCGGTCTGAACTGGACAGCTGCGTTCTCCACCTATGTGACGCGTAGGGCCGAGATGACGGACTGGACTGGCCCACCTAGCTTCGTTTGCTTGGCCCGTAGGAATATTCTTCTGTAAATGGAGAAATAGAAATTAACCACCTGTGGGGTTGATGTAAATCCCCCCATCCCCTGCTGTTCTCCCCACAGACCACCTTTGATGTCCCCTCTTATAGTCTCACCTGATGGTTTGAAAAGATGAGCTCTCCATCCTGCATTGAGCGCAGGGGCGCGTTGATAACCAGTTGCTTCACTGGCTCGAAGGAATTGGTGAGTTCCAGAACAATATTGACTCCGAAAAGTATATATAGTTCGTAAGAGTTCACATGTCTGACTTTCCTTGCAGTTTGCAGCTTGACCCCAGCGAAGAGTTCCTCGTGGTAGCTGACGTAGTTCAGGTAAGGATTTGGCTTATCCTACACAGTTCAATAAAATAAGGCCAGAATGTAACCTGTGGCTTGCTCCCTTATTCAGGTGTGGAGAGAAAATATTAAGTTCGGGGAATAATGCCTCCGGCGGTAAAATTAGGTAAGTCTATTGTGGTGAGAAGAGTTCCCCTTGTTTGTCCCTTCGTCTCACCTTGTTGTCCTTTTGTTCCCCTTAGGGGTCGGGGTACGGCGAGGATGCAATGGAGACTGCGCCGACCAGTGAAGAGGAATAGTACCCCCGGCAGTAATCAGGTAAGTCTATGGGGGTAGTTACTATTGCCTCTGTTTATTCCCTTGGCTCACCTTTGCTGTTCTTGTGTTCCCCTTAGGTGCCAGAGTGCGGCGGGAACGTGCAGAAGGATGCGGTGGATCGTGAGGATGCTGCGAAGGCCGGTGAGTTCAGCACGGCGCTGCAGCAGGCGAGGTGGGGCGCGTAAAATGCTTCTTTCTTCCAGCTCGAAGGCGCGGTGGATCTGGAATTCAGGTAATGATCGAAGGTTTTGCTCTTATTCTAACCTCTTCTCCCTCTGTTCCTCCTTTTTTCTAGGAGCTGCAGACTTGAGGTGGGCTTGCAGACACGGTGAGCGTTACGCTGCTGGATGCAGAATAACGCGAAGCGTGTGCTGCTCTTTGGACGTGGTTTAAATAGCCTCCAAAGTAGTCCCAGGTAAGTATTCCTCCCCAGCCCCACCCGAGAAAAAAATAGTCCCTAGGTAAAATAGTCCCTTCCCAGCATCATTTGGCTTGGAGCTCTGCAGCATGGTCTGCATCAGGTAAGCTTGACTCTATGAGCCTGGCGCCATAGGCGCCAGGACCGCACCCAAACAGCCCCTAGCAGGGGTTTTTGTGCTTGCTCAAAATAACTTGATGCCTGCTTCTGGGGTTGCTGGACCTGGTCTGGTTCCCCGGGGGTAGGCATCATGACAATCGAAGAGGCAATACCTCCCCGGAGGGGGGGCAAGTGACCCGGATTGGCAATAATTGACTTTATACTATACTACTGTTTAAAATCGAGGCTTTCTCCGGTCAGGTACTAAAAACCCCTGTTCAATGGTTCCAAGTTGAGGTTAAAGTGGGGGGGATGAAATGGGGGCTCAGACTCATGTGGTAGTTATTCTTAGCAAAGGGACTGTGAGGTAACGGTCCCTGCTGGTGGTTCGTTGCTGGTGCAGTGTATTTAACTGGACCCGCTCGGACGCCGCCATACGAGGGGAGGGAGGGGAGAGGGGGATAGGGGGGAGGGGTCACAAGACATGGGAGAGGGAAAGACTGAAACAGATTTCAAAATTACTGCTGAGGAGGGGAAAATATCAATGCTGGTTGGGGGCACAAGCCACAGGGAATGGCAGTTTACTATTATGAATAGCGCAATGTCATATATAGATGGCTACCCTTGAAGTTAGCACACGGGGCCCTTTGAAAGGGGGGACGCTTAATGTTAAGGGACTTAACTCTCTGACCAAGAGGTCACTAGTATTAAGGGAATTTCGGAGAGCCAGGATGGACATCCTATACCTGCAGGAAACCAAATACATGAAGGGAGAAGAGAGGCCTATACTGGGGAAACATTTCGGCATAGAGTTTTGGGGCTCTGGACCATTGCGCAAAAGGGAGTGGGAGGGGAGCGGGACTCCTCATTAGAAAGGGAATCGAATTTCACGTCACAAAAACCTGGTCATATGCGGAAGGGCGAGCCTTATTGGTGGCGGGAACCATTGGGAAAGTGGAAGTAACGATAGCTACGATCTATTCCACCAATGTGGGATAGCTCAGATTCCTCTCTAGAACTATCCCCAAAATAATGCTGGAGGCTACTGGACATATTGTGCTGGGCGGGGACTTTAACCTATGGGCAGACCACAGCCCAGATCGTAAGGCGGGTAACCCAACCGTTGATAATGAAATAAGAAGGGACCGTAACGACTATGTAAGCATGATGCAAGTATATGCGCTGGTTGATGCATGGAGGGAAATGCACCCTGACAAAAGAGGATACACATTTTACTCTCCCCCACACAATAATTTCACTCGAATAGACTATATCTACCTCTCATGGGAGCCGTATGACATCACATCATTCTGAGATCACCCCAATAACATGGTCCGATCATGACATGGTCACAGTTGATATACAGTGGGAACACTTACCGATCAGAGGTGGGAAATGGAGGTGCAATGAGGCCCTGTGGAGAGACCTTGTCTTTAGAGAGGAACTCGAAACAGAGATTAGAGAATACTTCAAAACCAACAACACTGGGGAGGTCTCCAAACAGGGAGTGTGGGAAGCGGCCAAAGCAACCTGGAGGCGGATCCTTATACGGGAGGGAGCACGGAAGAAAAGAGAAAGAACCCTCATTGAAAACAAGCTTTGGAACGAAATATGTCAACTGGATGAGGAAGCTAGGAAAGGGGACACCACAGACCCCGATAAGATCCAAGAAGCTAGAAAGAAACGGGAAGAACTTTGTCACCTAGAACATGGCCAGATAGCACGTAGGCTGCATTTATTAAAACAAAAGTTCTACGGAAATGGAGACAAAGCTGACGCACTGCTAGCAGCTAGACTCAGGATGCAACGGGCAGAGCGAGGGGTAAAAGAAATAACAAATAATACCCCTGACCAAGAGCAAGATAAACCATCCATCCCTGAACTGTTTGCAAACTTTTACGAATCTCTATACTCTTCAGAAATAGACCCAAACTCACAAGAGATAGATAATTATCTTGCTGACATTGATCTCCCCAAAATGGCTGATACAGACTCGGCTCACCTCGAGTCCCCCATAACGGAGGAGGAAATACACCAAGCGATCAAAAGGCTAACATTGGGTAAATCCCCAGGTGAAGACGGATACACAGCCGGCTTCTACAAGACCTTCAGCACCCTCCTAGCCCCATTTCTGACTGAATTATTCAATGAGGTCCTAGACACAGGAACCGCTCCCGAGTCCTTCGTCCGAGCACTCATACTGGTCATCCCTAAGGAGGGTAGGGATCCCCAATGCTGTGGGTCGTATCGCCCTACATCCTTGCTCAATCTCGACGCCAAAATCTACACAACGGTACTGGCGGCCAGATTAGAGACTCATATGCCCCATCTTGTCCACCCTGACCAGGTCGGATTTATAATCGGGCGACAAGGGGTGGACACCATGCGGAAAACTCTCCATTTGGTCGCAGCCTCTCAAACTATGAACGACAAGCCCGCTTTACTCTCCATTGACGCTGAAAAAGCATTTGATAGAGTGGAATGGGAATTCTTTGCTGCAGTCCTTTTTGCTGTAGGTATAGGGCCAACATGTAGAAGAGGGATAAAAGCAGTGTACACAGCACCTAAAGCCTCAGTATCAGTCAATGGGGAGTATTCGAGATGGTTCGAGTTAAAACGCGGCACCCGGCAGGGATGTCCCCTATCAGCCATTCTCTTCACCCTTTCTGTAGAACCCCTGGCCCAAAAAATCAGAAACGACACCCAAGTAGAGGGAATGCGATTAGGGCAGATGGAATACAAGGTAGCGCTGTACGCCGATGATTTGCTTCTCTATTTGATAAACCCCAACCCATCCATCCCCAGGGCACTGGACCTAATAGACGCATACAGCCACAGATCAGGGTTTAAAATCAACAAATCCAAGTCAATACTCTTCCCCCTACTAGGATCGATGGAAGTGAACATTGATAGCTATTCTTTGCTGGGCCTTACGATAGAACACGAGAAATTTAAATATTTAGGGATACATGTCACAAGATCACTACGAGATCTATATGAGGCCAATTTCCCGGCGCTTCTCCAAAAATTTCAAGCGGACCTCACCCGGTGGGACAAACTAACCATATCCTGGCTGGGACGCCTGAACACAATAAAAATGATCTGTCTCCCGAGATTCTTTTACCCCTTTCAAATGCTCCCCATCCAGATGCCGCGCCAGTTCTTCACAGAAGTCAAGAAGGCGATCATAAAGTTCCTATGGCAGGGGAAAAAACCAAGAATTGCATATTCCAACTTGACGCTGCCAAAAGACAAAGGTGGGGTGGGCCTCCCGGATATTCAGAAATATTACGAAGCGGCTCAATTACGAGTCCTCATTCCCCATCTCCGTGACCAGAAAACACCCCAGTGGATTGCCATGGACAATCACTACTTGTCCCTGGCGACAATCTCTGAGTGGCTATGGTCCCCTAGAAGGAGAATATAAAAAGAAATCTAAAGCACACCCGATGTTCGAAACCATATGGGATATATGGCGAGAAGGCAGGGATATGAAAAACATCACTACATGGCCATCGCCACTCAGTCACCTATGGTCCCCTGGCATTAATGACCAGATTCCTAACATAGAGAGATTTCAATCCTGGTATGAAGCGGGCCTGGAAAGGGTGGGGCAACTCCTAAAAAAGGACTCATTCATCACACTCCCCAAGCTGGAGGAAGCACTCAGAATCGGCACACTATCTGCATTCCACTTCCTGCAGATTAAGGGTGTCCTTACGAAACCCGAATGGAAGGACAAGTTCGAAAGGGACCTCACCCCATTCGAGACCATACTAGACTCCAAGACTGAAACGAAGGGACTGATCTCGGCCCTAGGTAGAACGCTAATAGAGCCAGGAGAAGCCTCAACGGAACCCCTTAGACTAAAATGGGAGAGGGACATTGGAGAAAATATTGACCCGGAGACGTGGGATAAGATATGTCAGGCCGCACCCAAAGCCTCGATCTCATACCAATATAAACTGCACGCAATTAAACTACTAAACAGATGGCAATACGACCCGCACAGGCTCTCTAAAATCTAGCCCACTATGTTGGCGGGGTTGTGGATCCACGGCGGACTACTGGCATATGTGGTGGAGATGCCCTAGAATCAAAGTATATTGGAATGAAGTCCTGGGATGGATTAGGGACCTAGATGGGATTCAGAGGATAGCATACCCCTATCTAGTACTATTTGGTTTTGAAAAAATTGAAGATGAATGGAAGAGGGTCAGAGATATAGCTGCGCCGCTGTTACTAGCCGCGAGGGCTCTCTTAGCTACGAAATGGAAATGTCCCACAGTCCCGACAGAGAGAGAATGGGTCAACGTAACCTCCAATATGTGCACCATGGAAAAGATCACATCATCCATACATGGGTAATCCACACATTTTGAGTTTCTTGAGTTTCTTAACAAATACATGCCGGAAATGACACATTGACATCTAGATGCCGACCTGTCCCATAGCTCCACATCACGAGAGAACACCTGTCAATGGCACACACAACCCGAGACAATGAAACACCATGCTAATTTCCCTAACAAGGTGGTCCCCGAAACCTATCAAATCTATCACGCAACTCGCCACACATTAGAAAACATAATCCTCAGCGGAAGTCGATAATGTCTTGTAGGGTGGGGGGAGGGAGGGGAGGAAGGGGAAGATAGAGAATACTGTCAACGTTTATTGATGTTCTAATGGAAGTTAAATACGAACGGAAAGTTCACAAGAGTATTGTTGAGATGTGGAATTGGATTATAATTGTTTTTGTTTAACGACAATACAATTTTTTGATACTTGTTAATTTCCAATGGAAATTCTCCTTGGGGATGTTAACCTAGGTCTCATGGACAGGAAGGACCCAGCAGCCAAATCCCTTGACTCAGCCCTCAAGGCTCTGGGGTACAATAACACCATCTTTAGCCCAACCCACACCCAGGGCAGAACCCTTGACTGGATTGCGCAACATAACTGCCCACTCATCATCACTGGAAACTCTCCCACCCCATGGTCAGACCACCACATCATCACCTTCAGCATCCTCACCACCTGCTCCACCACCCCCACACCCCAACCACTGCCACCCTGCCTTGCCAGAAGCTCCCGCCAACTCACTAAGGAAAAGCTACTGCCTTTCCTCCAAGGCCCAGCCTTCAGACCCCCTTTCTCCACAGACCCAGAAACACTTGCAACAGCCTACGAAGTTGCCATCAAAGCAGCCATTAATTCCATTGCCCCCCTTAAACCCTGTAAGTCCAAACCCACCACCCACTCCAACTCCTGGTTCACCCCGGACCTCCTCGCACTCCGCATTGAAAAAAAGGCCGATCTCACTCAGTGGCAAATGTCTCACTCCGACAAAGACAAGATGACTTTTAAATCATGCTCCACTAGATATAAAAAAGCAATCACCCTAGCTAAGGCCAAATCCTTTGAATCCAGAATCTCTGAAGCACAATCCAGCACTATAGAAATCTTTGCCATTTTTAAGGAGCTTGAAACACCTACGCCCGCTCCCCAGAACTTCACCAAAGACAAGGCCTGGTGTGATGATATACAAACAGCCATGAAAAATAAATTGAGCCTGCTCCAAAACAAAATACTAGCCACGAAGCAAGCCCTACCCAACACACACACCCCTGTCCCACCACCAGCCCCGGACCCCCCCAACCTTTCTCATTCAAACCCATTCTAGAAAAAGACATCACCAACATAATGAGGAACATCAAACACTCCAATTTCAAAGGTGATGCATGCCCAGCCACCATTATCAAAGACTGCGCTGAAGCGCTAGCTCCTTTCCTTACAGCCTTTGTAAATGCCTCCTTTGCTACTGGGAAAGTCCCTGCCTCCCTCAAGGAAGCCTGGGTCCGCCCTCTCTTAAAAAACCCAACTCTCGACCCCACATCCCCCAACAACTATAGACCTATCACCACTGTCCCTTTCCTCTTCAAAATACTGGACAAAGCAGCCTACCTGCAGGTTCAACACTTCATTGAAGAGAACAAACTCCTAGGACTCCTCCAATCAGGCTTCCGCCCTAGACACGGGACTGAAACCGCCCTACTTGACCTGAAAAACCAAATGGATGATGCCAGAGACATGGGCAAACCAGCACTTCTCTTACTTCTTGACCTATCCGCGGCTTTCGACCTCGTGGATCATGACGTCCTATGCCACCACCTCTCCTCTACTGCCAAATTCTCCCCTGAAGCCACAGCATGGATCACTTCCTTCCTACAAGACAGAACCATGCAAGTATTCTCGGACTCAGCATCCGCATCACCAACTATCATTCTCTGCGGTGTGCCCCAAGGCTCCTGCCTTTCACCCACCCTCTACAACATCTTCACACGACCACTTTTTTTCATCCTCGACGCCATGGGCATTTCATACACTAACTACGCCGACGACACACAGATCCTCCTCACCCTCACTGGCAACAATGACACTGACTCCATGACCCTCAACAACCTCTACAACACCATCCAAGCCTGGATGGCAGACAATGGACTATGCCTCAACTCAGACAAGACTGAACTCCTTTTGGTAGGCTCACCCGACACGCTGAAAAATCTAGACTCCCAATTCAGTCATTTCACCATAGACTCCATCAAAATACCTGTCTCAGAATCAGTCAAAACCCTTGGAGTCTACTTGGATTCCACCCTATCCATGGATAAACAAGTCAACGCTATAGCCTCTGCAGCTGCATACCATGCCAAACTTATCAATGCAGTCAGGCCCTTTCTCTTCAAAGAGAACTGCACTAACATAGCCAGAGCCATCACTGGATCTAGGCTTGACTATTGTAATGTACTCTTTCTAGGCATCTCTAACAAAAACCTAGAGAGGTTACAAATCATTCAGAATAGTGCTCTCCGGGCAGCCCAAGGCATTGCCAAAAGAGAACACATCTCGCAGGCTAGAAAACTAGCACACTGGCTCCCAATAAAAGAAAGGATCATCTTCAAGACTCTGACACTGACCCACAAGTGCATTCACCTTACTGCCCCTGACTACCTCTCCCAAAGGATCCATCCCGTCTCTTCTACGAGGCCAACCAGATCACCATATACTAACATGCTCTCTGTGCCATTAGTAAAAAAAGTCAGAGCGGGTGGATCCAGCTTCCCATATCTCGCACCCACTCACTGGAACGCCCTACCCCCCACAATCCGAGGTGAGGCCTCCCTCAGCACCTTCCGCAAAACCATGAAAACCATCTTATTCACATAAGATGCCTCGCACCAGTCGAATACATCTCATATGTTCCTAATGCATAAATTGTATTGTAATGACCAACTGTACCAACCAAAATATCAGCTCTATGCTTTGTCGAATTCATAATGTACCACTGAATGACTCTATGCCTGTAACTAAGCTCTTGCAAGTAACAGCGCCTCAATGCCCATGGGTTACTTGCGCTATATAAATATAAATAAATAAATAAATAAATAAATAAATAAATAAATGCTGTAACCTGTTTGACATAAAATCAAATAAAAACGATTACAAAAAAAAAAAAATTGTTGATACGGGGGAAATTACTCCGCTGCAGTATATGTATAGTGTGTTACCATTGTACAAAGAAAAGATAGAGAAATATCATGGTCAGTGGATGACAGAGAGTCAAGGGGAGATTCCCCGAGCTTGGAGGGAGCAAGGGACTAATAATAGAGAGATACTGGAACATATGAGCATGTTCCTAGCGGCCAAATACAAGGGCAAACAATTGCAGAAACAAAAAGATATTTTAGATCTGTGGAAGATGGTAGAGGATGTACAAGATGCCACCAGGTGTGTGCTTCAACGTGACGATAGTGCCCCCTTAAATATAGTGGCCACCACAGTGCCAGGGGAAGGGCCGCAGCCCGCGCCATGAAAGAGCTTTACCCACTCACCACCATCCCAGCCACAGGATATACTAACCAGACATATGTGCCTGCACCTGCCAACACCCCACCCCCATATCAACCAACATCCAGCAGCATTGTGCCACAAGAAAGTAAGTCGCAAAAAAATAAGTTAGAAGAGGCTTTAGAGGTGACACAAGCAGAGCTGGCCCATCTGAGGGCAGTGAAGGAAGGAGATGGCAACAAGGTGTGTTGGTTGGACAAGTGGAGGAAGGAAGACATTTTGTTTAGACTGGATAGCACCACAATAAGGGATGTGCATTTGGAGAGAGGGGAGGGTGACCACTGTAGAGCAGAAAGTGTAGGATACGGAAAATGAGGTTCGATAGGGATGCAAACAGGGAACTGCAAGACAATGTGGGGGGCACCGAGGAGGCCCCCATGTTAGCACCCAGAGTAGAGAGTTTGTGGGGACTGCGATTTAGGAACTGATTTGGGCGGGTAGCGTTGGCAAGGAAAAAGGAAAGCGATGGGTGGACAGAGAGTAGGGGAGTGGGCACGCAGCTGCCGCCATTGCATAACGGGCCTGGGAGGGAGCATTATGTGCCATGGACTCAGGTGGACAAAACAAGTTGATCAAAATGCTCCCTTCCTGCATGAGCCAGAAAATTGATATATGCCTTTAAAAAGCAGACAGCGGGGATTCCCCCAACAGTAGGAGACATGAAAGGTTTACTTGTTGCAATCATGGGAGACCAGGCAGCGGACCTGTGGGTTAAGTCCGGTTATTGTGAGAAACCTGAGGGTATTCTCCTAACTAGACCTCAGGAATCCCTTATTCAGGTGGCCAGGGAGGGCTGGCGCGCTCAGATCCCAACCCTGGGGATGGACGATCGAGGGAAGATCCAAGGTCCATGAACCCTCCGCAGAAGGAATCGTAAGACCGCGAACAATAGCACACATGTGCTGCAGAAGGTATCAACGGTACACAAGACCCTCATCTGCTGATAACCAAGCCGGGGAGAGACGCTGGTCTCTGTGGTACCAACCTTGACTCCAAAGAGAAAGACAGCCAAGTGGTTCATCACAGCCGGTGAGTCAAGGGGAGAGTCGATAAGAAACCGAACTGTGTTTTATGAAAAGTAGCAAACGTCTAATTGAACTGTGAAAAGTTAAAAGAACTATTGATACAAAAAGGGGGAAAACCTGCAACAGAGGAGTCCGGCACCATGTGGGTGCTCATTCAGGAAACTCTGGGCGATTACCAGATTGTTGAAACTACCATAACCAGAAGGCCTTGGGAAAGTCGACAAGGGGGTCAAAGTGGTCATACCGGGGTCTTGTAAAATCCTCTGTACCGTTGAAAGTCTTTGACTGACATATGGGTGAGAAGCTAAGTGAAGTGAATCATGCATCGAAGAAGTTGAATGAGAAAAGCATGATTGACAAGATTGGCAAGAGTGAACCCGAAAGAGGGATACCAATAAAAGGGGGCTAAAGTCTAAAGTCCCGAAATACAGTGCGTTGACAAGAGTGAACCCGGCCGAGGGATGTCCACAGTGAACTGTTTAAAAAGACATTAAGATTCGTGAAGACACAGCAAAGTTCCATTGAAAGCCATAGTGAACCCGATCGAGGAAGGCGAATAGTCGGGTCGGATCAGCGCCCGGAAGAGGGGGATCCGAGTGTGAGAAGCCAACACCCAGAGAAAGCCTTATGAATGTAAGCCTGAGTGAACCCAACAGGAGGGAGGCTGATATTCAAGAGGGATCTGCGTCCGGATGAGGGGGACGCAGGGGTGAAGAATCATCATCTCAAGTGCAGTCCAAAGGGAACCTTTCGTTCATTATATTTGAACCTATCAGGCCCTCAGAAGCAAGAAAGTCAACCACTGAAGGTTCTGATAGAGATACAAACTGTTTGTGGATCTAAGCCAAGAAGAGGGGGATCCAAGGGTGAGAAGCCATCACCCAAGGTTCCTTTAGAAAGGAAGATCTGAGACGTGCAGAGAGAAAGACCAGTGGATTACCCCCCTTGGCACTCAACAGACCAGAAGATCAAGAAAGACCAGGGAAGGAGGATTGTCGCACCGGGACTTGTGAAAATGCTATTCCGTATCACCTTTCACATGCTATAAAAGAATGGGGAAGGGAGTCGCTCACCATTGACTGCCATTCTGACATTTGTTTTGTAAAAAAGAGACTAATCACCGAAGGCCCTGATTGCTGAGAGCGGAACTGTTAGCTCGTGCTGGGAAAGCTCGAGCGTGTGCTGTGCTCCAAAGTCCCACCTTGTCCCGTGCTGAAAACATGGGCAAGGGAGTCCCCAACTACCGCATCCTGACTTATTATTTGTGAACACTCTTTCTAAAGAACATTATCCGACACTTCTTTTTTGTATTTAGCATAAGGATTGGCAATAGGTTTTTGTTAGTATAGGCCCTTTTATTTGACGCAATGCCACTAGGACGGCCTTATTATTTGATGGTCAAAGCTTGCTCGCATCTTAGATTTAGGTTCAGATTAAGCGTTTTTCCAAGCTTTGCAGTTTAATAAACAGCCTTGAACTGTGATTACTTGTGTCTGTCTTTACTGTTGCCACCGCAAGTTCCTTACAGTATACGGGAGTGAAGTTAGATGATGATGGACACAATGGGGCCCCGTTTAACAACATCAGAGCGCAGGTGTGAGATGGACTGCGGCGGGCGTACCCAGACATACCGGACCTATAGTCCATAATGCAGTACACTATGGGGGACGATAAAGACCCAGCGCAATACATTTTACAAGTGCAAGAGATGTGGCGAGCGGAGGCAAGTCACCAGTGGGAGAGATCAGTTCCTCTTTTTTATTTTGTTAAGAGAGGCTTACCAAAGGAAGTTCTGAAAGCACTTGATAAAATAGTGGGCGTGGAAGCGAAGGGATGGGCTGAAATTCAGACTATTATTTTACATCATTGTGGTGCATTAAAAGCTAGCAAAGATAGCACTTGAGGGGATGATTGCAGCAAGTGCAGAGACAGACTTGGCTGAGCAGGCCGCAGTACACGCAGACGTGAGAATAGCAGCGTTTTGGCCAGATGGAGCACAGGGGCAGTGGAGTGGCACTAGAACTCTGTATGGTATGAAGGAGGTCAGCAGCAGGGCAGAGGAGGGTCTCAAGTTGGTAGAGGGTGCAGAGGAGGGTTCGGGGTAATTGGGTCCAGGGGGGACCTTTTCAGTGTTGTAGCTGTGGGAACATTTTGTGAGAGAATGGAGAAGCGGGCAGGTGTACCTTAAGGGCAAGTGTCATTATTCAGGCCTGGGGAGGGGAGGTGGTGGTCCACGGCATTCCAGTAGACCATGATATGTTTGTCTATGGAATAATGGTATCACTTGATGAAGTGCCCCAGATTAGTAAGGCTTGTTGGCGGGTGCCCTCGGATTTCATCTTTTGCCTTGTGGTGCCCCCATAGATTGTGGCGGGTACGATACTGTCCCTAGATCGTGTCGTCCAAGAGGATTGTTGTGTTTAAGACAGATACACATGGGTATGAGTGGCGGACGGTGCTGTGCATTGACCCTACAGTGCCTCTTAAGGAGGTGATAGATGCACAATTGTTCGAAGACAGGGATCACGATGGAGAAATTGTACTAGCTCTTTATCCCCTGTGAAAGTATGGTGCAATAAAGCAAGGTGCAATGTTCCCTGATGGCCATTGTGGCCACGCCCCTTTCACTGAAACAGACCTAGAGCAGGTTCCAGTGATATTATGGACTACTAATGCTCATTATGTAGGGCTCTTGAAGGCGGTGGCACTGGTTCAAATAACACTCAAGCCAAGCATGGTTCTACCTCGAGCCAAACAGTACCCGTTGTCCAAAGAGGCAGAAGAGGGCATAAGGGTCACCATTGTGGCAATCCTGAATCAGGGAATAATGTTGCCCTTCGCCTCCCCATGCAACATAGCTACCTGATAAAAAAGGCAAAAGGGGGGAGTTGGAGGATGATCCAGGACCTTCAGCCCATAAACAATATTGTTCAGGCTGAGTTTGCTGCAGTTCCGAACCCCACAACAATACTGTGCAGCATCCCAAAAGAGGCAACCCACTTCACTGTGGTAGACCTGAAGAATGCCTTTTTCTTCATACCCCTGCACCCCGATTTGCAGTACCTCACCGCGTTCACACATGGGGGAATGCGTTTCGAGCACACAAGATTGCCCCAGGAGTATTTCAAGACCCCCATCATCTTCAACAGGATCTTCCATGCTGACTTATGGAATATTCAGGTGCCCAGTACCATTATTCAGTATGTTGATGATTTGCTTGTGTGTAGCAACAGTGAGCAGCAGTGCAGGAAGGATTCCACAACACTCCTACAGCTGCTGGCGTCCAAAGGCCACAAGGTCGATAAGCCGAAGTTGCAATATTGCCTTCATGAAGTGCTCTATTTGGGCCAAATCATACCAGATTGCGCCGCCTCAGTGCGCCGCACTCCTCAGCCCACAACACTTAAGGAAATGCAGACATTTCTAGGATTGTGTATGTGAGGAATTCGCAATCCCCATGGTGAGTGTGTGCTCACCTGGGCTTTTTGAAATGTTATATGAAAATGAATGATGGTAGATCAACCACTGAAAAATGTGTGGGGCTAATCTGCACACATTTTCCTATGCTGACCGCACAACATACACATAGATCTGTATACTCTGGGTGGACAGAGCCTACAGGCGCATTCCTCCCTGTCACATTTAGTTGGAATGTAACACCTAGGAGTACATCAAGGCATCTCAAAAGGGGAAGAGCAAAACCATCCCTGTGACTAATTGAATAACAAAGGCTCCATGGATCCACCCTATCCTTTGTTGGCCCTGCTGGTGGCAGTGACGCATACTGATGATTGTTAATTTAAGCAGGCCCAAAGAAGCTCTGGTTGCAGGGCTAACAAAAGATAGGAAACCCGAACACCTATGATATGCATCTGTGCCAACCCGAAGCCAGCTCCCGCCTCTTAGTATCAATGACAGTGAGCTGTCATGTCTTGTACATGTGTTTACAGTAGGGAGCCCCCCAAATGGAACCTCATTCAGTGGGTAGGAGTTTGTGATTTGATGAAGACTGTTCTCGCCACAACTTCAAGGGAGACCTGCCTTTAATCAGGAACCACAGAGAGCTCAATTAACCAGAGACACCCTGTGATCCATAACAGACAGGAAGATGGGTGGGATTTAGGAGTGCATGTTTTCACCCCTTTACCTTTCCTGTTGCAAAGCACTCTGGTTCTGAACTCATGCATTACAGGAGATTGTAGGGGGGGACCCAGGAATGGTATATTAAGGTAGGTTTAGCCTACATCAATCACTGGGGTCCATTTGGCTTTAAAAGAGGGATGTGCCCCTCTTTTGGCAGATCATCTGAAGGCTTTGCAAAGAGTAACAAGAAAAACTAATTTGGACCCTGACTGAAGGTACAGTCTGCCTTATAGCTTCCACCAGTAAAGGAAGGCAAGGATTTCCAAGAGGAAAGCAAGATCCCTTCCCTAAACATCTCCCAGGGAACAGAGGGAGATACTGAATCCAGAGGACCCTCTAACCAGCTCCAGAACCGGTACCCAGCCAGCACACAGCATGCCCTGCTAGGCTCTGCAGCAAGCTTCTTAGGTGCGAAGTGCCAGAGAGTCTCTGCACCAAACCAAGGACAAGGCTGGTGCCTGCAACACTCTCCTCAGCTTTGGGCCATCCACCTTAAAGGACACAAGCCCAGTGAAGAAGCTAGAAGGAGTATATTGATAAGCATCAACCAGCGTGCCTTAAAGGGCATTTTCCAGACAGTTGTCACACAGCAGTTGCTAGCGTCGTCCGAAACACCTCAACCCGTGCTTCAGACCTCCCAACCAGCACTGAGACAACTATTCCTGACCCCAAGCCGCCATTTGACCAGCCTGCAGCCGTCCGTGCAACCTTGCTTGCCGACCTGCCTGCCGCCTGATACCTGCATCTGTCTCCCAGCTTGAACTCTGTCACAGAAGCTGCAAAGCACCCTGAAACCGACTCGAGCCTGTCGAGCACCAAGAACTTCTACACGCACAAGGTACATTGTGGTTCTGTCCTCCTGGTCCTTCTCCGAAGGCCCCTAGTGACATTTTATGACCCATTACTCCCTTTGTGCTGAAACCAAGTATCCCTGAACTATTGCGATTAATTGCTTTAACGACTACCTTCTTGTCAGTATCCAGAGTGCATCCCTTTCCTTCATGAAACTGTCTGTCCTCTGTGTTCCTTTACAGGATGGGTTGTATTTTGTAGTGTGCTAGATCTGTCTGTTGCAATAATTATAAAGTAGATATTGTTATATAACCTTTACTGGACAGTACCTTTCATCATTGGGTAATAATTGTATTCTTGCTGTGTTGTAACTAACCAACAATACACGACCTTGTAGAGATAAGCCCGCCATTCCATCCACATTACCAAAATTGGACAAGGAGGTTTATAATGTGCTTGTGTTTCCAATCTGGTTGGATCCCTTCTAGTGTACTGCAGGTGTGGGGCTGATTGATGGTTTAGAGACCACTACGGAAGTTGATTTGTCACACTGCAGAGCATGGATTTTGGACTACGCTGCATACAAAAGGCCCCTCTTGCAGGGTCTCAAGGAGGCTTAGAAAAAAGATCAGAAGCTTTCCTGGACATAGGACATGCTCACCAGTTTCAATAATCTAAAAGAGATCATTTCTACTACCCCAGTTTTAACCACACCTGACTATACACAAGAGTTCTATTTGTTGTTTCCATTCTAATGGCCAATTGATGACTGCAATAGTAACACAAAAAAGCTCTATGGGCCACAAGACACTGGCCTACAACAGGGGGCTGCTAGATTCTGTAATTCAGGGTCAGTTTGAATGCAAACAAGTACTTGCTGCAACTGCATTTGCAATTGAGAAGAGCTCTACAATTGTCATGGGGTGCTCTGTAACATTGTACGTGGAACATGCAGTGCAGAAAAAGGTCTGGGAGCCCCTCTACCGAGGATGGACATAGCCAAATAGCCTGTTCTATGCGAAGGTGCCACTCAGAAGGGTGGGTCTACAACCACATTTTAGCTCACTGTACCTTTCACAGACGAGAAATATCCATTTGCATATCAGTCATTGTCCCACCCACACGGCCAGTACAGCACCAAAACGCTAGCTAATTCTCCTCTGAATAAGAATACCAACAACAACCCCAGACACGTGTTTCGGCTTAGTCGGGCCTCATCAGTGAGGTGAAGCTGTGCCTGTCTAAGCACAGTGAGCAAGGGACCCATGTCTGGACTACCCTGGGAATCTTAGGGTGAAACCCAAAGTTCCTAAAAATGCACAAAAAGGTCTGGAAGCTCCTCTACCGAGAATGAACATGGCCAAATAACCTGTTCTATGCAAATGTGCCCACTTGGGAGGGTCTACAACCACATTTGACCTCACTGTACCTTCCACAGATGAGAAATATCCATTTGCATATCTGTCATTGTCCCACCCACAAGGGCAGACCAGCACCGAAATGCTAGGCAATTCTCCTCTGAACAAGAGTACCAGCAGCAACCCCACACACGTGTTTTGGCCTAGTCGTGCCTAATCAGTGAGGTGAAGCTGTGCCTCTTTAAGCACAGTGAGCAAGGGGTCTACGTTTGGATTACCCTGGGTAACTTAGGGTAAAACCCTAAGTTCCTAACCATGCACAAAAAGGTCTGGGAGCCCCTCTACCGAGAACAAACATGGCCAAATAACCTGTTCTATGGGAAGGTGCCACTCAGAAGGGAACATACAGTGTTTGCTATTCTAGAGTGTTCCAAATCTACTGTAACCAGACAGTGGGTGTCTGCATATTAAATCATTCTGTCCAGCCCACACATCCACATTGTAAGACTTAAAACTGTAATTCTCACCACACTCCTGACAGAACAGTGTACTGATGAAGACATTGTAGCACATGATAACATTTGAAGAGGAGGAGGAAGACATCCTGAAAGCAAAGGATAGCCCTCTTGAAGGAGTGGGGGTACTTTTTATTGATGGGTCAGCAACTATCGATCAGAGCACAGATTTTAGACCTACTGAGGCAGCAGTGGTCACCTAGTGGATGGGGTCTATGAGGTATTGATGCATAAAAGACTACCCATGCCCAAGCAGCAGAACTAATAGCACTCATCAAGACACTTCTGGCATCTCAAGGGTACTGTGTCACCATTTATTCCGATTCCGCTTACATAACAACTACGATGCACACGGTGGAAGAGGAGGGGATTCAGAAGGGCTAAATGGTCCCCCGTACAACATGGGGTACTTTTAGACAAATTAATTGACACACTCTCACAACCCTCCTTGACAGAGGTGGTAAAATGCGCCGCCCATACTAATGACAAAGATGAGGTCTCACTCGGTAATGCTGCTGCAGAGATGGCAGTTAAATAAGCAGCATTCGTGCACAGATAATTGAACTGCAGGGATGAGCTCTGCAAGAAGAGAATGATTTGTGGTTGAAAAGGGGGTGTAAGTAGTCCCTTACAGATGTATTGTGGTGACAAGAAACATCAGGCAAGGTGGTTATGGCGCAAGAATTATTGCAGGTCGTTTTCTGCCAGCTGCATCATTCATCCCGCGTGTCCAAACAGCATATTGCTGTAGAAATACAGGAGGACTGCTTTGTCCCGAATCGGCAGGAGGCGTTAACTAAAATGGTTGTTAACTGTATCACCTGTCAGACTTACAGTACTGGCCTCACCTTAAGAACAATTCGAGGCACACTGCCTCGCCCTACTGGGCCATTCCATAAGTTACATATAGACTATGCAGGCATGGGCAAAAGGTGTGCAGGGTTATAATACCTAATAGTAGTTGTGTGTCCTTTCTCACGGTGGGTGGAGGCTGGTCCTTGTGCACACCCTGAGGCAAAGTGTGTAGCCAGGTTCCTGGTCAGAGACGTTTGTCCTTGATGGGGTATGTGCAAAGTTTTAAGATCCGACAATGGCACAAACCTTTTCAATTAGCTCTTTTAGGAAATAACTGCATTACTGGGCATTAAGCATTGGATGTGTACAATTTACCACTTCAGGCCAATGGGATTGTGGAAAGGATAAACAGACTTCTCAAAAGCAAATTGTCTAAGCTGTGCACCACACTGAAGAAATATTGGGTGCACCACTTATCCCTTGCTCTGTTTAGCATGTGGACGCAACCCTGTAAGGATCACCATTTATCGCCCAATGAGGTGGTAACGGGGCAGAGAATGCACACGCCCATACCTCCAATCAGGAGAGTATCTGATTCTAACAGGGGTGCCTCTATTTTGGGGAATGAGTTTGGGAGATACATGCCAAGAACACCAGCGCTGCACCTGATTCACAGCCATCATTACCCCCTACCCAGCTTTTCCTGGGAAACTTTATTTTTGTGAAGAATTTTGTCCATCGATGGAACAAACTGAGATAGAACGGTCCCTTTGAGGTTGTCTATGCTGCCCCCTTGCTGTAAAAGTTAGTGAATTGCGGTATTGGGTGCACCTAGCTGTTATGCTTGTGCTAAAACATGGCTGTGGTGCGCAGTGTATTCTGGGAGCACTCAGAGCCATAATTGATATTTACTTCATGCCGCAGTGAAAAGCTGTACTCATTCTGCTGAGAGCTGGATTTACTATGCTGAAGAAAACGTGCTTTCCAAACCTGGTATGCAGTCAAGGACATTCTGCTGGGAAACCTGGCTTTGTTATGTCTTGTTATGAGTTATGGGACTGTTTTCCGTGGCGCTTGTTTTTAGAGGAGGGAAGCACTTTGCTCCTTGAGGTTACTGTCGGTTGACCCAGCTGGCAACCAACGGCTGCCCATCAATGCGCAAGTGCGTTGCCAAAAGGTTCGAGAAATTACCACCCCTTTTTGAGGAGTGCATATATGCGGAAACCCTTAACGGTCAGACGGGACCTCAGTCGGAGGGGGGACGCTTCCGTCCGGCATACCTGTGGGCTGTTGTGCTCTCGGCCTGGCTGTTATCGGGGTCTTCCAGCCACTTCTGGCGAGATGAGGGATTCAGTTACGCCCGCGGTGATGTATTTTCTTTTGAATTCTCTGTTTCTTCTGTGATTTATTTCTGTGTTATCACTTGTTGTTTCCAAACTTTGAATAAATAGCCGTATAAGTGCTCATTATTTTCTAAGAGTGTGTGTGGTTGTAAGTCATTGCGTCTACCTCCGTTTAAAGTATTGGCTCCGTAATTGCACTGGTGATTAATGACTGTCCGTGCACTCTCGGCAAGCAATACACTAGCTTATGTTCACAAAGCACCCAGTCCACAGACTGTGCCCAAGCCCAGTGAAATGTACAATTGCGCAGCCCAGACATGTCCCCAAAGAAAAGATAAGAAACTCCCCTTTTGTGTTTTTTGGAAAAAGACTCCCCTTTTGTGTTTTTTGGAAAAAGACTCCCCTTTTGTGTTTTTCTTTTAACAAGAGAGTACCCTTTTTGTGATTTTGGGTGGTTTTTTGATGTATTCCTTTTTTAATGACAAAACAAATAAAATTAAAATAAATACATAATATAAAATTGAAACTGAAACGTAACTACCTCATGGACAAATAAAATTTGGTATGTACTGTTTGTACAAACAAAATCATGAAGATTCTGGTCCCCGTGGTCACGTTCGTATTGGTGATATTCTGCACATGCCAGATAGGACTTCGGTGCTATACCAAAGCAGTGCCTAGCAGCGCAATGATGATGGTCTGAATTGGGGTAAAAGAGGCACCACATGGTACAAAAGACAGTGCAGTACAAACTGATGACCCAAACAAACCCTGTATGGTTGTCATAGAACAATGCCTTGGTCCCCCAGGCACCACTACAGTCCCTCCACTCAATCCAAAACACTACACAAAACATTGGGTAGGTTTAGCAGGGGATGGGGAATGTATTTACATGACATGTACTCCCGAGCAATATGCACAAGCAGGGGAGAGTTTCCGACACGTGTGCAGGGCACAAACACAAAAGGATGTGTCACCCCCATATTTAGCATCTGAAAGATTAGATCAGGAGAGAAGGGGTGAGGAGAACAACAGACTCGCATTTGATTTTGTTAATGTAGTATTAATGAAAGGGAGGAATGTTGAGAAGGAGGGACGCTCGTCCCAGGCTCCCCAGCACTTTCAAATAAGGCAGAGGCCTGGGTCTGTGCAGTAGGGACTTGGGGAGGGTACATGGGGGAGAGGGGTGTCACTAGGGACCGTTATGCAGGGAGGGTAGTGTACTTTTCTTCTTTGGTGTACATGGGGAACCAAACACCATTTTGGATAACCACAGCCATATTAAAATTGAGACCTAGTGTTGCGCCGCAGTTAGGGCCGCAGGTCCCAAGGCACACATGGGGAAGCAGGTGATTGCATGCAAAAATAGGACATAGCATAGGCACTGGTGAGAAAGGCCAGAGCTGCTGAGATTCATAGACCCTCCATTGTCTCATGTTGGCAGTGCTCTTATCCCTGAAAGAATGCGCATTCAAACGCCCCCCATCCCAAGACCCCTGGCATTCAAAGGTAGCAGCCAGTCCTAGGCCACCGACCATAAAACTGTTAGACCCACAATCGATCAGGAAAGATCAAAAAGCAGGGACCGGTTGCCTTCACCATAGGTCACGTGACTTGTGCTGTGAGGTGCCGGGAGGGATACAACAATAGCCAAAACAAGGGTGGGAAGCTTTGGGAGGGCGCCATCGTGTCTGGAATTGAGCTGCAGTTAGTTAGAAGCAATGGCCGCAAGGGATTCTCTTAGCCCGTGTCTGCAGTACTCGGTGCACGTTAGGTCAGAGATAGAGAATGTATTGTTTTTCTTTTCCTAATGAGCAATTAATTGTAACTTCGTACCTGGTGACGTGTCAGGAGGAGCCCACACGGAGGAAGATGGACAGACAGGGCTAGGACCAATGGCATGGCCTCCCACATGGAGCAGGTAGCCTAGGTATAGGGTTGCACCTACCAGCCATTCGAAATTTGTACCTTATGTAAATTACATCACTGATGACGCTGTGTGTCTTTATAAACTACTGCTCATACCAATTTTGGCAGAACGTTCAGCGGCAGCAGAGCTCTTTGCCGGCGCATTTCTATCTTTGTGGAATTAAAACTTTGTTATCCATGCAAGAGGTGTGCTGGGCTTTTTTCCCTATTGGGTTGTATTTTTTCTGGTGTGAGCGTTGAGGGGCTTCTGTACACCCTAAAGGATTCCATCACTCAATTGAATGACCTTGAAAGAGCTCCTAGCATTAATATTGCTATAAAGTGCATTTCTTGGAATACTCTGGGGTATAATGAATTATTCAATTTTTGAGAGGCCATGAAATAGTCTTTCTGCAAGAAATATGGCTGACTGTGTGCCCCCTAATTGATAGATTAGAGTTGTTTTTCGACCGGTGCTAGGGGGTGAGAAGGGACGACCCTTGGGCGGGGCAAGGATCTGTTAACTGCGATTCGCACAGATAAAGAGTTGGACACTATTAAACAATACTCAACATATAGGGGGCTGCTTGTAATAGCTGTTAGGGGAAATTTTGGTGAGTCACCTTTTTGATGCACTGTTAGTAAATATATATTGGACTACCAAATTAGGTAATCTATCTGAGTTCTTGGAGGACTTGGCTGATTTTTTAGCGGAATGGAATTATGACTATCCTGGAGGCTTCATAATAGGTGCGGGTGCTCTGAATTCTTATTGCCATGAACCACAATGTAGGCATTAACATGGACGGGGAAGAGACTTCTCTGACAAATATTAAAGAGGGAAAAGGTGGTGTGACTTCTGGGAGGAATGGAATCTACACTTATTAAATGAACATCTGGCGGGAGGAATTACCTCACACCGTACCTGGATGAATGGACATATTTCATCAGTCCTGTATTATGTCTTTATTTCTGGCAATTTAGTCCCGTACTTCCTAAAAACGGAAGTTATTGGAAATAAACGTAGTGATCACAGTATGCTGGTCGCTAGCTTTCAAATTAATGGAAGCATATCTGAGAGGGATATTGTGAGCACAATTATGGTGAACTCTAGAAGAACCCAGCTTAGATGGAATGATCACAATATTAATAACTTCAATGATAAAATTAAGCACCTATTCCTCACTTCTACGTTAGAGAAAAAAGCAAGACTCTATTCAATTAATGATTTAAATGGTATGATCTGGCATACTATCAACACTATTATGGTGGGTAGGTCGTCTGTGGCAACTACTAGTATTAAAAATCATGGGTTTATCAACCTGGTTCAGATAGGGAAACAAGGAAGTAGAAAGAAAATAAGATCTATAAAGGAAACTGTGGAAAATCGAACAGAGAAACATACCCTAATTAAAAATTAGAAACTCTGGCATAATTGGCTTAAATTATATATGTTTGATCTGAGGCAAAAAGATGGGGAATCTATGTCTGTATTACTATAGGAAAGTCTGACCAACATTTTTAGAAGCTAATTAATGGTACGGAAATTAAACAATCAGAAATGTAGATGAACCCCATTGAGGAGAGTGTTTGGGTGAACCATTTCAAAGATCTGTATGGACAAAGACGAGATGATAGACTTTTTTTCCTTAGGTGACTCTGGTGCTAGCTGGCGGTTAGACATCACTTGAAGAAGTGGAATGTCTAATGCAGAAGGCCAGCTGTTCCAGAGCCGTTGGACCTAAGCAAATCTCTAACAAGTCTTTAAGTTAAAGCCAGCTATGTGGGCAGGGATTTTATATCTGCTGTTCAAAAATGTTATCCGAAAACAATGAACCCCCTCAACTTATAAAAAAGTCTTATGTTATTCCCGTGTCAGAGATTAGAGAAATGATAGAGAAGGCAGTCTTTGTGAGTCATAGGTTTGGGAAGTCTTGTCATAGGCTGCGTATGCAGATGATTTTATCATTTTTGACAGAACCCCATTAGGACTTCTGCCTCTCTTCACTGCCGGTGCCATCGCTTCTGCCCCACAGACTAACACCAATGATTTAGAACTAATAACACAGGAAAAGAAAAAACTAGTAAGAACTGAACTACATAGGAAAATTATGCTGGACTACTTAAAAGCCGGAGTCATCCCAGAGGGATAACAAGTACGAAATGTCCAGCAGATATTTATCGCCAACCCCAAGTTCAAATTAAATTTCAGCGGTGTGGGCAATAAATGTAGCCGGGACTGGATCATCCTGTTCATCGAAACCGCAGAAGAGGAGATGAAACAACAAGATGGCAAGTTGGAAGCACCCCAAATGAAAAAATGTGTCACTTTCTCAGACACTTCTAATACCACTAGTGGAAGCAAGTTGGACAACAAAGATGTAACCCCATCTACCTCGACATCAACAACATCAAGCCTGGATACACAAATGTTTTTGATGATATAGAGGCAGAACCAGCAGACGATAACAAGGGAGTACGGAATGAGAACACCCCAATGGAACGGCAGGGCAAACCAGGAGTGGTAGCACCTATATTCAATCTGACAGAACCTAAACTGTCACTAGAATAAGTGAATGTACTCAATAAGGGACTGAGTTTTGTCACTACCACGACAGCAGATCATTTCACAACAGAAACAGAACTAGGAAGCTTCTTTAAAGTCCTAAAACTCAAATATTTCTTTAGAAATTCAAGTCTCACTGAACTTAAAACAACATTCTCTGTAACTCCTCCCTTCCCCCGGCCAAGGCAATATGCCCTAACATATTTACTTTTGAGAAGAGAATACTGCACAAGACCAAGAAACTTCTGATGAACAACAACCGATCGAGAGATAACCTCAATAAAAGTGAACGAGAGGCAATACACTCACTAAACAACAAGCCTGATTTTTTTTATCAAACCTGTTGACAAGGGAGGCAGAATAATCCTATGGAAACGGTGTGACTATAGAAAAGAGGCACTTGCTGAATTGAATAACAAAGATCTTCACAAAAAACTACATTTGAACCCCACTGAAAAGACTAGAAGAAGAGATTTCGAGTTTAATGCAACATGCCTTCTTCTGAGAATGAAAAATGTTTTTTGAACAAACTCCATCCCGTAAACCTGGCATTTTATACACTGCCGAAGGTGCATAAAAACACAGTAAACCAGCCTGGCAAACTAATTGTCTCAGCTATCGGTTCCATTCTGGAACCCCTTTCCCAATACTCAGATTTCTTTGTAAAACCTTTTGTGATGAAAGTGAAATAATGCACTCGAGATCTGACACAAATTATAAATACACTATTGTTCAAGGAAATTGAACAGGACGATTTTCTAGTCACCTTTGAAGTGGAAGCGCTTACATCCGTATCCCACAAGGGGCAAGTATAGAGGTGATGTGAAGATATCTAGACCAACAAACAGAAACCAAGGAAAAAGGTACCAACAGACTTCATCTTATAATGTATTAGACTGGCCCTTACGGAAAGTCTTTTTCTTTTTGAGGACATCCTATTCAAACAAATGCATGGGACTAGCATGGGTGCTACGTTTGCACCAGATATAGCATATCTGTAAATGGACAGCTTTGAGAATGAATTCCTGTGCCAAGATCTCAACACATGGTCACCACACATAAAGACCTGGAGATGCTATATTGATGACGTCATGAAGATCTGGAAGGGATCACTAACAGAACTTAAAGCCTTCCATGCTTGGCTTAACGGGTGTGATTAATTTCTAAAATTCACTATGGTGTATGATCTTCGGACAGTTCCCTTTCTAGACCTGTGTATTATGAAAACCATAGCTCTCAACTCACACACTTTTGGCTTGTGTCACCCGCCTTGTAAAGAGCTCACTCATCCGCCAAGCCTCCTGCACGCCCATTTATTTCAATGGACTGTCACCCGCCAGAAACAAAATCGGGTGTTTTCACCTGCCATTGTGACACAAATGGTTGAGAGCTATGTGAAAACAGAACAAGGAACGATTGAGAGAACCCTCTTCCGAAAACCAACAGAGAAGAACACATTATTACATTATACAAGTTACCATCCACTCAGCCTCAAGAACAACCTACCGTACGGACAATTTCTGAGATTCAGAGGAAACTGTTCACAGATGGGGGAACATGTGAAACATGCAGGGATTTTGGAAACAAGACTTACAGAAAGAGGTTATCCTCGTACCACAATAAGAACAGCAAAAAGAAGGGCAAAACATACAACAAGAGAAGTGTGTTTGACAAGACGAGAGCAGGAATGAAAGGAACGTATTACCTGCATCTCAACGTATAGCCCAATCAGTAATACACTCAAGAAAGTGATTCTTAAGAACTGGAACATTTTGCACCCAGTGGAGTAACTTTGCTGAAAATGTTGGGGGGACAGGGGTGGGGTGGTGGGAGGGTGGATGGTGGCTCTTAGGGATTGTTTCGGCCAAATTGTTTGAAAAAATGTGGTTGAATGGTAGATTTAACTGAATTCGGTCAACACCATTAGTTCGAAGATACCAAACATGAAGAGCTGGGGTTGCAGGGGTGTCCCCCGTGCCCCATGTTTGGTATTTTTGGCTTCGGCGGTTGCAGGGGTGTCCCCTGCTTCATCAGCATTGGTGGCAGGGGACCCAACAAAAAAAAAGATGAAAAAGGGACCTTGCAGCATCAGATCCAACCCGCGTTAGATGGATGGATCTGACGCTGCAGGGTCCATGAGAGACGGCGGATGGAGAAAAGGTAAGGTGGGGAGGTTTATAGGTGTACTGGCAGTTTGGGGGGACATGGGTTTGGTTTTTTGTATCGAGGTAAAACGTATTTGCAGTGAAAATGACTACAGTCAATTCCGCTGTGATTTTGTACCTCAGTCAAACAACCTAAATCACTGAGGGATAACACTATACTACTACACCACAAGGGTCCATTGCCAATGCTCTGTTATAACTTCATAATAAAACTGGTGGTGTGTCTTTAAAATTCAATTGGGCCCCCACACATCTTCAGCCAGCCTGCCATGCACCCAGTGACACAACATAACATTCACAAACTTAATTCCAATAGAACATACAAACAATGCATTATTTATCATCCATTCAGACACAAAAGCCAACACACATATGCTTGCACACACTCTCACTCACACACAAATGCACCCAGCACCTCTATTGACATACACTGTGTGCACACAGCATTTATATGTACATATACAATAACACATGGAAACAGTGGCGCAACGTCCATTGAGTAGACCAGACTTTATCACCCCCTGACCCCTGAAATTTTGGGCTAAGTTGACTTGACTAAGCTGAACTATAAAGCCATGGTCGAAAGGAACAGATTCACTGGAATGTCAGCAATTCCCTTGATTTTTCCTTTCATTCAAAGGCAGAAGCCATCCGTTAATGTAGTGCAGTGGGTGACCAAGTATACTTGGTATCAATTTCTAAATGCCATATATCTCCAAACTTGGGTTCTGCACAGCACCTTATATGCGTAAGTGCTGATAGATTTTTTCTACAAGATTCTGACAGATTGAAATTAAGGTATGTTTTCCTGTGTTCAAATTGCTCCAAGCAGTGGACTAGCTGCCCCATGGCTCTTTTAAGAGCCAGATGGGAACATTTGTCATTGGGACACCTCTCCCGGAAGGCACCTCAAAGAGGGTGCCCAACAGTAAAGGTGTCCCGCTGGCAGGACAATGTGTGCTGAGCAATTCCTGCCCAGCACGCTCATTGTCCTGGCAGCAAGACACCTTACCTGTTCCGAATGGTAGAGGTGTCCCGCTGCCAGGACAATGTCCCAAGGAGCTCCGAGCAGCAGAGGGTCCTCACGTTGCTCTGTATCAACAGAGCATTACAATGTGAGCCATTAGGCACTGATGTGAGGGAGGGGGGTACTATTAGCAGGGACTTTTGTCCCTTTAGAAATGTGAATGGGAGGGAGTGATCAGAAGTGAGAAGGGTGCATAATGTTGCCTGATTTATGAAATAATGACTATGGCTTTAAAACCTAAGGAGGATTTGTTTTGCTCACTTTAATCTACATGATGCTATTTTGACTTTGCATGCAGAATGGGGAGAATAAAACTAAAGCCATACTCCCATTGCTCCACATAGTTCTATGACAATGTATATAATGTATGGTTAGGTTACTATGAAAGGCTAGTTTATTATGTAATGTGGTTTGCTTCCAAAGGCATTGCTATAAATAGTTAAAGCACATGAAATGTAAAGCAAAACCTTAATAAATATCTATATCAACTAAACCTGGAAAGATGTGCGTGGTCGCTTAAATTGTCCACATCCCAGTTTCACCATTTAACCAAGTGTGTGATCCTGAGCAAATCATTAAATTACATTGTGCCTTATCTGCAGCTCTGCAAGTGACTCTGATTCACTTCAAAGCTTATGTTAATGTATCATGGTATAATGATGGAAAAGCCTAATGACTATAGAGATGCTCCACATATAACAACAGTGTAAATTAGGTATTTTGCACCACAAAGTTATTTGTCACTTTGCTCATTTATGGCAACTTATTCTAAAGTCACTTCCATGGTGCCTCCAAGTATCATGGACTGATGATGCGTCTTGCAATGTCCTTTTCTGGGAAGTCATTTCTGTTGGTGCAATCCATATAATTATAGGAGATTTGCATGTATTTTGCCTCAGAGGACTTGGACAGAGGTCTAATAGATGAGTTTCCTGCATCTGGAATGATTCTGCAGTTTTATTTTTGTTGTTGTGTGTTAAAATGCCATCTTCCACTAATCTTACAAAAAAGTAGATTGGGGCAGTGATGGGCGCCAATGAGACCATGTGGAATTCCACACATTGCATTTTGTTGCTCACTCCCCCTCCCTCTGCCCCCCACACTCCTGCAACACCCAGTTCGGCACCCTGGCTGCTTGAGTCAGGCCAGCTAGGGTGAGGGACTGAGCCACGCAGGGCATCCCGGCCCTGGATGTGTTGCAGCGCAGCTGCCAGGCATCTCAGCATTATGTAATGAGACAGCGCAGGTCTTGCTGGGAACCCCAGCTAGGCTCGCGCTGTCCAATTACATAATTTATGATTGTGGCTCCCCTGCCCTCCCTCCAAAAGATGGGGGGGACAAAAAGGCATGCCACAGAAGTTGGGGGGGACAAAACCCTCTGTCCCCCCTATAATTACGAAATTGCACCCCCTCGATTTTGCACAGCAAAAACCATGCTTTGCTTTAAAAAAAAAACACAGGATCTTAGCCAGATGTTGGTGCATACCTACGAACAACTCCCAAAATCTACAACGATTCTAAACTCCTGGGGCTTGTCTCCAGTGGTGGGCCACAATAAATGCAGAAACTGCTCAGTGTGCTCCCTTACAAGGAATATGAAACAAATTGACCTCTACGGAGTCAGATGGGAGTAGAAGGAATTTACAAATTGTAAAACTACTTGAGCAGTATATGGGATATAATGTCCTAGTAATCTCCTGTATATTGGAAAAACAAAAAGGGAGATCCGCCAAAGGATCTGTGAGCACAGATCATGTTTGAAGAATCAAGTTCCAGACAAACCTATGGTTGACAATTTAAGGCAAAAAATCATAGGCGATGACTTTATATGGTTCGGGATCCAGACAGTACCCTCCCTCTCAGGAGGTGGAGACCGAGACACACACTTGAGGAAGCTTGAACAAAGATGGATCCAACGCCTAGACACGGTTGCTAAAGGCCTAAACACTAGCATCGAGTGGAACTTGTTAATCTAGCAGAAAATACTGACATTATGTGTTTGTTGTGTGGCTACCCCAAGATGAATAGCAAATACGAAGTATTTGGACAGTGACTATCTATTAAATACATTATGTATCACCATGAACGATAATCACTATATGTGACAACATGCATTTAAATATACACATAATGTATCACTGGGAAAGATAATCGCTATATGTGACAATATGTATTTGCTCAGAGCCCCAAAAGGTTTTTCCTCATATTACAGACCGACCTGAGTTTAGCGTGCCATGCAATGTGTAGTATACTTATCCAGAGATGGGGGTTTGTTTGAACCTTCATTTTCGTGAAAATAATGTATAATTAGCTTATAATACGAATGTCCCGCAACATTGGACTGGAAATTGAAAAGTTAAAAAAATGTTTGTATTGTTTTGCATTATTTTGCCATATTCTCATTTTGTCAAACAATTTGTGAAGAATGTCATACCCATATAATGTAAAATGGGAAAAATGTCAAAAATGAAAACCGCCAACGTTTGCTTACACCTACATAATGGGCATTATTCTTCTCCATCTGCAATAGTATGGAAATATACTACTATGCACGCATTAGTTAACATGTAGTAAGATGGCCACCAGGTTTTCACCCTGCATTGTGGGCTAATGGAAAGAGAAAAGGGTGTTTCCTTGGTTAAGCAAATGAACACTGCGATTCCGTGCACAGGGCTGTTTGAAGAAAAGCTGTATATGCTTATGCCGTCTTTCGCTCGCACGGAAAAAACAGAAGTGACTTCCGCAGAGCGCCATTTACTCTCAGACACTACAGTGTCATTTTGGTATTTCAACGCAAAAGCACGGTTTACATAACTGCATGTACACGGCCCGCAAAGACAAATATAAGTGTCTTGGGGGCGGAGCAATACCCGCTACAAATTGTATTACTAGTTAATACATATCTCTAATGAAATATGTCTAAACGGCAAATGATGAAACTATATAATTGAAAGTGGCATTTTAGCCAACTAAAAAATTATGCATACTTTGCATCCATGCCAACATTCTGAGGCACCTCGGAGGGAGATTTCACCCGAGAATTCAGGGGAAATTAATTTCACCATAGGCACGCATTGGGCTGGAATTAATTTAGGCGGGAGAACGTGAAAAATAGCACTATTTTGCAATATTTTTCAGTTCAAAATCTGGAGTCTCCCGCCTAAATTGGGAGGGTTGGCATGTCTGCTTTAGTCATAGCTCTCAACCATTTGTGTTGCAAAGGCGGGTGAAATCACCCGATTTTGTTTTTGGCGGGTGAGACGCCTATTAGAATGAATGGGCGTGCAGGAGGCTTGGCGGGTGAGTCAGCCCTTTACAGGGCGGGTGACACCCGCCAAAAGCGGGTGAGTTGAGAGCTATGTTTAGAAAGAATATTGAGGGACCTGCGGAGAGGGTCGCAGCTGCGTGGAACCGCGAGCCACCCCAGAAAAATATGGCAAATGGTACAGCTATATTCTTCATCCCCAAGTTTTAATTTTCCCCTATGTAGCAAGTGAAAACCAGGGGGAGGGGGGGAGGGTAATTCCACATCAATAAATGCATGTATATGCGTTCCTCTGCAGTTATTAAACCGTAGCTTCGGTTGCTACAATCAGATACGCACTCAAATGCATCTCTGTGTGTCAGTCACCAAGGAGACCTAGCGACTGTTAAAACACTGAGTAAAGTAACACGAAGTATAGAACCAAAGTGAACGCTTTTAGACAATAAAACACAACGTGCATTTTGTGTTTGGCAACACATGGTGGGTGTTCTAATGAAGTTAAATGTGCCTCGGTTTTGTAGGGTTATCTCGTTTAATGAGGACGACCTCGCTCCAGGAAGATTAACGTGGTTCCATGGAATTAACATCCATTCAATTAAATCGTTTCCCCAGGATCTGAGCTAACTCCAGGTCAGTGACCGCCTCTACGCCAGCTGTCTCCGACAGACATCATATAATAGTAACAAATATCTATCTTTTATTTGTCTATTTTTCAATACAGATCACACAAAAAGGGTTAGGTTTTCGACTAAGATCCCGTAACCAACTCACTGTTCGCCCTGTTAAAGGCCCACTAGACCATCTAATCAGATGGTCGCTTGGATGTGCGAACCATTACCAGAATGGCCAAAACATCTAGTGTCGACGCAACGTTAAAAGCAACATCCCCTTTTTAAATAGAAAAGCGGCTAATAAATGGTATTTTTGTGTTGCCACTGAGTGATATATATTTGTTGAACAACCACTGTCAAAAACAAACAATGTTATCTAGATTTGTGAGAATGCTGTCGCATCAATTCCAACTAGTCTCTAAAATTGTGGTTGCCTGCATACACCCAACAAAAAACTATGTACAATTCAATTAGGGTTTTTGCCTGCATTTGAAGCACTCTGAATACCTACCCACACATTATATGATCACATCAGAATCAGTTTGGTCTGTTGTACCTTAAGATTTATTGTAAAATGCTTTTACTTTTCTGTGAAATGAACATGTGATCAATGATTGACACTATGTATGTCATGAATTATGTACAATGATATGAAATGAATAAACTTCTATGTATTAGAAAAAGACAAGAAAGGCGTTGTGCATAACTAATGCTATTGTTGCACTAAAAGTAGAGGGTACACTAGATCTGGAGATCTGAGGGAGGGGTTGTTATTCACTCTTCTTTTGTTTAATATGCCATTAGCAAGTACATGGGAAATAACTACCTGAAAAAAATCATTACATTTTGCATAAAAAGGAAAAAAGTAGCTATGCCTGATATGTTGACGGGGAAAGATTGGAAACAGTATCCTCTATTTTGTACCTAGGTGATCCCATACTGGCTCACCCTAATAAAATGTTTTTAAGAGAATGGTTAAAAAATGTCCTACTATTGGCAAGACAAATGTGTGCAATAGACAGGAAATTTGGCAAATGTTCACTATTATCGTTGCTAACATTTTACTGTGGGTGGTAATTCCTTAATTGCTATATGGTTTGGATGTTCTCCCTTTTTGGTTATCAGATAAGTTGCATTACTATGAATCTTTTATCTGGAGGAAAGTATTATTATTTATTTCTTACCCCAGAACATTCCTATGGAAGTTATACGTCTGGAGCTGGGTATGATATCCCTGTGGAGCATCATTCAGTGGTGACGTTTTTCACTATAACTAAAAATGTTATGCTCCTCTGATGGAACCCAATATAATGAACTAGGAAAAGGAGTGGGAGAAATAGGTGCTGCCACTGTAAAACGTCTGGCAGAGTATTGTGTGGGCACAATGACAACATTAGGAATAACTGAAGAACTGCTTATTCATGATCCGACTCGAGTTAAAAAGAAAATTGCTCAGAATTACTGGATAGTTACTTAGAGACTAATAGGAGAACGCCCACTGAATGCTAGAATGTGTATTGCACGTAAGAAATGTGGGGTGGCAGCAAATTATGTTTGAAAATTTCCTCTTCTGGCTTGGTGTATCATGTACATGAGATTTAGAATAAAATCCGCAAGGAGCTGCCCTATCCTGCTGCAGTTTCTACGTCTCCTGTCCCCACTCAGGCCCTCTGCACGGCCCTGCCTTCTCATTTCCTCTCTAAAACTCAGGACATCCTGTCCTCTCGCTCTTCCTCTCCCCCTCCTCCCTCTACTCCTTGCTCTTCTTCTGGCCCTTCTGCAGCCACTTCTCCTCCGTCCTTCTCTGCCTTTCCCCTGTTCCCCCCAGACGAGGTTCCTAGACAAGTCCGATCTATGAAAGTCTCGTCAAAACAGGTTCACCCCTGTTCCTCCAAAACCATCAAGGACCACATCGACACCCTGGCTCCTGCTCTGGCTGATTTCTGCAACCACTCCTTCGCCACTGGAGTCTTCCCTTCCCCTTGAAGCACTCCCTTGTGCACCCTCTTCATAGGAAACCCTCTGCCGACCCTTCCTGCCCGGCTAACAATCATCCAATATCTATCACTCGTTTCCTGGACAAACTCCTGGAAAAGCTGGCCATCTCCCATCTTAACCTTCACACTGAATCTGTTGGTTGTCTCCATTACCATCAGTCTGGCTTCAGAGCTGCCAGAAGCACGGAACCTGCTCTCCTGAACATCTGTGAAGACCTGCTCTCCAACCTCGATTCCAACACCCTCTGTGTCCACATCTTACTTGATCTCTCTTCTGCCTTTGACATGGTCAACCATGCCATCCTGCTCAACCATCTCCGTGATAACCTGGGTATCACTGATCAGGCCCTGACCTCCTTCCTCTCCGATCGACCCTCCCAGATCCAACATGGGTCCTTCCTCTCCTCTATCTCTAGCTCTACCTGTGTTGTTCCCCAGTGGTCTAACCTCTCTCCCCGGCTGTTCAACCAATACCTGGCACTTCCTGCCCACCGCATTGCCGCTCTCTGCCCCAACTTTCAGTGCTATGTGGATGATACTCAACTAATTTTCAGGCTCCCTTCTGCCACCTCTTCTCTTTCTCTCATCTCTGTCCGCCATCCAGGAGTGGTGTGCCACCAATGATCTCTGCCTTAATGCTAGTAAGACTGAGATTCTCCTAATCGGCACACCTGCTACCTCCTTTCCTATCACTCTCTGGCCGGCCTCTCTTGGCCCTCTTCTTGCTCCCACCTGTGAGGCTAAAAACCTCAGGGTCTTCTTCGATTCCACACTCTCCTTCTCTCCTCACATCTCTGATGTCTCTAAGAAGTCACACTACCAGCTGCACCTCCTCAGAGGTATTCTTACTTTCGTCTCCTTCCCCCAGAAGCTCATTGTCTCCAAAGCTCTGGTTCCCTCCAGGCTGGATTACTGCAACAGCCTCTTTCTAAATCTGCCTGCCTCTACTCTCTGCCCTCTGCAACTCATCCAAAACAGGACTGCAAGATTTGTCCTTGGCCTCAAGCCCAAGGATCGTATCTCTCCAGGACTGAAATCTCTGCACTGGCTCCCAGTGGCAGCAAGGATTAAGTTCAAAACCCTCTGCATTATCCACAAGGCATTCTGGGGCCTGGGACATCAATACCTTCAACTCTCTCTTCCTAAATATCTACCTTCTTGAGCTCTTTTCTCATCCGCCTCCAACTTCCTTAGTGTTAGTCGCTTCTCCAAGCAGCAAGTTGGTGGTAGATCTCTTTCCTCTGCTGGGGCCTCCCTCTGGAACAGCCTCCCTGAAACTTGAAGAGAACCATCTCTGGTTCTGGAAGCACCTCAAGACCTTCCTCTTTGCTACTGTTTTCTCTCCTCCTCTCCCGTGCTGATCTTCTGGCTGAATCTGAAACTGCACTGGCTACCTGGCTACCCTCTGATCTCGGACCCGGGTTCCCACCCCGCCAGTTGCACACCTGCACTGCCCCCCTGGCAAACCTTGCACTCAGGGACTGGTTCTGTATCCCTACAGCCCCGACTAGCACTTGACCACCGTTGTCTGCACTTACCCTTGCACTTGCCACTAGTTGGCCGCACTCTTATTTATTGTCTTTTTTATTTTACTGTTATCCTATGTACTGCACTGCAATCTGATTGTCACCTGGCCTAGTAGGATTGCTGTCTCTGTCTTCCCTCTGTTTCCCCTCCCTTGACTCGTCACGCCTTGAAACACTTGTGTATAGGTGCGTTATAAATGCCATATCATATCACATCATATCATATCATTTCAATGTCATTACCACAAATTAAATGATGTGTATTAGACAAGGTTTGCCAAAACAAGTGGCTTTTTGTAGGTTCTGTAAAAATCCATCTATTACAGAGGACTTTAAATATGTACTGTTCTATTGTACTGAACAAATGATATATCGCACAAGACTGTTTGACAAATTTGTACATAACTTGGCAAGGGTGGATGGAGACACACTCTGGTCATACATGTTGGGGGGTAACGTCGGTTTCCATGGCTATTGTCATTGTGCAATTTTTTAAACTGTGCAGACTATCGTGAATTTTCTTTTTTATGTGCTTACCTGTATTCTCTTATGCTATGCTTCATAGATGAATTAGATACTATTTATGATATGACTAGCTAAACTACCCGGCTTCGCCCGGGATTTCAATTCTCAGATTTTTAAATCTCTGATCGTTCAGTCTCACTTCAGTTTCTTCAGCAGTTTCATTGCTTTTTAGCAGCACAAATTCACAGATCAGTAAGTCTCGCTTCAGTTCCTTCAGCAATTTCATTCATTTGTTGTTTAGCAGCACTAATTCTCACAACAGCAAGTCGTGTTTCAGTTTCTCAGCAGTTTCATTGCTTTAGCAGCACAAATTCTATGATTAGTAAGTCTTGCTTCAGGTTTTTGAGCACTTTCTTTGTTCTGTCTGAAAGCATGTTGAATTCTATCAGCTTCATGGTCTGGAGATCTTCCTTCTTCAGAATATTGATCATGTTTCAGCTTTCGATGTTTTGTTTATGATTCAGGTGGGATTAAATACTACTCTCTTTTTTCGTGACATTCCTGTAAAAATGTATTTGTGGGATTATCTCATTAATGAAAGGAGAGACTACAGAAGAAAGAAGGCTTTATGTTAAACATGGAACCTGACTCAAATCAACTGATTCAACTATGTCATCCTCAAAATGTAGCAAAAATCCATTTGATGTCATGAGGATGAAGTACCTGTCCTTTACAAACTTTTGCGATAGAAATTAATCAGGTGTTGATCATGTTTCAGCTTTGATGGGCGCTGATGAGCACTTTCTACAAATGACCTGTAGAAGGTGATGTAACACCACAAACGTAATGCCGAAAAACAAAGCCGAAAAACCAAAAAGATTAATTATCTCGGGAACAGGATTACCTATCGAGCCAGAAATAATTGTATTAATTCAGCAATGAAAGAATATTCCATGCAAAATTCATGACATCAGACCTCACTGTTCATGTGAAGCTATGTCCCCAAGAACGCCACATACAAACCCAACTTTGTATTTTATATATATATATATAGATAAATATGATATGATATATGGCATTTGTAATGCGCCTGTACATATGTGTTTCTAGGTGTGACAGGCCAAGGAGGGGAAAACAAAGGGAGGACAAAACAACGATCTTACAGGGCTTTGTGTCATTCAGATCGTTCAAGCGCGGGAAGAGGGAGGGGAGAAGTGCCAGGGAGTGGTCGGGAGGGGAGAAGTGCAGGTAACTCAATAGGTGCAGCCAGCAGGAGGCTCATAAGTGCAGAGAGAAGAGACTGTAGGCTTGCAGGTACATACCCTTAAGTGCAGGGTTAACCCGGAGCTAGTGCAATGGCAACTACACATGCAGGAGCCTGGGACCCGAGTTCAGAGAGTAGCCAGGTGACCAGTGCGTGGAGCAGTCATGGACATCAGCAGGGGAGAGGAAGAGAGAAAGCAGAAGCAAAATGGAAGGCCTTGAGTTTCTTCCGGACCCAGAGCTGGTTCTGCTCAATTCTGAAATGTGTAACTTTTTAAATTATGTGGACTACCTTAAATTCTGTTTTTTTTATCTTTTGTATCTTCGTATTTATGAATATGCTTCATAGATTAGATATTTTTTTTAGATTCTCTTTTAATGTGTTATGCATCTGTTTTTTTGCTTTTGAGAATCTTTATCTGCTTTTTCCCTTTGTACAGATATGCATGTATCTATTGTGAAGGTTTAATGTAAACCAAACACAATCAAATAAATAATAATATTTTTTCCTGTAGCCTCCATGCGATCTTATTAGCATCAGATTTTTTTTTAATCCTAACCCGTTCTGCCTGTCTTTGATTTTCTTGAGGCTCGTCAGGGCTGGGGTAGACCAATTCTGATGATGTGGCTTATCTCTTATCATTTTAGATATTATAGAGGCCCCTCTATCTAAAAGAGTATTTAGGTGAAGTCCATAAACATCAACTAACCTACTAGGAGGGTCCTGATCAGTGGTTAGCTCCATAATCATTTAAAGACACTTTTTTAAGTCAACAATATTGATCTTGTTTAGATTTCAGATGGAGATTTTCTTGGGAATATTATTTGCATGTTGTTGCTTCTCTGCTAGTATTATAGAGCATACTATAAATGAATGATCGGACCAAATACAGGACTTTGTCTCTACATTCTCTAACACAATATTATGTGCAGCCACCCAATCCAACATGTTTCCCTTCGGATGTGTTGGTTCTGTGTTTTGAATTTTAAACTCTAGAGTGTTTAGATCATGTTCTAAACTTGACGCTTCCTTATCTGAGGGGTTTCTATACCAACAATTAAAATCTCCCAATATTATAGTAGCGCTATTGGGTTTATTCAAGGGGGTCAAAAGGGAGACACATTCCTCATTAAAAGCTGGCATTTCCTTTGGGGGACAATAAAGCACAACACAATTCACACAGTTATTTGCATTAGGTGTAAACTTTATTTGAATAATCTCATAGTTTTCACAAACTATGGTCACTTCAAACATTCAAAGTTCTTTTTTTGCAAGGAGTGCTATCCCCCCAACCATTACCAAAAAAGCCATAGCCTGCAGGTGTAAGCATATCAATTTGAGGACTGTGTGATTCCTTTAGCCATGTCTCTTTAATACACATACATCAATACCATTGTCCATGATGTAGTCATGTACATCGATGGCGTGTTTGGGGAGTGATCTAGTATTTAATAGGACCAGTTTTATAGTACCAAGTTCCAGAGTAGTCTCCTTTGTAGGAAAGCAGTCACACTCTACCAAATCATTGTTCTGTTTCCCAAAGCCATATGGTTCCTGACTAGGTTGCCAGTCCTAGATATGGGTTGTTTATCCATTACTTCCTTCCCTACGTCTTTACCAACAGATACCTCAGCGCTTGCTTTTTCGCAGCTGTTTAATTCCTCGTCACAAGTCGTATCCTGGACGGCAAGCAATGTGTAATGAAGTGGGTCACACACATAGAAGTCGGAAGTTCTGATGATTTAAGCACTTTTACTTATCAGTTGTGCTGAATACAGATGTAAGATTAAAATTCAGGAAGTAGCGTAGAGACATCCACCAGCCCCACCTTAAGCTGGCCATAATCAACGGTCACAAAAAGGAACCTCCCTCACTCAACATTCCACCCTCACATAAGGTTCAAGTAACAGCACTACACAATGGTATTTGAATCGTTACAATGTTATCAGGATCGATATTTAATATAGGATGTTCATTTTCTATCGATCCCCATGCAGTCATTTCTTGGGGTTTAACATTATTGTCAATATATAAGGGGGTGTTTCACCTCACCTCAAATGTTTTTTCTAAACACTTGTTATCAAAGTGAAGGTCCTCCATGAAGCTCTGGATCATAGCTTCCCTTCTTAACTTCTGAGCTGCTAAGAGCGTGACTATTTCTCAGCATATGGAGTTATCCCATGTTTAGCTGTGGTGTTTGCACGGTTGTGGCAGATGGAGAATGTGCATTGTAGTTTAGCCGGTTTATTGTATTTACTTATTTATATTAAGTATAGTGGTGTTGCCTGAACATGGGACTGGCCAAGCCGTGTTTGAGTGACATGTGAGGTTTCACGTGAACATGGGCTTGACTGTGCTACTCTCTTGCAATAGCGTTTGTGTTTTTTAATGTAATCTTTGTCTAGTTAGTGGCATTTCTATGCTCTTTCTTTTAATTGTTTCTCAGAGAGATGTGGTTGAGCTTTTGGGTGTGGTGCATTTAGTCTCGTGGTTGGTTTGTTGTCTGGTGGAGTTGTGGTTTTGGGTGGTTGCGTTCTCAGGGTTTTTAGTTGTTGGTTGCGACATTACAGGATTTTGGTTTGTTGTTTGGTTGCTCGGTGTAGTTGAGCAGGTTTGTGCTCAAGGGTGGCATACCTGAGGGGCTGGCATGTCAGACCAGGTTATAAGGTAGTTATGTTTGGTTTTGATGGTTTTGAGTGTAGTTGAGGTTGCTGCTGTGTAGTAGTGTATACCCTTATGTGGGTAGCACGCGCTTGGGTGTGACAGACCCAAGGCCCTGGTGTGGCAGGCCGGGGCATTAGGAGTATCTATTTATTTTTGTTGGTAAGTTATCCTGTTGGGCAACATGTCAGTCTAGTTCCGAGTGGTTGTTAGGTTAAGCGGTGGATGGGTCTTGTATTGTTAGGGAAGGAGGTGTGTGGTATCATGCATGCAAGTGAGCTTGATGCTGCTCTAAGTTGGATGGAATGTGAAATATGTGTTGCTGGAGATTCCAGGAGCGACTGTTGGTCAGAACTTCAGCATGGGACCGTGAGCTGAGAAGATGCATACTCCCTGTGTTTTTATCTAAGCTTTAATCTAGAACTGAATAAAGTACATTTCGTTTTTCGTATTTATCTTCTCCTGCCTGGTTCCTATGTCCTAGTCCCACGCTGGATGCTTCTAACTTACATCATACTGCCAGCATAACCATTGTTTACTAGGTAAGGTGTTGCCATCATATGTCAAGGTAATCTGATCATTGGCAGATATTGCCAACATATGGACAGGCAATCACGCCATTAGCTTTTCACCATCATATGCCTAATTACAGTCAACAGCTTAACTCGGTGTGTTTCTGTTGCAAAGCCCATGCGCACATACATATTATAATAGAAGGAATTCACAGTGACATACAAAATGGTATTATGTGAGACATCAATGGAGCTCGCAGAGTGAACCTGGTCATGACTTTTGTGAGGAACTCAGCGCAACACAAAGACCAAGTTCAAGTCCTGGAGCAAATTGGCTCAGATCATTTCTTGGTCCACAAACTGCCTTTGTGACTAAGGATAATGCACAGTCTCTTAAAGCGATGTTGACTTGTGGGGTACCACAGAGTTCCGGTTTAATATCTACATAAAACCGCTGTGCGATCTTCTATTCTCAGTGGGTGTACATTTCTCTAACTATGCAGACGACACTCAAATTGTGATAGAGCAAGGCCCTAGAGATGGTCAATACCATTTTCTACGCCATACAATGCTGGATGGCCAAGAACTCTTTGGCTCTCAATGACAAGAAAACCGAGCTGCTCATTTTGGGCACGCCAGCCAAACTTAATCAGCTGGATTGTTCCTATGGCAGCTTTTGTATCGCAGGTAATAGCATCAAGGTTTCTGATCATGTGAAAACACTAGGGGTCTATTTTGACTCCCACCTCACTTTCAAGAAACATGCCCTGCATCTCAAATCCTCCTGCTCTTTCTATATCCATTTATTGTGGCAAATGTTCCCCTATCTGTCAGAGACTAACGAGGCTTTGATTGCAGCGGCCATTATTAATACCAAAATGGAGAACTGCAACAGCCTGTTTATTGGTTTCCCCCAGGCAAATGTAAAAAGCCTCCAAGTAATCCAAAATGGAGCAGTGCGGGCTGTCTGCGGCCTTGGTCGTCGTACTCATATTACTGATGCTCACAGAAGATTACATTGGTTGCCCATTAATCAAAGAATCAGATTCAAAGGCACCATGTTAGTCCATAATTGTCTAACAGGCAAAGCCCAGAACTAACTGTCAGCCAGAATCTCTAGATTTCCCTTTCGGCAAACTCTTCTTTCAAATAAAGATATCCTTCTGCAGCAACCACAGGTCCTCTTTAAGAGTATTGGTGGCTCAGGCTTTCATGCCTGGTCCCCGGATCTACGGAATCAGCTCCTGTCTGTTCTCAAGAGCTGTGAGTTAACCACCCAGTTCAAGAAACAACTAAAAACTTACCTTTCTCTCCCCTCTTGGTGTCCAGTCATTAATTCGAAAACAAAAGGATCGAATGCAATACATTTGAGTCAAAAGGACCAAAGAAAAATGACTGAATGCCTTTTGTTTAATGTATTGTTTTTTTTTGGTTTTGGTATAGGTAAAAATAATGGTTTTTGGCCCAGAAATTGGGGTTTGGGATGCCCCCCCCCCAAAAAAAAAGTGCATTAGATTTGTTTTTCCCGGTCCTTTTGTTTCGAGAGTATTGTTATTCGAACCTTTGTATTCAAATCTTTGACCCTAAACCCTCTCTCTCACTCTGTCGACACAGGCTCTCTCTCCGGGTTCTGCATTTTCTGTTGTATCTGTTTGTGAGCGCCTTGAGGCCCACGCGTGTTTGGCCTAATATAGGAATATAATAGATAGATAGATAGATAGATAGATAGATAGATAGATAGATAGATAGATAGATAGATAGATAGATAGATAGATAGATAGATGTTTATTGAACAGTTTTAAATGGGTTGGAGGCTTCCTAACTTGCCCCAATGCTAGAATAGGAGTAATCTCGACCATTGAATAAAAGAAAAGAAACAGTCCTAGTTAGTCTAGTCCAAACTATAACAGTTAAACAAATAAACCTATTACCTGCCCTAAGCTTATACAGTAACCGTGAAGAGGAATGGTTAATTAAACAACATAAAGGGTGCATCAAAATGAAAGTCAGGATGGAAATATCGCTTATTTATCTAGATTCAACAGGGACCTCCTGTATTTCCCTCATCCAAGTCCGGGTCTCCTTTTCAGGATATGGTTCTCTTGGTCTTAGCTAGGGGTAGGCTCTCAGGCCATGCAGATCAACCCCTCTTAGCTCTTTGGTTCCCAACCAAGAATATATTACCACAACAGTTCACTGTAGGTGTCCCAGGTTTCCCTCGCCTGAGTTATAGTGTTCACAAAATTGCCAAAACAAAATAGTTATCCCTGGTAAGTCTTTAGACCGTTCAGGGTTCCCTTCCGCAAAGTCAGGTCTATGTCCAATAAATTCAAAAGAAATAGCTAAGCCACAATTTCAAATGACTTAGGGATTCCGTTCCCCAAGTCTTCATCTTATCTTAGATATCACCAGTTAATGTAGGCCTCCCTCTATCAGGCTCGGACCCCTTCCTTTCCACTATATCACAATTCACTATAGGCCTCCCTGTGTCAGGCTCAGAGCTCCTCCGTTCGAAAATCACAATTTTCTGTAGGTCTCCCTCTGTCGGGCTTGGAACTCCTTTTCAAATATCACCATTTACTGTAGGTCTCCCTCTGTCATACTCAGACATCCTTCTTTTCAAATATCACAATTTACTATAGGTCTCCCTCAGTCAGGCTCACACCTTTCCACCAAAAAGTACCAGATTCAATGTAGATCTCCCTCAGCCGGGCTCGGACCTCGTAATCACAGCACTTGCAGGGTTTGCCTTCCGCAACCTTCTTTCACATTCTTTAGGGGTTCCCTTCCCCTAACTTATTTCATGTTTCCGGTCTCCCTCAGTTGGCCTCGACCGTTCACTGATGTCGAAGACTTTCGAATGTGCAAGGCTTTTACCATAGGCCTCCACAGGACCACTTCGACCTCTTCAGTTCACACAGTCTTTCGAAAAGGCACTGCTACTCATTTTAAGGTTTTTAATCTTTTGCTGAAAAAAACTACCAGTCCCATAATGCACTTGGACTCAGTTCAGTAATTTCTGTTATGCTGCATCCACACACATGCCAGTGAGTTCCTCTCTCTCTCATACTCACCCATGTGACACGTTGCTGACAGGCAGGGTCTGGTGTTTTCTTGGGTTGAGGTCAGGGTCTCACCACCTGCTACCCCTTCCTCCCCAACTCCTTTGTGCACCCGTAAGGGAAACAAAATCTTCTTTGCTGGTCTTTCCTCCCCTACTCTGTCACTCACCTGGAAGGGAAGTGGATACTTCTGTGTTGATCTTCCCTCGCCAACTCGGTCGTTCACCCGGGAAGTAGTGCACTACGTTTCGCAGGATGCACTTCTTCCTCTGTTTGTCAATGCTCCAGAGCCATGGACACTGGCCTGGACATATCCCGTTCTGATCAGCTCTCTCTGGTCTCTATGCTTTGGCTTCCAGGTACCGTCCAGCGTCACCAACTCGCTCTCTGAGTGCTTGGTACTTAAGCAGGGATCCGCTGCTGGACTCAGCCTTGCAGCCTCCCTCCTGGCTTCCCAAGAGCAACTGCCTTGTCTCCCTCAGCAGCCTTCTTTCATACACTTGTGAATTGGTAATTGGCTGCAGGTGTTTGGTCAGGGTTGGGTCTGCCTGACTCTGCCTGTCTCTATTAGTGGGATAGCCTACTGTCAGAGTGTGATAATCTGTCCACTGTTTCTCAGTGTGTTTTCCTTTTGTAATATTCATACTCTTAGTCCCTCTGTGCCTCGTCACACTCTTTTGGTGTTCTAGTAGAGGAATGGAATTATGGTAGTTGTAGTGTCTTTAGAAAGGGAAAGAATAATAGGGTAGATTTTTTGGCAGAAAAGGGGGTTTGAATATAAGGTTGCTGAGGAATGAGTTTCACAAAAGGAAAGGTAAAATTCACATTGGGGTTTAGGGATAGTTTTGGTTTCCCCTAATGGTGCCGCCTTCTTTTCCATAAGGAAAAAAGTTGGGGTAGGATGGGATTCTGATGACAATATCCCAAAATGACAAAGGGGATGTCGGCGAGGGGAGAATTCGAAAAAAAGTGATACTGCATCTCGCACAAGGGCGCTTCTCACTCACTCCCAAGGACACCCTTCCCAGGTGATTCTCCCTCGCTTGTCCACCCCCATGTTTGGATCCAAGAGCGATGGCCCTCCCCTGGCCACCTGAGTCATGGATCCCTGGGAACAGCATGGGAGCAACACCTTAGGCTTCCACACTTTCCACATCTGCTGAATTTGAAGAGTTTTGTTGCGTAAAATCTGAACAACTTAACTTTGCCTTAACTAAGTTGTTTTTCAGTGAGTATATGGATATACATCTCTTTCTATCATTAAATGCCCAGCTACTTCCAACACTGCCAGGTATGGTCATAATTTGATAAAGGGACTCAAATCATATGCCAGGAATTGCAACCATTTCTCAGCTAATATGCCCAGGTACTCACACCATTGGTCAGAATTTGCAGGCATGTGCCTAGGAACACCAGGTGGGCCTATACATTTGTGTGTGAGCTTGTGAAATCTGATAACTTGGATAGCTGAGAAGCTACAAAATAAGCTTGGAAAGATCTATGTGACATGGATTTTAGAGGTGAGAAATTGGGAAACTGCCACTGTGAGCTGATGAGCATTATGGAAGCGGGCAATGTGTTCCTGCTAACAGACTTGATGCATTTACCTAATCAACACTATAAACAAAGAAGCTATTAATGCTCAAACGTTCACTGGGCTGGTAAATACTGAAAGGTCCTGCTACCCAATAGATTACCTAAACAATATTGGAGATAAAATTGAATAATAATGTGTATCATACAGATGTTCTGACAATGTATTTCGCCAACCAACCATAAATGAATTAAGTGTATATACATTATTTTTATTATGTTCATATTATTGTTTTTCATAGCACCTAAAATTGTACATGGAATACATTAAAGCGCGTTCAAAAATGGTGCAAATAAACACAGTGGATATTGAAAAAGAAACAAAGACAACGGGATGCAGATATACCAATGACAGTACAGAGGGAGTACATTCCTGATGTAATGTAAAGAGGTCTTATATAGATCACTACTGCCATTTTGTTGGCTTTGCTGTGCATGGCTCTGTATGAAAATTAGGGGGTGTTGTTAGTGGGATGGCGAAAGAGGTAGATGCTTAATCTGTTGTGTTGATTTATTTATTTATTTATGTATTTATTTATTTATTCATTTATTCGTATTTGTTAAATGCACAAAAAAACAGCCCTGGGGCATCGTGACGCTGGTTACAGCAAGCGAAAGAACTTAGTTACACATCGAAACACATACATGCATGATTAAATAAACATTAGCAGTGTGTAGTTGTATGGCAGTGGGTGGTGGTGGTTTAGTTAAAGAGAGAAGTTTTGAGATTTTTTCTAAAGGCTGTAAGCGAACGTTCTCCTCTTGTAGCAGAGGGGAGCTTATTCCAGAGTCTTGGTGCTATGTAAGGGAATTCTAGGCCTCCGGCAGTAACCTTGTTGATTCAAGGTACAGTAAATTGGTTGGTGTAGCATAGTCTACTCTAGTGGGTCTGGTGGCAGAGGGTCTGTGGAGAGTGTCAGAGAGATAAGGCGGTGCTGTGCGATGGAAGCCTTTGTGAGTTGTGGTAAGAATCTTGAAAGTGATACGTTCTTTGACAGGGAGCCAGTGAACGGATTGTCTTGCTTGTGAGATGTGCTCTCTTTTCGAGATGCTTACGGCTGCTCTCAGTGCGTTATTTTGGGTGACCTGAAGTCTGTTTAAGTTTTTTACAGAGGTGCCGGCTAGGAGAGCATCGCAATAGTCAAGTTTTGCACCTACGGTAGCTCTTGCTATTGATAGACAGTTTTCTTTGGTTAAGCATGGTTTGATGGCGTTAATGAATTTAGTGCTTAATGCAGAAGCAGGAAACAATGGCGCTGACCTGTTTATTCATGGACAGAGTAGCATCAATGTGGACCCCTAGCGTTTTCACCGAAGATAAGACTGGGATAGTGCAGTTGTCAATGTTAAAATTGACGTAAACACTATCTAGCTTGGCGAGTGTGGGTTTTTGGCCAAGAATAAGGATCTCTGTCTTATCCCCGTGAAGGCATAGGCTATTTGTGGCCATCCAGGCTTGAATGGTGGCGTATATTTGTTTTACAGCTAGGGTGTCTGTGTGATATGAGCCTGTTAGGGGAAGCAGCAGTTGGGAATCGTCAGCATAGTTGGTATATGCGATCCCAAGTGCATTTATCGAAAAGGGGTTTTGTGAAGAGGTTATACAGCGTGGGTGCTGTACATGGGCCCTGTGGGATGCCGCAGTGTATTATGGTGGGTGCTGCATTAGATGTGTTTGAGAAGACTTTCATGGCTCTGCCTTCTAGAAAGGATGTTATCCATGAAGTAGCTTGGTCTGAGAAATGAGCTGAGTGAGTGAGGTGTGCGGTGAGGGTTTTATGGTCCACTAGGTCGAACGCCGCTGAGAGGTCTAGGAGGAGGGCGGGTTTACTTGTGTCCAGGATCTTAGTTATTTGTTTTTTTAGGTCCAGCAGAGCAGTCTCTGTCCCTGACCTTTACGGAAACCTGACTGTCTGTTTCCTAAGATAGAATTTGTTTCCATGTAGAGTTGGATTTGGCTGTGTGCCACTTTGTCTAATATTTTGAGAAGGAAACGGACTGTTGTTATGGGTCTGTAATTGTTGGCTGCGTGGGGTCTAGAGTTGGCTTTTTTAGAAGAGGGCAAACCCACGCTTCTTTAAGGCTGTCAGGGACATAGCATGTCTAGCATGTCTTAAAGGAGGCATTAATGAATGCGGTAATAAGTGGAGCAAGTGGTTCAGCGCAGTCCTTAATTAACTTTGGAGGGCATGCATCGCCTTTGCAAATCGAAGGTTTCAGGTGTTTCATAATGTCTATGACTTTTGATTCTGTGACGTCGTTAAAGGCAAATTTGGGGAATTTAAAGGTTTTACTGGTTGGTGGAGATTGTGTGGGCTGATTCAATTTTGGTAAGGTATTGTAGTGGTCAAGGATTTTATTTTGAAGGAGGTCTATTTTTTTGAGCAGAGCAGCTTGGATACAGTTGCACCACGCTTCATCTTTGATGATCTCGTCAGTGGAGATGGGAGGAGCTGTAAGGTCCTTGAAGATGGTAAAGAGTTCTTTTGAGTGAGACTTGGAATCTGATATTCGACGGTTGTAGGCATCTGATTTGGCATTAAAAATGGCTTCTTTGTATTTTTTAGCGATGTGTCTGAAGAGGTCTTTAGTAGTGTAACAGGGGTTGGCCTGCCAGTTTTTTTGCGCCTGGGGTTTGTTATTGCGTAGTGCTTGGAGGTCATCGGTGAACCATGAGTTAGAGTGGAAAGACTTTTTTTCTTTTTTTTTCTTCTAAAGGCACAATAATGTTGACTGTGTTGGTGAGTGTGACCTTAAGAATATCTGCGAGAATGGCAGAGCTAGGCACGGTGTGTTAAGAAGGGGTTGTATGTTGTCTGCAGTCCATTTTTTGGACCTTCTAGTTAAGGTTGCGGATTTGTGTATTGTGGTTTTAGTAGTAGGTGCTGTGGGGATCGTGAATTGTATGCAGCTATGATCTGTCGATGAAAGGAAGGTGTTGGAGGTGATGGAGGCATTGCACTTATGGTCGACCAACCAGTCCAGGGTTCTGCCTTTGGAATGGGTGGGAGATCTAATTGTTTGTGCAAAGTCTAAGTCAGATAGGTCCTTAAGGAAAGTGATTGCTGTTTTGTCATTGGGATCGTTATAACCTAGATTGAGATCACCTAGGAGTATGGTTTTGGTGGATTTTTTAAAGTTTTCGCTGAGAAGGTGAGTGACTTGCCCTTGAAAATTGTCTGGGAGTCCTGGGGGCCAGTATATGACGTGAATATTGATTGTGTTATTATGAGAGAGAGGCAATATGGCCGATTGTATGTCAGCATTACCTTCCCATGTGTGGGGTATAGGCCTGACATTATAGGTCTCTTTGAATATTAGGGCAACTCCCTCCTAATTTATTAGGTCTATCTTGCCTGAGGAAGGAGTAGCCTTCGGGTACGGCTAAAGTTATGGATGGGCCTGACGCTTGATGCAACCAGGTCTCGGTGATTGCTAATATGTCTAGGTCAAGACTAGAGATAAGATCATTTATTTCCAGGGCATAAGCCGTGAGAGAGCGGGTGTTAAGTAGTGCGCATTTGAAGAGTGGTGCTACATAGTTTCTATTTGGACGTTGCTGTTTTGTTATTTTAGCCTTGGCGTTGGATGGTTTGGGTGAATTTGGAGTCGGTGTTGTAATAGTGCACGGGAGGAGGGTGTGTAGAGTGTTGGGCGGAGTGTTGTGTTTACCAGCAGTAAGGGATCCTAATCTGAGGTTTCTGCATGTGGTCGGAGTTGAGCGGTTAGGGAGGATCATAGGTAGAGTGCGCGTCCTGAGTCTACAAAGTCTGGAGCTGCCGTTAGGTACATAGGTGAGAGAAGGTGAGGTGTAGGGACTGGAGTAGGTGGGTGTAAAGTTGGTGTAGGTAGGAATCATATAGCTGGAGTTGAATAGGCAAGAAGGTAGAATCAACCTTCCATATAGCGCTGTGGCGAAAAGTGTGCATATAAAGAGTAGAGTGTTCATCGGGTGGAAGAGTGTTGGCAAAATACTGGTGTATCGAGTTGTTGGCATGCTGAAAAGGTGAGCTCGATCAGTGGTGGCCCTAATAGGATGTGGTGCTAACTGACCTAAACGATATCAATATGTAGATATATACTATGAACATACATTAATTACTGATAGGTAGCTACAATACATGAAAAAGACTAAGAGAGCTAAATTGCTTCGATATATAAATGAGCAGGATTGTGGGCTATCAAGGTGCGTACTAATGAGGAGACTTGGAGTTGACACGTAAAACAGTGGCATTGGTAATATCAGCATGTGCAGAATACAGAAGACAATGATAAAATGACCAAATTTGCAAGTTATAATGGCATTTCGCAGTAGGCAGGATCGTTTCTATGAGCACAGAGGATTAGTCTTATGATGCTATACTCTACTCACAGTAGTTTAGAGTCCAATCGGTGCGGCAGCATAGAGTACCGGCTCAGCGGCTCCAGAGGCAAACGGGGGCAAACAGGAAGGGCCTTGCATCGCAGGCCTTCCTCGAAGCAGCTTCTGACTACCGGCGGACCTGAGTGTTGAAAACAAGAGCTTTGCTAGGCAACACAGTCAGGCAGGCATTGTAATGGCCGACGGCCATTTTGTCAGGCATTCGCCTCGCGGCCTGATAGATACGATCTGTGTGGGGTGAAGCAAAGCTGCAGTCGGCAGCAGGAACATAGGCTCACCATGGGCTCTGGGAGTTCTCCTTCCTTGGAAGGGAGGGGGAACGGCTGCTCCTGCAGTAATGATCCCTGATGATCAGGAGGGAGATTTCGCCGTCGCTGAAGATCCCTAGGGGGCAGGGTTGCCGGGAGAAGGGCTCCTGCCCTCTCTGGTGCTGGTGATGAAGTTCAGGTTGGAAGTAGCCAAGATATCTGAAGGTCTGATAAGTTAAAGTGTCTTGAGTCTGGGTTACCGATTAATATAGGGGTGATAGGGAAAAAAGAGATAGCTTAGTTAAAGCTCAATTACTGTTGATGTCTTGCTTGATAAGGCTGTGGCAGCCATTTGGGGAGAAATGTGTGTGTGTAGTTTACTCTAAAATGTCCCATCGCCTTAGAGTTTATTAATTGGGGAGGAAATGGGACAGGCAAACAAGGTGTACATGAAGATGAGTTGGGGCATTGGGCGCCATTAGCGATTAAAGTGATTGGTGGCTCCCAGGGAGATGAGTAGGGCTGTTGTACAGAAGTTTGTGGAAGTTTCATTCCAGTCCCTTTCAGTTTTGGGGTGTCCAATCCAGATGAGTTTGTTTTATAAATAGTCATAGTTGGCGAGATGTGTGTGGGTTCTTGGTATGTTCATACAATTTAGGAAGTGCCATCAATTGATGTGATATTGCCACACAGGGTCAAGTGGTTGGTTTCGGTTTTTGTTAGTGTCATGCTGGTATCAATTGAGTAGATTCCAGTGCTTGTCTCGTGCTTGTGTTAGCTGAATAGCTAGGTGTTTATTGGTTTCCTGAAGGTCAGGTGATCCTCTGCGTTTGGGCATGCATTTACAGAGTTTGATTGAAAGAAGGACGATCCACCATACCGTTTACAGCTGAAGTTAGTCACCATTACTAGGGCATCATTGCCAGACCTAAGTGTTCTTGATGATAGGTAATTTGTGAATTTCCATGTGATGGATTCGGGACATTGCCATATGTGGCGGTCTGGTGTGGAGTGTTTGTGTCTTTTAAGCCTTAGGAGCATTATGGTTGCCATGTTTGGGACTTTTTGTAGTCTGTTAACTAGATATTCTAGGACTCTGTCGAACAGTCTGCTGATAGTAAAAGTTTGATAATTGTCGTGCTCCTATGTGTGATGGTCAGGTAGGGATAGATTTCTCAGATATTGGGGAGTTGTAAGAAGCATCTCCTTATGATGGATTTAGCCTGAGGTTTGTGATGAATTCTGTGGAGTTATCAGTGATCCCCAGCCTAAGATCTCCTCCCATGTGGCCAGGGGATGCCAGCTGCCCCCTGGCCCTAGGGGAAGTATTATGAGAGAGGATCACATGGGAGGAGATGGCTGTTGGGGAGATTTGGTGACCCCAGCAGGAAAGACACAGTATTCATCCATTCCATGGGATGAAGACCCATAATTCGTAAATTCCGTGTTGCCATTTCATAAATCTCTCTCATTGTAAGATCCAAAAAACCCTTTGTGCAAAACAATCTGAGAAGAACATTATTCAAACCTTATATACACATACTACTCACTTAACATCTCCTGTCTCTGATATCTTTGATTTAAAAAAGATCCAAAACAATAAAACTTAAAATGATCTAAAATTCCCATGGACTCCAACTCCCATAAAGCCTCAAGTACTGAGACGAGGAAGAAGGAGTTAATATGGATTCAAGGAAATACCAAACTAAACGTGCAGACTAGTTGTCAGAATGGAAATCAGCTGTGCGAGACATTTAAACCTAGTGAACACCTTCAGTGGAAGCAGTGGAAGTGGAAGCAGAAACAAACGCAAAAAGCAGATGCACACAGAGAAACCGTGCTGTGAGAGACAGATGCTTTCAAGCAACCGCCTGTGAGCATACTTTACCGGAGAGGCGTGAGACTGGGAGAATTGCAGCGGGTGCCCTGGAAGGACCTGTGAGGGACCCGCAGCAGCTGATAGGCTGTTGGGGACGCGGTCTTGTTAAGCAGCCACCGTTCAACCGGCAGATTAATGCAGAACCAGCAGGGAAACCGAATGAGCATCTGCAAAGACTGGGAAGCCTTACCAGAGTTAAAACTTCGCCAATCAACGTGCCATGGTTAAGAAACACCATCAAACACTGGCGAGTCTACTCATAAGTGTTGGGGACCCCGGGGCATGCAGACAGGCATATGAACAATTGAAACACTTATTTGAAAACCAACCAAATAAATTAGAAAGACAGAATTTACACAATCCTCATATAAAGTCAATATGGGGAAAGGTGGAGTAAATATTATCACCAGCAGATGAACATTAATGAAGAAGTTGAAAGGCAAAATGTGCACAACTCTCCGTATATGAGATGTCAATTTGGGGAAAATTGGAACATGCATTGCCACAAGCAAATCAATATCAGTGAAGAACTTGACAGACTGAACTTGAACAAGTCTCCATATATAGATGTCGATATGGAGTAAGTTGGAACAAGTATTATCTAAAGTCAATGAAGTATAAACAGTGAAGGAGTACAACTGTGTTATTCTGTAAAATAACACTGTAGGAAATCCTGGTGAAAGAAGCACATCAGGCAGTGAGCCTTTTGGGTGAAAGATACCTGGCAGGGGAGTAAACCAGGGGATATACAAAACCCAGAAGGGGATTCCTGGCAGGGGATTATACCAGGTAAGACATTTACAATAGGGGAAAGAGAACCTTTGGGAAAAAAGATACCTGGCAAGGGAGTATACCAGGGGTTCTGCAAAGCCCCGAAGGATTTCTGGCAGGAGAGTTTACCAGGAGACCATCCCCAAGAAAGTGTTGTGTAAAAGAGACATTTCTACTACTCTTGAGGAGTCATTGTTTGCAAAGACACTCACCCTTAAGAAACTGTTGTATGAAAGAGACATTTCTAATATTCTTTAGGAATCATTGTTCAGAAAAGAATTGTTTTGCTGTCCTCAAGAAAACGTTGTGTGAAAGAGAAGTCTCTACTACTCTTGAGGAATCATTGTTTCAAAAAGACACTTTTGCCATCTGTTGTATAAAAGAGACACTTTTGTTATTCGACAAAAAAATCCCTTTTGCCATCCTGAAGACAGTGTTATGTGGAAGAGACATTTGTATTTGTATTTTATTTATAACGCGCAAACCAACAGGCCCGGAGGCATCAGGGCGCAATTTGTACAAGGTTACAGATATGCAGGTATAACAGAGAATCATTAAACATTTACACATGGGATCAGATATGCAGGTATAACCAAGAAACATTATATACATTTACAAGAGGATCTTATATACATATGTACAGTAGTGTCAGTGCCGATAGGTGATAGTAGCGGTCGGCAAGTCAGGGTAGGTCAGGAAGAAGCGCGAAGCCGGCCTTAAAGCTGGTTGAAAAGCCAAGATCTAGTATTGGCTTTGAAGGTATTGAAAGAGTCTTCCGCTCTAATTGTAACAGGGAGGGAGTTCCATAACTTGGAAGCTAAGACGGGGAAACTTGAGCCCCCTGCTTTTTGCAATTTAAATCTGGGGATCGCTAGACAGTGGGATTGGGCTGTTCTTAGAGGTCGGGAGGTAGAATGGCGCGACAGTCGACTACCAAGGTAGATCGGGGCTTTGTTGGCTAGGCATTTGTGCGTAAGGGCGAGTGTTTTGAGTGAAATTCTCTGTTTGACAGGTAGCCAATTTAACTTACTTCTGGTTTCTGTGATGTGGTGGTGTCGGGGAATGTTTAAAGCGGCACGAATGGCGTTGTTTTGTGTCGTTTGAAGTCTGTTCAGGTTCTCTTGGCTGGTGCCAAGATAAAGAGCACTACAGTAATCAATTTTAGCCATAATAAGGGTTCTCGCTAGCGTAACGCTGTTAGACGTAGTGAGGAATGGTCTGCAAGCTGCGATAAGTTTGCATGTGTATGCAGACGCAGATCTGACAGCATTAGTTTGTCGGGTTAATGAGAGTGTGGCATCAAGGTAGAAACCTAACGTTTTGGTATCTTTTGAGACACGAATGATATTACCATCTATGTTGAATGACTGATAGGACGGCTCTAGTCTGCTCAGGCGTTGTGCGGTGCCCAAGATCAGGAGCTCCGTCTTGTCATCATTCAAGCACAACTGATGTTGGGCCATCCAGGCTTGGATGACCAAGTAGACGTCGTTAAGGGCCTTGGTGTCACCTAGATAATCACCAGTGATGGGGATGAGTATCTGGGTGTCGTCCGCATAGTTAGTATAGGAGACACCCAGATAGTCAAGCACATCAAAGAGTGGTTTCGTGAAAATGTTATAGAGTGTAGGTGACACACAAGATCCCTGAGGAACGCCACAGTGAATCGGGGAAGGGTCCGCGGCTGCGGATGGGGCAAAGACTCTCATGGATCTGTTGCTCAGGAAAGATTTGATCCAAGCCGCAGCCGAGGAAGAGAAGTTGGCAGCGGAATGGAGGTGCTCGCACAGGATCTGATGGTTGACCAGATCGAATGCGGCTGAAAGGTCGAGAAGTAGTAGCATTGCTAGTTTGCCTTGATCCTTTAGAACCTCGATTTGAGTTTTAAGGTCTAATAATGCGGTCTCTGTCCCGTGTCTGGGGCGGAAACCAGATTGTCGTAGACCTAGCAAGTTATTAGTTTCCAAGTAATTTTGGATCTGAAAGTATGCGGCACGGTCTAGGATCTTGAGCAGAAATGGTACAGTGGTGATAGGTCGGAAGTTAGTGGGAATGTTAGGGTCTAGGGAAGGTTTTTTAAGCAGTGGGATAACCCAAGCGTCCTTCAGATTGTCCGGGACGATACCTGTTTGAAAGGAAGAGTTGATGAATGCCGTGATGAATGGGGCCAACTCATGCGCTGAGTCCTTGATAGTAGAGGCTGGGCACGGGTCACCTTGGCAGTTAGTTGGCTTAATTCTAAGAATTATATTTTCTACCTCTGCAACGGTAAGCGGAGAGAATGCGAATGGTGTGATATTGGCAGAGTCTGGCAAGGGGGCCTTAGTGAGGGAAAGAACGCGGTTGTCGCGCTTCAGGCTGTCCTGTTTATCTTTGATTTTGTCTTGTAGTGTGGAGATTTTATTTAGTAATGCTGCTTGGATGTTGGCACACCATTTACTATCTTTCACGCATGTGTCAGGGGGGGCGACTGGAGTTTCAAGCTCTCTTAGGATTTTAAAGAGTTCCTTGGTGTTCGAGTCGGCTTGTATAATGCGGTTGTTGAGAGATTCCTTTTTTGCCGTGATGATGGCATCTTTGTAGGAGAGTGAGGCTAGAAGGAAACTGTCTTTATGCTCGTCTGAGGGGTGGCTTTTCCATCGATTTTCGGCACAGCGTTTAGCTTTGCGGAGCAATCTTAACTGTGGTGTGAACCATGAATTAAGATAAGCTTGAGGTTTAGCCTTTCTAAGTTTGAGAGGTGCTATAGAATCAATGGCAGTTCGCATTGTTTGGTTGTAGGTGTGTGCTAGTGAGGTTGGATCAGAGTAAGAGTTGGTGGCTGTGTTAAGGGATGGGAGTAACAATGGGAGGAGTTTCTCCTTGGTTATATCTTTTTGCTTCTAGTTGGGAGTGCTGGGGCTAATGGTGACGGGATTCGTGGTGTGGCTTCAATGTTGAAAGTTATAATGTGATGGTCGGACCATAGACAGGGGGTATTGTTAAGGACCTTGATATTGCAATTGGAGCCAGCTACCCAGTCAAGTGTTCTACCTTTAATATGGGTAGGCTCTTGGATGTATAGGGTAAGGCCGAGGTCAGAGGCCACAGGATCTTTTAAGTCACCAAGACCTAAGTTAAGGTCGCCTAGGATGATTGTTTGCGAATTGTTCTTTGTATTGTTGAGGAGGAGAGTGGAGATTTCACTGACAAAGGTTGGTGCGGGTCCTGGAGGTCTATAGATTAGGTGCATGGTGGCTGTTTGGTTAGGTGTGAGTGCTAGTTTGACAGACAGCAATTCAGCTGATGTGAGTTTGGAATCAGGTAACACTCTTAGGTCAAGAGTATTTTTATGGATGAAGGCCACACCGCCGCCTTTGGAAGAGGCGGTGGAGCGGTCACATCGTGTGATGCCGTAGTTCGGCGGTAGGGCTAACGCTAGTAAGGGGCCAGATGCGGCATGAAGCCATGTTTCAGAGATAGCTATGAAGTCAAGGTCAGACGTGGTGATGAGGTCAGCTATGTCAAGTGCGTGTGCCGTGAGGGATCTAGCATTAATAAGGGCACCTTTGAACATGGGCAGTTTAACCTCGGTGGTGGTGGGTTTGCATGTGGTGGCAGTTGACAGAGATCCAGGAGAGAGGGGGGTTTGTTTCCTGGTGATGTGACGGACGTGGCTTAGGCGTAGGCGGAATCTGGTGCCTAGTCTCTTATTTCTAAGAGAGAGGGGGCAGGGTTGGTTAGGTGTAGGTTTCCTAGCAAAGTGATCCAACCATAAAGCTGAGTCGTTGAGGTATTGGTTGGTATGGCCTATAGCGGGTGCTGCCGGGCTCATTCTAGGTGACACGAGAGGTCGTGGGGATGCCATGCTGGTAGAAGGCTGGTCCATTTTAACCCAGAGTGTGGAGGTTGTTACCGTAGGTGGCTGGAGAGCTTGGGCGAGTCGAAGGGATAGTGTGTAGAGTAATGGAAGGAGTACAGTGACATGCATGATGACAGTCCTGGTAACCTAGGTGAGAGAGAAGAGCTAGGTGGCACAACAACCATGTACATAGACAGGGGTCACCTAAGATCAAATTGGCAGTGAAAGGCAAGGGCCATAAGACTAGAGGCACAACACAAATCAGGGCAGACACAATCAGTTGTGGTCTATTGGCGACCATAAGGCACAACACAAATCAGGGCAGACACAATCAGTTGTGGTCTATTGGCGACCATAAGGCACAACACAAATCAGGGCAGACACAATCAGTTGTGGTCTATTGGCGACCATAAGGCACAACACAAATCAGGGCAGACACAATCAGTTGTGGTCTATTGGCGACCATAAGGCACAACACAAATCAGGGTAGACACAATCAGTTGTGGTCTATTGGCGACCATAAGGCACAACACAAATCAGGGCAGACACAATCAGTTGTGGTCTATTGGCGACCATAAGGCACAACACAAATCAGGGCAGACACAATCAGTTGTGGTCTATTGGCGACCATAAGGCACAACACAAATCAGGGCAGACACAATCAGTTGTGGTCTATTGGCGATCCTAAGAGTATCATGGGTTGCAATGTAGCAGCTACTGAGTCCAGAGTAGAATAAAGGCTAGATTGGGCAGCGCCATTCATTCTCAACTCTTAAAGACTCATTATTTGAAAAGGAAACTTTTGCTATCCTACCTGAAATAGTCCAGGGGAAGGGTACCACCTCCTGGGTTTGGGGATTGTTTGTTGATTTTTCATATTTGATTTGTATTTATTTATTTATTGGGTATTTATAATGTGCTTATACACAATACAGTTTGTGCTAAATCAAAAACGGAGACACTTACCCTACACCTTTGATTCTTCATTTTTAATGTGAAAGTCAGAAACATTTTGGACACAACGGCAGTTTGCATAATTTTGACAAGACACAGACGCTCTAGTTTTAGTTTCTACGGCAGGGAAACTCACTTTAGTATAGGGACAGAAAGTCCTTTATCCAACCTCTTTATTTTAATAAAGATGCCTGATGTTGAAAACATTAAAACTTTGTGTCCTCCTCTCTTTTCTGACCCCTCACAGATTGTAGTGTAAGTCTGCTGTCCACTGTGATTCCAAGGTTGCTTCCAGGTGCAGAGGGTAAGGGCCCATTATGTCCAACAAGGTTATTGGTGAGGGGTTTGCTGCTATTGCACCACATATCACAAGCTCTGATTTAGTTGGGTTCAACTTAAGTCTATTTGAAATCATCCAAGATTGCACGTGCCCATGTCATGTGCGAAGGTCAACATGTACTGAGGCTCCTGAGTGTTCATTGTTGGGTCACATAATTATGAAAACGATGTGGGTGTCATCTACACAGCTGAAGCATGTGAGTTGAATTGTTAATAATATCCAGTAGCAGGGACATGTACATGTTGAAAAAAGTGGCGAGAGGCTAGATACCTGGGGTACTCTGCACGCCAGGTGCCCTAAAAGGGGCCATGAGTTTTGTTTCTGTTCTCTGAATAAGGTATGAGGCAATCCAGGTAGTGTTGATTTCCTTCTCTCCAATGCTCGTTTTGTATCCTGGAGTGATCAATTGGGTATCAAATCTGTTTAAAGGGAGAGTATCAATAGAATTATGAAGAGCGGAACAGATTGACTACCCCTCTCTAGAGGTCCTGTATGTAACACAGGGATGGGTATGATGGGACTACTTTCTGGATAAGTAGGGTTGTCACCTAAGTGGGGGCAGTTATTTAAGCCAACAGCATTTATTGCAAAACAATTTGATTTGTCATAAGAACATCTTAAAAAAGTACATTACGAAAAATGTATCTTACGGTCAACAATCATACCTTTCATTCAACAAAATCTTCCACGATAACGGGGTTAATCAAATTGAATATTCTTTGAGCATAACAGTTGATAATCTTATGCGTATCTGACATAGGAAAAAATACATTAGGTTTCCTTTTTCAGTCGACATATGTTTCGGCCCTTGGTAATGTACCACTTTTGTCTGGGGTGGTCACTAGTTCGAGTGTTGGGCCATCTTCAGGACATTGGTTATTTTTTCTGGAAGGTCAGTTGCATTCCCCATTGATATAGATTAAATGATCTAAAAAAATACATAGACAAAAACAAACTCATTATAAAAAGAGATTGTGCTCCCCAAATGATTATTGGAAGGTGATGACTCATATTTAATATTACAGACTCAAGCACCACACCCACCTGTGGTCCATAAACTGTAAATTAAGACGTCTGAGCTTGGGCAACTGGGTTTTGGAAGTTTAACATCCAGTATCCGATTCCCTAGAACAATAGGGAAGACAAAGGACTAATGACTATTCCATCATTTCTTTGAGATGAATTAATTCGACATTGTGCAGAAAAAAGACTTACAGAAAAACACGTCTCCGTCTGTGTCTTCTGTGCGAGTCTCAAGTTCATGGAGACCAAAAGTGGCTTCCCTTGCGTTGGGGCGACACTTCAGAAAAAGTTTCTGTTGTGTTTTCTGTGACAAACAGGGGGCAAGATTTTCAAAGCCCTCTTTAAATGTTGTTTTTTAATGTTTAAACATTCATTAAATATTCATGTTTAATCTACTTGTTTCAAGTATCACTTAGTTTGCAAAGTGGCGTCTCTGACAACTTGTTGTTACAACTGAAAGTATCTTTAACTCGACGCCATTGATTAGAACTTAGTTTACGGCGTCCCTAACATGACATAATAGTGTTGGTACTAAGTGTGTATATTTTTTAAACGCCATTGTTTTAGAATGCGTGAAGACAGAGGTTTCTCTGGCTTACCTTTCTTTACATGTTTTCAGGGATTATTCCCGGAGGACGAACCGTTCCGTGCTGCGTCTCGTAGGGAAACCGTTTCCTTCATGAGGCTTCCTCATTCGAAGGTCACGTGATGGTATATAAAACAGTCACATGACAGAACACATGACTTATTGGAGTTTACACCTTTTCCAAATGAATATACTAGTTTGTGGATTGTACAAGCTGTGCAAATGGAAGCTGGCCATTTTATTAGAAAAACAAAAAAAGGAACCATTTTTTTTCTGGATTTTTCTTTTCTAACACGCTTAACACTTTGGATTACCGTATTATTAGTGATAGTCGTGTGTTTATGTATGACGCATTACACTTCTTAAATTGTCTCGGGCACTCCTTATCTTATGTGTGGTCCTACTCGATACTGGAGTAGTAAATGTAAAAATATATTTTGCTGACCTGAAGGAAGAATTTTTTGTGTGTGTCTTCCAAGGATTACACACTAATTTACCGTATTCTAGATAATATAAAACTGTGTTGTCAGACCGGTTTCCTACAGGGTCAAGGCCATACCAATTAGGCAGGGATGCATGGTAGAATAAGTATTTTTAGCCCTCGTAATGTAATGTCTAAAAGGAAAGCAAAGCCTAAGGAATTTGAATGTTAATTTTCGCATGAAGCTGAATGTTAAACTCCATTGTTCTGGTTTCAAGGAGAAAAACAAACAAAAAAACCCTGATTCCAAAATTGTTCAGTATGGCCAGGATGGTTAGGGCTATAATTTAATAGTCTCAGGCAGTTACTGTAATGTGAAAAGGGAAATACTATTCAAATGAAATGATTCTGCTCTTGTTCTGGTTTCAAGGAGATAGCCAAAACCTCTAGTTCCAAGCTTGTTACAGTATGGCCAGGATGGCTAGGGGTATAATTCAATGGTCTGGGGGCAATTACTGTAACATGAAAGGGAAAAACTAAGTATTTAAATGGTTCCGCTCTTGGATGCTGTTAAATAAATGCACTCCATTCAACGGTGATGTTGAGGCCGTATTTTACTGTGTCTAACTTGTAGATCCACCTTTGTTCACATCTAGTAAGGTTCAGATCTCTATTACCACCTCTTGGGGATGGCTTAATAACCTGGATCAAGCACCACAGCATATCTGTGCATTTATGCTGTTTTGCTACAAAATGGGCAACTAGTGGTTTTTTTCTCTATTTTGTTGCGAATGCTGGACTTGTGCTCACAAGTTCTTTGGCGTACTTGACGTTTGGTTTTCCCTATATACACGACATCGCAGGGGCATTTAATAGCGTAGACTACCCATTGGGTAAGGTAGTTGCTAAAGGACGCGAGTTGGATTACCGTGTCTCTTAATTTGATACTTTTCATAGTGGTAGTTTGTGCACAAACCGAGCATTTGCCACAGCGGTGGTGGTCTTCAACTGGAGGTAAACCCCACAGAGATGTCTGTGACGGTCTGTCTTCAAGAGTGGTAGGGTATGTATGTACAAGAGTATCTTTTATGTTACGTTGCCTTTTGAAAGCAAAACGGGGTACAGGTGGATTGAAAGCCTCTGTTTTGATCATATGCCAGTGTCTTTGAATGATCTTTCTTAGCTGGCTACTAATAGGGCTATATGTGCTCACACAGGAAATTTTTTCCAGAGTATGGTGCTGTGAAGTTTTCAAGCACGAGATTTTAAGATTTTTCCATGTTGGTTGTACATGTTGACTTGAGTACAGTTTCTGCGGATTCTCAGAAACTGTCCATATGGGAGCCCTTCTTTAAGACTGCGAGGATGAAAACTATGGTAGTTGAGAAGTGTATTCTTGTCCATTGGTTTTCTATAGAGCACGGTTTCTACACTGCCCGAGTCTGTTTTCTGTAATTCGAGGTCTAGAAAAGCTACGTTTCTTAGATCAGCATGCATTGTAAATTGAATGCAAGGATTCTGAAGATTAAGCCACCCAGGAAACGAAGTAAGTTGGCCAGAAGTGCCGCTCCAAATCATACAAATGTCGTCGATATAGCGTAGCCATATCTTGATAAAGTTGCAATATGGATTAATAGGTCCATAGATAAATTGCTGCTCTAGATTTTCCATATATAGGTTGGCGAGGTCTGGTGCGAAAGTCGCTCCCATGCTTGTACTTTGGAGCTGGTTGTAAAAAAGACCATTATACAGGAAAAAGTTTTCTGTTAGGGCCAACCTGATACATTCTAAAATGAATGCAGTGGGAACTTTTGCGAGTGTTGTGGTGCGTTTGTCTAAATATTTTGTCATCACCCTTAAACGATCATTTTGGGGAATACTGGTTTAGAGACTGAAAACATCTAGAGTCACTAGGATATCAGATGGATTTAGCTTGTTAGTCTCTAAAGATTTTAGCATGCTGGATTTGTCTTTCACATAGGAAGTCATTTTGGACACAAAAACAAAAGGTCTTAAGAACCAATCAGAATAAATTGACAATGGTTCAAGGATCGAATTGATAGCCGCCACTATGGGTCTTCCAGGTGGTACTTGTGAGTTTTTGTGGATTTTTGGGAGGATGTAGAAAGATGGAATTGTTGGGTGTTCATTAACCAGAAATGCTTTTTCATCCAAGTCTATCCATCCCTCTTCCACGGCATGTTTCATGAGACTTTCTATCTCTCCTTGGAGCCTAGATGTAGGGTCTCATGCCAGTTTCTTATATGCAGTGCTGTCATTGAGATGTTTCATGACTTCAATTTCATACGCTCCTTTTTCCCACAAAACAATACCTCTCCCTTTATAGGCAGGCTTGATTAAGAAGGAATCATTACATTGGGCCTCATTAGGACCCTGGCGGTAAGGGGTTTGCGCCAGCGTTAGCTGCGCCGACCCCTTACCGCCAACTACGAGTTCCCATAGCGCCATGGTCATTTTTCCGCCCGCTTTTTGCGGGCGTAAAAATCCATGGCGCTATGGGACCTTGGTGTTAATTACGCCACCGTAATTTACGGTGGCGTAATTAACTCCTTCCCCACTCCCATTATACCCTATGGGGCCGAAATGGGAATGGGGAAGGGTAAATGGGTCAATGGGGACTTACCGCCCCGCCGACCTCGGAATGGGGCGGTAAGTCCACCATCCGCCATGGCGTAAACGGACTTTACGCCATGGCCGGAAAGTCCGTCGATGGCGGAAAAAATCCGCCAGGGTCGTAATGAGGGCCATTGTAATGTTTATAATGCTTCTCTCTCTGGTTTAGTGAGGTTGTCTCTACTATTGTTCTTGGTGTTGAGGACTTCTTGGATTTCGTGGGATATGCGTTGTCGAAGGGCTAAAATGTCCGGGCTAACCATAGCGTTAGTTGGAGTAAACTTTGATGGGGGTTTTAGGCCTGTGATGGTTGCTTCTTTTGTGGAGGATGTGGGATTCCTGAAGAAGTATTTGAGACATATTGTTCTATAGAATTTTTGCAGTTCTACCTCCGTTTCAAAGGATCTGGCCCTAGCGGTTGGAACAAACGACAACCCTTTGGCAAGGACACTGATCTCTGTATTAGAAAGTACATAGGATGTTAAATTGAAAATAGGGGCTACCAAGTTTGTTGAGGAGGGCCCTGCCAATTCCTGGTTTGCATTCGAGGTGGACCCTGGTGTTTGTTTCATTCTCGTTTGCCCTGTCCCCAAAAAAATTGGGGTGGCGGTCCCATTGTTCCTGGTTGACCGGTCTCTGAACCACTACTGGTTGATGCATTAGAGGAATTGGAGAAGTTAACAAATTGTTTCCTTCTATTGCCCATATTGTACATTCTTCCTTGATTGGATTTTTGTAAATCCTCATAGTAAGTCTCTATGAGGTAGGGGTATGTTTTGGTCTCTTTGTACTGTTCTACGTCTTTCTTTAGTTTCCAGATCTTTTTTTCTAAAGTCAGTTTCTTGAATTTAGTCATTTCATCTTCTATCTTCTCTAGGGTGTCTTTGATATCTGTTACTATATTTTCTTGTTTGATTTTGGCCTCTAGTTCTTCAATTTCAATCTTTTGTAGGCCTGCTTCTTCCTCTGCAGTGTCTATGATTAGTATTAGTAGATCTTTTGAGCATTTATTGCTCACTCCACTAAATTTCCCTTTGAACTTAGTGTTGTTGGTAAACACTCTAGGGATGTTTTTAATTCACAGTCCTTCTGGTATGGTACCGGCCTTTAGATAAGCCAACATAGGTTGGCCATGTGACACGGTTTGTATGAGTTTTTTTTTTTTGTTGGAGTAATTAAGTTGGCATCATTGGACTGGGTAATAGCTCCCTGCTTTCTCAATATTGTCTCCTAGTAGTGATGGCAGACTCATGAGTTTTTGATAGTACTCGTAGCCCAAGCTCAGACGTCCTAATTTACAGTTTATGGACCACAGGTGGGTGTGGTGCTTGAGTCTGTAATATTAAATATGAGTCATCACCTTTCAAGAATCATTTGGGGAGCACAATCTCTTTTTATAATCTGTTTTCTTTATCTATATATTTTTTAGATCATTTAATCTATATCAATGGGGAATGAAACTGACCTTCCAGAAAAAATAACCAATGTCCTGAAGATGGCCCAACACTCGAAGTAGTAACCACCCCAGACAAAGGTGGTACATTACCAAGGGCCGAAACATATGTCGACCGAAAAAGGAAACCTAATGTATTTTTTCCTATGTCAGATACGCATAAGATTATCAACTGTTATGCTCAAAGAATATTCAATTTGATTAACCCTGTTATCGTGGAAGTTTTTGTTGAATGAAAGGTATGATTGTTGACTGTAAGATTAATTTTTTGTAATGTCCTTTTTTAAGATGTTTTTATGACAAATCATTAAAGAGAATTTTGTTTTGCAATAAATGCTGTTGGCTTAAATAACTGCCCCCACTTAGGTGACAACCCTACTTATCAAGAAGGTTGTCCCATCGTACCCAACCCTGTGTTACTTACAGGACCTCTAGAGAGGGGTAGTCAGTCTGTTCCGCTCTTCATAATTTTTTTTGTATCCTGAAATAGAAAATGTGAAACAAAATTAGGATTAAGGCATGTAAAGATGTTTAAATGTGCACAAGTGCCCGTCTGCTTAAATTGTTAATTTAGGGAATCAGACCGACCTTCTCGAGTTGGAAAACATGTGGCAGAGAAGGTAAGGTCAGTCAAAAGCCAAAAGCAAAGCTACTGTGACTACAGATGGGTAGTGGGGGCAACTCCCAGGCTCTCAGCAGTGAAGAAATCAGAGAACAGGACAGGTAGATCTTAATTGAAAAGCACCCCTTTCAAATTTCTCTTGAATCTAGGATAGTTTGGTTCCTGTCTAAGCTCGTTTGGAATATTGCTTCAAAAGTTAAGGGCAGTAGGGGTAAGGTCCTACCCCAATTAATTCTTTCTCAAATGTGGCTGGTGCAAGTTTATTCCCATTGGTGGGTTGAAAGACAAAGGTTACTTGTATACAAAAGCCTCCAACAAAAGAGGCCCTCGTTGCTAGATAGGTTTTTTTGGCCTCTTTTGGGGGCCATTTTAGGGCTGTAAGCCGGGAAGAAATGTGATTGTTGAATTTTTATATTCATGATATGGTTCCTCATTGGCTGAAGTCAACATGAATCCCCTCCCCCCCGCCTAGGCGCAATGTGTTTGCAGTACATGGCTTAGGCTGAGTATCTGTGATTTAACTCCTTTGGGTCTTCAGTGTGGCTTAGATGCAGTTAACAGTTATTTTAAAGCTATTGATTTAACTGTTAATGTACATAAGACCAAAATATTAATGATGAAACACAAAGTGCAATTTTGTATTTATTTATTTGTTTGTTTATTTGTAACTGCATGTAGCCCGCAGGCATCAGTGTGCACATTCACACAAGGTACACAAGCATCAATGACACGACAGTCTAGCTATCAGGGTAGCCAGAGAGAGGGTAGGTCCATTAATCAATGAAGAATGGTTTTAAAGATGGACAAAAAATCGTTAGGTTTTGCTCCTGTCTAAGGTTCAGAGAAAGAGAATTCCATATGTTAGCTGCGCGGACTGGGAATGAGCTTCCCAATCCAGTCGTGCATTTAAATCCTAATAACTTGATCAGGGACAAATCTGATGAGCGCAAAGTTTTCACTGAAGTGTAGCTTGACACTAATGATTTTAGATAAGTAGGGGCCGTGTCATAAAGGCATTGATGGACTAGCACAGCAGCCTTTTATTGTATGCGAGCCGACACAGGCAGCCAATGTAGATCCCTCCTGTGGCTGGAGATATGGCTTCTTCTCAGAATTCTTTTAATGATGCGAACAGCATCGTTTTGGGTTGTTTGGCATTTAAGAAGACAATAGTTATTTGCTTTGATCAAAAAGGGCATTACAACATAATCCAGCCTTGATAGAATGGTTGCCCTGGTTATAATTGCGCAATTCTCTCTGAGAGGAAGGGCAGATGTTTCGTAGCAGTCTGAGATGATATGCACAAGTCCTAGAGATTTGGCTGACATGAATCTCTGCACTCATCGGGGGCTCAAGGTAAACGTGAAGCGTTTTTACCTTATTCAAGACCCTAATGTCACTGTTCTGAATCTAGAGACTCTCATAATGCGGGGATAATTTAGTTCTTGCTAGGCTGGACCCAAAAATAAGTAGTTTGGTTTTGCTCCCCTTGAGACAGAGCCAGGTATTTGTCATCCAAGTTTTCACTAGATGATAAATGTGTTCAACATTGACAGTGTCCGATTCGTAGTCTCCACTAATCTCAAGGATGAGCTGTGTGTCGCCAGTGTAGTTTGTGAAAAAAATCCCCCTCTCCTTTAGAAGTGTACACAAAGGTCCACTATAAATTTAAAGAGGATTGGAGACATGCATGCTCCTAGGGGATGCCACAATAAATGGGCGCTCTGGGAGACGAGTTTCCCCAACAAATGCCAGACATGCAGGTCGACAAGAAGGACTTGACCCAATTGGTAGTATCCTTTGCAAAGTTACCACAGTCTACCAAGCAGGCGTTCGTGGTCAAGCAGGTCGTACGCTGCTGACAGATTGAGTAGCATAGTCTGGCCTTTCCTTTGTCAAGGATACTCAACACATGTCTGAAGGTCTATGGAGGGCTGTCTCTGTACAATGCGTTGGTCTAAAGCCTGAATGTCTATTATGAAGGAGCCCACTCGCCTCTACAGCCGCTTGAAGCAGTGAGCTGGCCACTTTGTCTTTAAGAGGATGTTGCAATTGGTAATGGGCCTATGTTAGAGGCATCATTTGTATCCAGACCAGGCTTTTTGACCAATGGAGTAACCGAGATGGCATCAGGAACATGTTTATCGTGGAATGACGATTTGACGAAGCAGGTGAAAAAAGGAGCAAAGGCCTTTTTATGCTCCAGAATCAATTTTAGAGGTAAGATATTTTCCGGGCAAGCCGTGGGGCGCATGGCGTTGGGTGTTCTCTCCATGTTAGCGCAAGAGATAGGTGAGAGCTTCAATTTCGGAAGTTCCTTGTTTTTAGTGGAGCTGGGAGCAGAGTTTTGCTCATAGGTGTAGCGTTGATAAGGTCTTCCCTGATTTTGTAGCAAGCTTTGTCACTTCAGAGGCAAAAGCTATCTGCACGTTAGCACAATCTTGAGTCGACGGACCTAAGGGGATTGTTTGGGCTCTAGGTGATTCCATAGATTTAAGAATCTCAAACAGTTTCCTCAGACTGTTAGTGGCTTCTTTAATCTCCTTGTTAAAAAAAATCCTTTTTAGTATCCACGATGGTTCTTTTGTAACATTTGTAAAGTTTTTGCAGGCTAATTTATTGGCCTCTGAGGTTTTAAACCATTGTGATTCAAGTTTCCTTTTGCCCTTTTTTAAGAGAGAGTGTTCTGGGGTAAATCAGTTTTGATGGACAGTGTTATCTCTGACCGACTTAGCTTTAAAGGGGGTGATTCTTTTGAGGAGTTCTGAGATTTAACTGTTATAAGCAATCACAAGGTTTTCTGCGGAGTCCGAGGTGCTCATCATCATATCCGCCAATCACCTTTGGCAGTTGCAAGGAAGACATTTTTTATCATTTCAATTGATGACTCTCTTGGGAATGTTACTAATTTCTGGGAGTGGATCCTGTAATTGGAGATGAAACTCAGTGGTATAATGGTAGGACCAAATGCACATGCATCCATGTCCGCAGTTAAATTGTTTGCCACCAACCAATCCGGCACGTTGTTTTTGGCTGTAGTGGGTTTATTGTTAGATACTTGAAAGTTAACGTTGTTAAGAGTGGTTTCCAGGTCAATAGCATGTTTATCCACCTTATTGCCCCGCCACTGGTTTAAGTCTCCGAAAAGAGGGTAGGACAATTTGGTCCAATGGTTTTGCTGTGATCTGAGGGGTCATCTTTAAGTGAAGGATTTCACAATCTTGGCATGGGGTGGGAAAATATTTGAACTTGCTTTTTGTGATGATGGCCACTCCTCCCCCATGGCGAAGGGCTTGATTCTTGCAATAAATAGTATAACCTTCTGGAACAGGCAGGGCAATCGAGGAGCCACTGGATTCCATAATCCATGTCTCAGAATAACATAGCATATCCAAATCCCTGTCTACAATAAGGTTGTGAATGTCGGGGGCATTTTTGTTGAGCGACCTGGTATTTAGAAGTGCAATTGTCATAGAGTTATTAGGTTTTACTGAAGAAGGGTCAGTCTCCCTTAGCCCTTTAGTGAAAGTAAGGCTCACATCTATTGTGCTGTTGCTAGGATTTCTTGGAGCCCTTGAAGACTCTTGGCTAGACTTAGCAGAGCCATTAGAGATGGAGGAGCCATGGTGGTCTGGGTGGTCTAGTCTCTAACAGGGATCAGTTCCTTGTCTGCCACGGGGGCGGGTGGAGGTGCTATACCTGTGAGCTAGGGGGTGCTTATTTCAATTGCCCCAGATGGAGCCCTTAGGCGCATTGGGCTTTCTACCACTAGTTCAGGGGGAGGCCGGGTCTGTCCCAGGACTGTGGGAGGGCTGCAGCGATTGCAGGGTGAGCTGAGAACTAGGGAAGGATCCAATGCATCGCAGGGTCTTGCCTGTAAATATTTGCTAACAATTTCGAGCCGTTTTGCCTTTTGCGCCGCAAGAAGCAGATTTAGACCCTCTGTATAGCAAATAGTATTTACAAGAAATTAGCCGCAGGCAGAGCAAGCAGAAAGACCTCCCGACTCCTCTACGAACACTGTTAGTTTCCAGAAGACATAGTTAGGTCGCTTTCAGGGTAGCGCTGCACTACTGCAACCTTTTTGCGACAAAGGTAAATAAATACCTTGATGATAGGAGATCCATTTATAGATCACAGTGACGGAGGGGAAATTAACCTGGCTATCACAGCATAAGAGGCGAGAGATGGCGTTGGTGCCGGACGATGACCAGCGAAGACCGGCTCTGTCCTGGTGCACCGGCCCTGGTGCTACTGTTCTAAGAAGATATGTGCTAGGGCAGATGGGAACTGTAGTTGCCAGGCCTATAAGCATAGTTTAGTGCAAACAAGCGGGCGAGAAAGAATACCCACCGATTGTAATGATCCTTAAACTGAGCTTGCAACAATTTTACAAGGCAACAGATTATCAGAAATTCATTCAGCCCAGTGAATTAAGTTTCAATTTAAATATACAAGATTGCAAGTTGCAGAGAAATGAGCAACCTAATAAAATTTCTAATCTAGGTGGACTGTTGTCTGAGATAACATTTTCACTTCCTGGCACACACCATCTAGCACAAATACAAGTATAAAGCAGTAATACAGTCCTAGCTCGTGATGAAAGGCTAAATGGACTTTGGGGAATGACACAAAATAATTAGGCAGCAAGACCGGCTTGGTCCTGGTGCTCTGGCGCTGGTGCGCATGGACTAAGAATATATGCGCTAGGGGAGAATGGAACTGTAGTTTCTAGCCCTATTGCGTAGTTCAATGCAAACAAGCGGGCAAGAGAGAAAACACACTGCTTGTAATGATCCTTAAACGGAACTTGCAATAATTTTACAAGGCAACAGATTATCAATTAGAAAGGGACCTATATTTAAATATTTCCTTAATCAGACTGAAATTGAGATTGTGAAACCATGCAAGTACTTAGGGATGACTTTCCAGGATAAATTGAATAATCAGGAGGCCTCCAGCCGGCTCCTCTCGTATCCCAAGGTGGCTGTCTCCTAAATGTGGCTACGGGATAACCGTTTTGGTAGTTTCGCTATCTTTCCCCTTCTGCGCTTTTACCAGCAAAAAAAAATGCCTAGACAAATTTATGGTACAGAAACATTTGAATGTGTTATTGACTGGGATAAAATTGAGGCTACTCTATGGAGAAAGACACTGGCATTGCCGCAGTGGAGTTTCCAAAATGAAATCTGGCACGAGCTGGGATTGGTGTCTATTAAAGCTTGCATTGAATGGAAATTACTGCAACTATATAGTAAATTGCTGTTGCCTACTGCAGGGCGCCTTTTTTTGCAATTATAGGCTCAACTGGAACCCAGAAGTGGCAAGGTATTAAATCCCTGTGGAGCCAATTGTCACTGTAAATTGGATAGTGTCGACTCCACAGCAGAGGAGTTAATAGCATATCCTGACAAGGTTAACCGCAAGGTTTATGAACCGGATTGGATTAGTAATAGGTCTCGCACCTTGAATTATCATTATTTTAAATTTGATATAAGAGCTCTTAATGTCATTCCACGTTATTTATTGCAACATCCTTCTTGCAATTTTAGATCTAACTTTGAGGTTTAGGCTCAATTTATTTTTAACAAAGGAAGTGTTGGCGCTAGAACTGGAGTATTGTGGTCTGCAAGCAGAGGCATTGCTAGAGGGGACCGAAGGGGGCTACTGAGCCGGGTTTTTTGGTTGCATCCACGGATAAAAGCTCAGGGGCTACCACCAAAAAGCTATCTAGCCCGAGTCCCGACCGTCACAACAATAGTGTAGCCCCGGATCTTTACCAGACATAGCAATACCCCTGTGTGCAAGACATTGTCATTTTTTGTCAAGGAGACAGAGGGCCTCATTACAAGGTTGGCGGTCCGGTAATACCGATACCGGTAAGGGAATACCGGCATCGTTTATTGGACTGGTGTATTACGTCCCACAATGTCGGTACCCCGGCACCAATCCACAGCCTGTACCGCCTGGACAGGGACACCATCACCACCATAGTGGTCCTCATTCATGATGACCTAGTCAGCCTGATCAACAGCCGCACCGCCATCCCCTCGATGCTGAAGGTAGTGTCTGTGCTCCACTTCCTGGCCATAGGCACCTACCAGCACACAGTGGGGCAGCTGCATGGCATCTCACAACCATGTTATTCCTGTGTGCTGAACCAGGTGCTGGATGCACTGCTGAAGCACGCAAGGGCCCACATATCCCTACCACGGAGTGCGGAGGAGGTGAATGCCACCAAAATTGCATTCTATGCATTGGCAGGCATGCCAAACGTCATTGGTGTCCTTGACTGGACCCATGTGGACTTGGTAGTCCGGACTGCTGTGGAGGTGGCGTACCGCAACCGGGAGCTATACCACTCCCTCAATGTCCAGATGGTGTGTGAAGCAAGCAAGATAATCACACATTGCTGTGCTAGATTCCCTGGATCCACACATGATGCAATGGTGCTGCGGAACTCCATGCTTCTCCGCTACATGCTACGACACGCTGCACAACGTGCCTGGCTGCTGGGTAAGTCTGACCACAGGGCCATGGGGGGGGAGTTTTTGGGGAGGCCACAGGCATATGCAACCTGTCAGCTGTCTGGGCCATGGGGGGTGTTGTTTGGGGGGAACACAGGCATATGCAACCTGTCAGCTGTCTGGTGCCAGGGGTGGTGTTGTTCGGGGTCCGGACATCGTCCTGGGATGCCAAACACTTTGCCCCAAATGATTTCAACAGAATGCATGAGACTGACAATGGATGTACACCGACCTGATTTTTACTCAGATGAAATGGCAATAGCTGGCAGTGAAAATAACTTGCATTTGACCATGAACAATGTACAACCCGTGCACACAAGGAATGCCAATAAAACTCACAATCAATATTTCTTTTGCTCTCTTGCAGGTGATGCTGGGTATCCCCTGAAGCCGTGGCTCCTCACCCCTGTCAAGCATTCACTCAACAGGCATGAAGAGGACTACAACCGTGCACATGCACACACTCGTGTGATGATTGAGCAGACTTTTGGCCTGTTGAAGGCACAGTTTCGCTGCCTCAGCAGGGTGGGCAGGGCACTCATTTACGGGCCTGAGAAGGTGGGCAAGATTGTATTGGTATGTGCCATGCTGCATAACATCTGCATCCGGCGCAACATACCCCTTCCCCTGACAAGGACCAGAATTCCACCGGATGATGAGGAGGAGGATGGAGAAGATGCTGCACATCGGCCATGTCACAATGTGCATGAAGGACGTGCTGTGCGCCAATCTTTGATTGCACAATATTTCTGATGGAGTGGGTTACACAAGGCGCTGGGAACCGGGGGCATTATGCACTGGGAACAGGGGACACTGGGCAGTGGACACTGATGAAAAATAAATTGACACACACTCAAGAAGCAATGTCCAGTCATGTGTTTTTCATAAGCACACCAGGTGTATTAATGCAATAACAACTATGTACATGAATCAACTTAGACCTCCACCCACGACATACTACAAACTATACCCCCACCCCCAAAGCCCATAACCCCCACACACCCATGCCCCCCACCCCACACCCCCATGGCCCAACACCACCCCGCACCCGTGCCCCCTACCCCCGAACTCCCACCCCCATGGCCCCACACACCCACCCCCCCACCCTCACCCCCACACAACTATGCCCCCCTGCACCCAATTAGAGTTCTACTGGACTCCCTCCTGACATGTCCAGGTGTCTGAGGCCACTAACGGCCCCTTTTCGATGGAGGGGGTTGATCCACCGGCTGGTGCATACTACGCATGGACCTGCTCACAGGGCTTGTCTGTGTCAGGGTCACCGGGGTTGAGCTTGACGATGGTGGGGGATGTGGGTTGGCTGGGGCAGGATGAGATTGGGCCATGGTGGCAGCCAACTGGTTGACAGCCTGCGCCATGGCTGCCATGCCCTCACGCACCCGCCTGGCAACACGATATACTGCACGGTTAACTGCCTGGGTGTTTTCCTGATTGGCCCGGCGTGTGGCTTCCCCTTCGGCACCAGGTATTGTTTCACTATGACATGCATGGCCTGCTGGCCCCCCTCCATGCGGCTCAGCCACCCCACACAGTCCCGTATTGATGTTGCAGATGATGGTTGCACGGGAGGTGGTGAGTTACTTCTCACAGGGCTGAACTCACATTCGGTCATCTCCTCTGCAGTACTGCGTCCACCAGATCCATGTGCTATGGAGCACTGTGGGGTGTCCTGCATGGGTGTGGTGTGCTGCATGTCTTCGGACATGCAATGGCCTGCTGTGTCCACATCATCATGCTCCTCATCCTCCTGCGCGCTATGCTGTGCGGATTGTGCCACCTCACCTATGTCACTTGTGGCTGTTGACAGCGGCCCCTCAACATCACTGGCCGCTGGTGACGCATCCTCCTGCACATGAGGTTCCTGCTGGGGGGCCAGAGTTGTCTTGGGTGTGACCTGTGGGGCCGGTGTGCCTTTTGGCATGCGTGCCTTGATGGAACCAACGTGTCCGGCCTGGAGCTCATGACTCTGTGTCTCAGCTAGCTGCTCCTCTTGCTCCCCGGCCTGTTTGCCCTGTTGGCTGGTGACCTGTGGCTTGGGTGCAGTGGTTTTCCTTGGCCCTTGAGGTAGATGGTCTGCTGGCATCATTGTCCCCTCTGCCCTTGCATGTAGGTGCTTTACTGGTAGTTGTGGTGTGCTCTGCATCGCTGTCTGATCCCGAGCCTGTGGGGGACGGAAAGGCAGGGCATCAGTCATGGGTGAACGTACATCCTACATACATCGTTGTTAGTACATTTTGGGTCATGTGAATTGTCGTGTGCATGTTGGAGGGGCAGGCATGGTGCTTGCAGGGGTTGGGGGGTGTATTATTCTGGCATTCTTGTGGTGCAGCCATGATGTCCATGGTGTCTGTTGGGTGGCCTACATGTGTGATGTGGCTTGTGTGCTGTAGCCATGGCTCAGGGACTGTGTGCCATGTGCTGTTTGGTTGTGTCTCAGGTGTGCAATCATTAGTGGAGTTGTGTGCACCATGCATTGAGATGGCACAGTGGTGATACTGGCATCTCGACGGTGATGTATCTGTGTGTGTGTGCATGCATGTGTTGCTTGTGTTTGCAATTGTGGCTTCATTTGGTTTGTGTCAGTGGGATTTGTTGTGTGTTTGTGTGGCCGGGATGTAATGTTTGTGTTAGGGCTGACTTTAGGTGGGAGGTGATGGGCCATGTATTTGCTCTCATCTACTTCCGTTTGGAGTCTAACTTTGTACTTGGGGTATTAGGTGTGTGTGGTGACTTTTGTATTACGCTAAGGGTCACTCACCCTCATTGGCCGATGATGGCACACCCATCTCCGACTGTCCGATTCCCTCTATGGACTCCATGTCAATCACGGAGCTACAGGTTTCCTCCCACCATGCCAGCTTGATGGGTGATGAGGAACCACCACCTGTTGCCTGGGCCTGGCGGACGTGACGTTGCATACACAGAGCCGCAGATGGTCCCACCTTTTGCGACAGTCTTTGACACTGCTTGGGGTTTTTCCCACTGCAGAGACCTTCTGGGCCACCTCCTCCCAGATATTTTTCTTCTTTAATTGCGCAGCACAGCACAGGTCTTGGCAAAATACCACATCCGCATTCGCAACAAGGCTGTCTGCAATCATATTGAGCTCCTCGTCCGAAAAACGGGGCTTACGCAGACGAGGTGTGCCTTTCCGTGTGGCCTTGGACATGTTCTTGATGGCAGGGCACACAGTTCTGGAATCGATGTCCTGTATGCAGAGGATTGCGATGGATTGTGTTTTTCAGGATGGCCACCGGCGCATTTCCCGTTCCGCCACTATGACGTTATTTCCGGTGCAGTTGTTAACGCAGTCGTTCTTAGCGGGTTCCGCAATGCCAGTGACGGTGTCTGCGGATTTTATGAAGCCGCTATAGGGGGGTTTGAAGGCCTTACCAGCCTGCCTGTATTGCCGTTCCCGGCATGCCGGAATGCGTGTGCATGCAGACTCGGAATCAACCGTTGATTCCGGCAGCAGTGCAGCACAGACGCGGTAGCAGCGGCATGCCGGTAGTGGCGGTTTCTTACCAAACTCGTAATGAGGCCCAGAGACTTTAAGACGTTTATTCATTGAATGTGGGGTTTTAACGTCGTTGAAAACGCAACAGTTTAGTAGAATTGCTCATTGGAATGACATTTTATTGACAGATTAATTAAGGCTTCGCATTTTAAATGCACAGGAAATTGCATTCATTATTGCTGTTTTAAACGTCACAACTCAGGTTTTAAAATTGCCCTAATGTACTGTTTGTTTTATTTGTATTCATGATTTTACATTTAAGTTGTATTTTATTGTAATTGTCAGACCACTATGGCTTTTGCAAAACGTTTGCTTGAAACCATATTGCAATAAATAATTAAATGTAAATGTGACTGTGGGGATAAGGTCTAGGATTCATCAGGCTGCATAGTTTTTAGTATTGTGCTCTCAAATAAAGGCTATTGCAATAGTCCAGATTTGATAAGACTGAGGGCCTATTCAAGTCAACTGTTCAGATGGTTTCAAGGAGGAAGTGGTGGTCTTACTTTGACCGAGAGCTTCATTTTATGAAAAATAAGTGCCGGGGCTCAAATATTTTCTAACACGCTCATGACATGTCAGGATGGGCCTCTCCCCACCCATTGTTGCCACCACCCATGGCTGTTCCCCATGCTGGCAACATATATGGAGTTAAAGCTGCAACTCCCACCGGTTTAGTGTGGTTGATGGATGTACTCACTACGGCAGATGTGTGATTTACAAATACCAATCAACAGACACATACATTAACATACTCGTTGGGTCTTGATACAAGACAAATGTTTTAAGTGTGTCTTGAAACACAATCATCATTTACATTTTGCTCTGATTCCATAGGTGTTTATTAGGTGACTGGCAGTTAAAACAATGAAATTGCCAAAACACCACATCATATTCAAACTGGGTGTGAGCCAATAAGTGCCGGGGGTCAGAAGCTAGACTTGGGATTTGCAGGAGACTACATGTATTTGCCATGTAAGGTGCTGAATGTTGTCTAATATACAATCGGACTAATTGTATATAACAAAGGCATAGATTATGGAAGGCTTGGGTGTAACACAGTTGTATTAAAGCATAAGGGATTGTATGCCACGTTTGAGAATTATATTAGTAATCCAAATACTAACTCATATTTCCTTACTTCTACCTCCGGAGCAAGTCAGTGGTCCAAGGCGGAGCATTAATGACTTTTCTGCTCATAGAGCTGAGATTCAGAGCATGCATCAGGAGGGAATGCCTTTGTTGTTTTGTTTCAAGGCCGTGTACCCACAAGAAAGATTCCCTGCAATAGTTTGGTTATGCAAATGTGCGTTACGTGATAGAGCCAATAGCAGAGACAGCTTTTGGTGCGGCGGGTAGATAATAAGGTGCTAGCGGGAGGCGGGATGGCACACTGGGCAGTAACAGAGGCGGGCAGGGGGGCAGCGCCTCCCCTGGTGCCCTGTGCGTGCCCAGTGCGCCCCCTGCCTCCCGCAGGTTCCGTATTACCCTCCCTCCCTGCACCAAAAGCTTCTCCGCTACTGGCATTGGGCACCAGGGGGAACTGAGGGGAGTTGCATCCCCACCACCCCGGCTCTGCCACTGGATAGAGCGCAATGAGTGAAGTAATCAGTACTTTAAATGGCCCGGTCCTACCCAGCCATCAGCACCACCTGCCCTGCCCATAATGTCTCCTTCAGGGCCCACCCTGCAGAACAAAAGGAGGGACAAACCTGCATCTACTGTGCTCTCAGCACACCAGGTGCAGAACACTGCTCTGCTAAGTGAGCTTCACCTGTTACCATTGATGTCCTTGAATGGAGCAGGGATTGATTTGGAAAGCCTGTGAAATTACCTTTTAAAGATATGTCTTTGCTATTAGCAGTGCCCATTAGAATTGTAAATGCTTAAGCAATTGGAGTTGTGATGGAACGTTTTCAACGGAAAACTCGCACACTGCTCCAGTTACCTACCAAATTTCCTATTAGGCAATGAAAGCGAGCAATAATAAAACTCTCCTTCTAAAGCTTAGTTTACAGCTTTGATATCTGCTAGTTTGATATGCAAATACAGATATTCAAACTTTTTTAACTCAATGCATAACAACAACTAGATGTTTGTATGAAAGTATCTCAGACACACTGCTTTGGTAAAGTGTGTGATCCGTGGCACATCATTTAATCTCACTGGGCATCGCCTGCAAACAGGTTGTGCCTAAAGGGACCTGTGCCCGAGGTGCCACGACGAATGTGCCGTGGCCAAAACAGCTGCGTTAGAATGTCCGGCTTCGTAGCTTGGTGAGTACCCGCACTTCTTTTTTTCCATTTAAAGCACTGGAAGTGATTACACTGAATGGCTCACCTTGGAAACCAGCGCTGCATGGTTTATGCTTTGAAAGGGCAGCTGCGGTGCTGTGATGCACAGCAATGTTTGGGAACAAACTGCAGCGGGCAGCATTTGATTTTTTTAGATCACTCACGCCTCATCAAGATGCTGGGCAATACAGTGAACTGCTGCAGTCACACCATTGAGTGGATATGTTCCTTCTTGAGTGGTAGAAGTTCTAAGATCTGCTGGGGGGTAACGCATGCTCCGGCTCAGTTCTCATTGAGATCGGAGTGGCGCAGTGGGGCCTGCATCTCACCAGTACTCTAACATATCATGTAAACCCCTATGCAAACTACAGGACACAAAGAGTCTCCATTTCACCAACTATGTGGATGACTTCCAACTCATAATGGACCTAAGCGGAGCCTATGCTGCTGATTTGCCCAATCTCAACCACATCTATTCATCCATCAGAGAATGGATGATTAATAATTTGATGTGTCTCAATAGCTCAAAATGCGAGCTCATGATATTTTGCACCAATGCAGCAAGAAGCATCTCAAACCAGGCTTATTCAAGCTTTAAAGTAGACTGTCTTATCCATGTGGCCAAAAAGGTCACGACCCTCGGCATTATATTTGAGGTTTCACTTAACTCTGAAGCCCACGTCAACTATGTTGTCAGCAATTCTCACTACCATCTTAAAGTCTTACGTCAAATGAACCTTCTTGTCTCACGCAAAAATGCAAGACCTGAGTCAGAGCTATGATAATGCCCCAGCTGGACTACCGCAATGGCCTGTTTAGCAGAGATAGCAAGGAAAGTGCGAGAAGGCTACAGGTCATCCAAAATGACACTGTAAGGATAGTCTGTAACATGTCTACAAAAGAGCATGTTACTAACTTCGGGAAAGAGCTTCACTGGTTGCCAGTGGAAAAGAGAATCTAATTAAGATCGTGTCACTGACTCCCAAATGCCCACAGGGTAATGCCCTGGACTATTTGAAGCAATCACTGAGGCGACACAAGCCTAGCAGAACCTTGCCATCCTGCTCCACTCAGTGCCTCACTGTTCCTTGTGCAAGCACACGTGAGGAAAAGGCAGGCCCTTCCCTTTTAGAGCTGCCACAGCATGGAACTCTCTTTCAGTGAGGCTGCGCATGGAAGAAAAACGTACAGTTTTTAGGAAAAATCTGAAAACCTTATTGTTCGAATAAACTCCCATTAGGACTCTCCTCTCCTGCTCCTGCTGGATATCCATGTGTACATGTGCGCACTGATGGCCCCCGGGCTATGGCGCATTATAAAGAAATAAATAAATGTTGCTGTCAAGTTCTAATGCAGGCACTGCAGCACACAAACGCGGATGTATCGGGAACTAAAATGCATTGGGCTGGGTAAATATGTGTGATCATGCAGAAGGCATGTTTCGAAATGTATTCTGGTAAAATGAGAACCTCCTGGGATAGTTGAGAGCTGTGGCATGACAGAGAGCGCGCTGCGGTGGTGTGACGCACGGTTCTGCTTTGGGAACACTCTCCACTAAATCTACTGCAACGTTTCACACGTCGAGCTCCCGAGTATGAGTTGTAAGTGGATCCAGTGGCGGGAAGAAATAAGCAGCTGCTAGTACCAGGGTTACATTTATTCAGGATTGATTCAAATACTGAATCTTGAGGGCCTGACAGGGAATGCAATCCACAGGGAGCAAGAGCCCAAGGAACAAGCCCCGCCCGGCCTGGAACCCTAAAACAGGGAACTGGGGGAGAGCTCCATATCTACCCTGCCAGTGGTGATTCAGCAGCAGCAGCATTAAAACACGATCTTACAACATGAGGAGAGTCTCACCCTGCAGAGGAGACAGATAATGCTCCTGGGTACTGTGGCGGACCCTAGGGTACTGGACTGTTTTAGGGGTGCCCTTTTGGAAAGTCCTCTAAAACTGGTGCATTGCTAGGTTTGTATAAGATGTGGGGCTACACTAATGTTGGGACTGTCGGGAGTTGGGGTTCGCTAGCCTTTTGGTTGTAGACCCTAAGCCTCTATGCGGGCCTACAACCAAAACACCTGGGTCTATAGCCCCTCCCCCACAGCCCCACTTAGCAACACCTCTGCCTGTATCATTAAGTGATTTCTTTGAAGAGTGGGGCTCTTTTTTGGCGAGTGTAGCACAGTTTTAACAGGGCATGGGTTGTTTAGCAGGACGATAGAGGCATTGATGATGTGATTGGAGGTGTGTGGTTGTCTACACATTGGTAACCAGCGTGGTGGGGAGAGTTCTTAAAGGGAGGATTCACTTAGAGCAAGGGTGCATGACTGGTTCGCCGGAGGGCCGAATGTACATTGCAAGCTGCCTACAGTGGGCCAGACTTTTAATGTGTGGTGTAAGTGGAGGGGGAAATTGTGACCCTCCCACCCAGAAATGTTTAGTAATCTCATGGAAAAAATACAAGTATTTTGAGGGGTACGTGTCTTCTGGTCTTTATTGCCATTTTCTGCTTTAAATTCAGCTGTCCACCCCATCACGCTTCAGAGTGGGAGGCCACTTGCAGAATAGGACCCCAATCTATCTAAATGTATAGGTATGTTTCCGTACTCAGCTGATGCAATTTATCATTATTAGGTTGTTCTCTGCTGTCCAAATGCCAAAATGCACCTCTGTGTGCCCTTCCAATTTAACAACAGCTATCATTTTAACAAATATAGTGAGCATGGTTTTATGCGGTCACCTTCACCTTCCACTATCGCAAACATTCGGAGTAATTTCAAGTTAATTCCTTCCACCCCCACTTCTCTTCACTCAGGGCACAGTGGTTCCAGTGTTAATTAACAGTTAATTACCAGTTCACCATTTCAGTCTCTAAAGAGCAAAATGTTGTAGGACGATTGCCTCCTCATGAGCTAAAACAGAAAGCAAGTGCTGTAATCTTATTCCATCATGGGGACTCTGCAATGGAACAAGGTTGAAAATTATACATCTACAAAGACACATCATAGAGGCCTGTGTAATCGATAGAACTTAGATACTGCTCTTAAACCGTGCATGCCTCTCATTCCATCTGTTACAAATATGCCTTCCAAATTCAAAAGAAGAGAGTTACCTATATGTTTAGCCTTTAAAATGACCATTAATAAGTTACAGGTACCTACGCCCCCTTCCTGGAAGCCAATTGGTGGAAATTCCTATATTTAAGAAGGGGGGACAGAAGTGAACCTAGGAATTACAGACCGATATTGACCTTTAAGATATGCTAGGTATATTACACCGGGAACGGCCGTCTAAAACAAAGCTTTTACAATAGTACCCTTCGGACAACCGCACACATTAGTGTTACCAGACAATAAATTGAAGTTCCTTCTTAAGCAGCCTTCTCTGAATCAGCATACTAAGGCAGGCTCAACATGTTTTACACAGTGTAATAACAGAACCCCATTCATCTTCACCCAGAATCAAGCACCCAACACAGGAAGCAAGATACCTCTACCGCAGACAAACAAGAATGTGTGTAGACTACAGGCCCAAAGTGGGTGGTGATTGACATGTGCAGAGGCCAATAAATCTGTCCTGTGATAATCTGCAGCTACAACTCCCTCTCCCCATTGCTTTTTCCAGGTAAGATTGCAAATATAAAGGTGGGGTTGTTGTGATCACAATCTCTTAATAGAAGTAATGGTCACTGTAAATCACTTCATGAAGTTGTAGTCACTTTCTAGGCAAGTATGATCACTTACATCACTTTCATGAAACTGTGGCCACTAGTCATCCCATGCACTTCCCACCTCCCACCATAGATGCAAATTCATTCATTCCACAACTTCCCTGGCACCACACAAACACATGCACACAATCCATTAATTGCATTCACGCCATGCACACATACTCAGGCAGATAACCACACACCCATAACACTTATGCATTGTGACTACACACTCACTCAGAACCCTCACTCACACACATAACATTGAAGCACACATGCATACAGTACAAACACTTATACCTGTCACACTTACCTTGGGCTGGGCGAAAGCACCAGGAAGAAGGGGGTGGCAACGGGGGTGTGATGGGTCACGGTGAGGCTGGCTGGTTTCTCTATGTCAGAGCGGATGGGCGCGATGAAATGAGAAGGATCTTCGGGAAACAGTAGGCTGGCAAGAGACCATTTATCCACATAACTTGCACTCTATTAACTCAACACACACACTACATGCCTGTAGATCTTAAGAAGCCTGCGTGTCTGTTGAGGCAATCGAGATTCAGCAATGTTCCTGGGAAACTGTTTGCTTACATAATGAAATGCAGCCGCTGCTTGAAGAGGTCTGCTTCTCATTTCGAAAGTAAACAGGTTTTGGCAGGACACATATGGTGGTGTGGTTGTGCTCATTTGGCCCACAGGCCATATGTTGGGCACCCCAAACATAGGCGATCATTTTGTAAAACCTAAGGTGATAAAATGACTGTAAAGGAGTCATGAAAGGCTTACACCAGTCTTTTCTACAGGTTTTTCAGGCTGGGTAGGAGGCAGCAGGGGAAGTACGTTTCCTCCAATTTCCTCCTCTTCTTCTGTGTTTTAAACCAACATGAAACGTTCATGCTGGCGTAAACCTAATAGATTCCTACAGCACCTGCCTGCACTTAGCACCTGCTAAAAAGCAGGCTGCTTCCACAGGAATCCTATGTAAATGGCATCTGCAAAGCATATTTTGCAGACAGTATTTACATTCCCAAAATGGAAAGTAAAATTGAGGAGTAAAGGGGATTTCACTTGCATTTATCTTTCCTTTTGCGCTCTGTTTTGTGAAAGTGGCAATTTAATCAGATGAGTCCCTTACTGTTTGAAGAATGCAAGAAGCGGGAGAATGGATAGGGGGAGGCAGGTGTTCGGCAGGGTGAGAGCCCTGCATCTGCACGCTAACATAGGTTTGGAACCTCAAGGGAGGAACTAGGGACATGAATGTTTTGCTCCTCCAACACAAGCCTGTGTGCTTCAACCACTCATTCATTTATAATTCAAAACTAATTCAAATGCTATCCTGCCCCAGTCCTAACCTGCAGCATCTCGCACTCCAATTTGAACAACACACACCTTTGTAGACGCAACAGAGTTTATGAGCACCTCTCCCATGCTCCCTCCCTTTATCTCACTGGTTGCCCTGCTGCATCTCTCCCATTTCATCCCTATAGCAGTTGTATGTATGTAGAGTTTGCTAGACAGATTTGGAAATCACCATCAAGTCTTGCTACATCATCTATAAGGCAGGCGCCCTCAAGTAAGCCAGCTACTTCGTGGAGGAACTTAACATCTCCGGCGGACAGAGCACCACCAGAAGCCAGAACACACGCTCTGACTTGAAATCTGCTGCTGCAAAAAGGAAAGGACCAGAAAGCATCCTCCCCGTCTGCATCAGACTCGCCCCACGCGTCTACAATTCAGAAAAGAACTCAAGACCCACCTCTTCAGGGAATCTCTCCTCAACATATAGGACATCACGTTGCCCCTCGCTCCACCTGGCTCGCTAGACGCCACCCGCCTCTCTACTCCCCACCACCCGGTACTGCTGTACCCCTCCTTTGTGCTTCTCTGTATTCCACCCCACTGTATATCTGTTCTGTTGTTATCACTGAAAAGCACTCCGTTATGCATCTGTAGTGATGTATACCTCTGCAAAGCGCTCGGTTATGCATCTGTACTGTTGTATACCTCTGTAAAGCACTCCGTTATGCATCTGTAATGAGGTATACCTCTGCAAAGTGCTCGGTTATGCATCTGTGCTGTTGTATACCTCTGTAAAGCGCTCTGTTATGCATCTGTAATGACGTATACCTCTGCAAAGTGCTTGGTTATGCATCTGTGCTGTTGTATACCTCTGTAAAGCGCTCCGTTATGCATCTGTAATGAGGTATACCTCTGCAAAGTGCTCGGTTATGCATCTGTGCTGTTGCATACCTCTGTAAAGCGCTCCGTTATGCATCTGTAATGACGTATACCTCTGCAAAGTGCTCGGTTATGCATCTGTGCTGTTGTATACCTCTGTAAAGCGCTCCGGTATGCATCTGTAACGAGGTATGCCTCTGCAAAGTGCTCGGTTATGCATCTGTGCTGTTGTATACCTCTGTAAAGCGCTCCGTTATGCATCTGTAATGACGTATGCCTCTGCAAAGTGCTCAGTTATGCATCTGTGCTATTGTATACCTCTGTAAAGCGCTCCGTTATGTATGCTCCGCTGCTTCTTGTAGCTAGGTCCCTGCTCAATAAATACAATAATAATACATCTATCACTGACTCACGCCTATTCCAACAAACAGATTTATGTGGTGTAGCGATTGACCATGGTTGTGTCCTACACCCCTCATCGCCTGCATATCTCAATGCCACAGATCTTCCCTCTCAGTATGGGAATGACTTGTACAGTTCTGAGAGTCGGTTCTACAGATCTTTCAATGATGAATGGCAATGCCATCCGTACATTATGATACATTCAATATTAATGCTTGTCATTTTGTGTGGTGGTTTTCACTGGCCTTCCTTTTCATAATCTCAGACAAGAGACCCGTGAATAAAGGTGAGAGCAGCAGTCTTGTGTGGTGTGTGGGTCCTTTATACAATCGAGCGACTGGCAATTGTTAGTTGTTGAACATGAATAGTGCATCTGTCACAGAACTGGGCTCCTTGTATCTTTCTCTAATCATTCATAATATATAGACAAAAGTAGCACACAAATTGCACAGTGTTGCAGTGATATATTTGAAAACATGAATAGTGTGACAGCATCTTGTAGATATTGCCAATTTGTTAAAAGTCCTTCAGGAAAAGCTTTTTTGAGCCTCTTTTGTTTATGACCTTGAAAACAAACTGGAACACCATATCATTGCTGTTTTCTTATAACAATGACAGACTGCGGGCCAACAAATGTCATATATTCTTACTGTTAGTAAATCACAACCCCACATTCGGCAAACACCTACATGATCTGCACTGGTCAATTTGTGTATCAAAACGAAGAAAATAAGCAACTAAAGTGACAAGAAATGATTTCCTAATGTAGCGTGTGTCAGGGAAACATGTCAGCTGTTTAATCCATGCAAGCTGCCCTGGTGATGGGATCATATGGGACACTCCATCCCTGACAAGTCACTGTTCAATGTGCAATTTCTGATTTTTTGGTGAGATGGCGCTTCTGTGGCTGACAAAAGGCTAGAAAGACTGTCTTTCTGTCTATCAACTTTTTAGTTTTGTCAGAGTAGTACACTACCACCCTTTAAAGCATGTAAATCATCTTTCAGACATAGATTGCAGATTTAAATAGAAAGTTGGTCATTCCATTGATTGGTCAATATTAAAAGTTGTGTTGCTTCCAATGCAAATTTTGGTGGTGTCCTTAGCGCCATTCCGAACGTGAACATGTGTATATATGATTCATCATTAGAATATTCAGCTCACTAAGTCGTCGTAATGGCATAATCGGAAGTAGGTTGACTACTTTTCATGACTATTCCTAGATTGGTCTTTTATTCATATGCATAAATAGGCAATATGTGAACCTATTCAATACTAGCGGTGCTGCCAAATTCATTTGACGCACAATGCTTGGAAAAAGGTGAAATACTGTATTTTTAAATACCCAAACGCCTACAGGTGGGAAATCAGACATCATGTATTATAGCTCTGGTGTGAATAATCTAATGCATACATACTATAGTGGGTGAACACTTTTATTGCGGATAATAATTTTAAGTAATTGTATTTATAAAAGAACTGAACATTTTCATCAATGAACATATGTTTTACATAATGACATTTTGTAAGAAATAAAAAGAAATGTGTAAGGTTTCATTAAAACCAAATCACAATAAAAATAAAATAAAAAAATAAAATCCAACAAATATGCTCCATTTAGATAAACAGCAAACCCTTGTGATTGGTTTTCTTTTAGAATGTTGTCAAAATTTGGTGGTTATTTGAAGATTTCAGGAGGCAAGCTTGATGTGTCAAGATATCTGTTGGTGGAGAAAATCCTTATCCCACCTTCCCAGCACGTACCCTCCTCCACCCCGGAATGGCAGACCTATCCTAGAGGTTGGAGAACCAGGCTGTCTCTCCCAGAACAGAGTTAGGTGTTTCATTGCTTTTGATTTATACGCATTTACGTTATGCAGTATTCGTGGTATAGGTGGAAAAGCATAGGCAAATGCATTGTACATTTTGATAAAGGGTGCATAGCCTCTGGAAAATTTGAACTCTATGTAGAGTTTTTCTATTTTTTGTTTTTCTCTTATTGTGTACATACCCACGTCTGAAGATATGCAGATGTGTTATTGCTGTTCTCCACAAGTTCACGTGTCTGTGCAATCACGGCTTGTGCCTAGTACGTGCCATTCTACAAGAGCGATTTTTTTTAGTGCCCAATGGCAGAATGTCTGAGGTACTGCAGAGTTTTGAAGAGCGCGAATATCCTTTCTTGTTGATGCAAAACATTGTTTGTGGTGTCTGGGCTTGGGTTTATTAATGCAGAGCAATACCACCTGCATCACCGATGTACAGTTCATGACCTGTTAAGATTCCATTATAATGGATGTCCAGTTACCAGGGCCCTCACGATCTAGGCATCTGTCTTTAGGCTTTCCTTGAGGGGAGGCGGGTGGATCACTGAAAGTCCGCCTTAACATTAGCTTTTTGAGAGTAAAACAACTTATTTCTTAGTGGCAACTTCTAGATCTTACCAATTCAGTAGAAATTGTGACTATTGACTTTCGAGCAACTCCTGAAATGGCCACATTGGTGATCAGGCTTCTGGAGACAAACAACGGCATTGGCCCTGCAGGTGCCTCTGTATTAGTTGCAGTCTGATTCTCAGACGCCTTCCTCATTGTTAGATTTAGATCTGGTCTAGGGAAATGGTCAACTCGACGGTATTACCCTTTCTCCGGTGGGTTATGCACTGCTATTTTGGTGTCCATCTGTGCTGTTAGAAATAGTATGTTGCACTTGTGAATTTGGCATGTTTTTTTAGATTGACTGTTACACAGGTAGAAGAGCAAATGCATTGCTTTTGTTGCCCGTTGGCATTACACCAATTAATGCCCATTGACCAACCAGTCATCCAGATAGACCTGCACATTGATTCACTGAGTAGACGCACTGCAACCGTTGCTAGGCATTTTATGCAAGCGCTATTCGAGCAGACGTTATCCCAAAGGGCAGCACTTTGAAATGGTAATGTTTTCCAATTACCATGAAACACTAATATGTCTTGCATACAAGGATATCAGAGTGCACAACCTTCACGTCTATTATTGCCATCAGTAGTCAAGGAAAAAATTCTCAGGCAGGATTATTGTACTCGTTACTTTTGGAAGCTGCTAATATTCGTTTTTTTTTTTAGAGAGTAAAAATGTGTTAACATTCCCAAATGGAGTATTTTTACACAAGTAACAAACATATTTTAATTTTGAAACAAAGGTGTTTTTGTTGTATACCTTGCTTTCTAGGTAGCTAGTAATTCACATTCACGGAACCATGTATTTCTAGGTGAAGGTATTTTGTTAGACGAGGCTACACAATAATAGAGGTCATCTTTGTGGCACGAACTGCTGATTCCCTGAGCCTGAATGCATTACGGAGGCAGTGTCACTGGCAGACACCTGCATACTTGTTCCTTCCTATTTTTTTTTATTGGTAATGCTGGCCCAATTTGTGGATGCCAAACTGATAGGCATACCTCTTATCTGGAGCCGTGGTTACCACGAAGGCACCTCCTGCAATGTTTTTTTATATATGTATATATATATATTGTATATCATTATAATTGTGGCACAAAAGAAAACAAGTTGATACCTTAATTAGGCGAACACAGTCATTTATTTTGCATATTTGCAAACTTTCATGGAATTCCTCCACTTACTCAGGCAGAGATGGAATGAAGCCTTTGAAAAACATTACAGCTTACATGGCCCCTCCTGGAAATACCCAGTTATCTGGGCCTGTCTGTAGATGTTGAGCTCCCCACACACATTGTAATCTTCAAGGTCTAAATGTTACACTGGGTTAAGTGCAGCAAGGGTCAGTGGAACTGAAGAGCAGGGACAGAAAAAGCAGCCCACACTGTTAGAGTGCTCTCAGGAAGGCAGGAGGGGATGGGGTAGGGTCAGTCATTGTCATGATCACTGCTTCCAAGGAGTCAGGAACAGCCCAACATCCTTGGAAGCAGGCCCCTAACCGTTATCTTAGGCACCAGCCGGTCCCCACTGGGACCTTTTGGACCTTGTCCTGGCGCCGGTGGCACCAGGCTCATCAAAGTCATCGGTCCCGGCACTGGAAGCGCCGGGCTCATATTATGTATGAAGATGCTTGGGTGGACTTACCTGCAGCAGACCATGCTGCTTACTTACCAGCCACTTAGAAGTCCTCTGTGAACAGGAACTACTTTCTTACCTGGGTGGGGCAAGCTCCACTCCCTGGATACAGCACTGGAACTCTTCTGGAACTGGAACTCTTTTCTTACCTAGGCGGGGCCGTGGAGGAAGACACCTCATCACTCCAAGGCTATTTAAACCACACCCGATAGATGAAACGTGCTTCGCGTTATTCTGCATCTGCAGCAGAACGCTCACCGAGTCTGTTCCAGCCTTTCTTCTTTCGATCCTGAACCTACAAGAATTATACTTACCATTCCTGTATCCAGTCAACAACAGCACCTGCAAAGACAAGAAACAACAGGTTAGCAAGGCAACCTTTAAACGCAGTGCTTACTCACCTGATCCATCGGCTGCGGCCATTTCTTCACGCTGCACCTCCGCCTGTGAAGACAAAAGCATTTTTATTACTTACCGGCACTCCGCGAATTCCGGATTTCTTCACGCTGCATCGCCGCCTGTGAAAACAAAAGAAGAGACATTAGACAGGTATTTACTTACGCCCATTGCGCTCGTCACAATAGAACGCCTGCAAATACTCCGGCGTCTCTTCAGCACAAACTAAGCAGCAAGGGAAAAAGACAGTTTGAGCGCTTGCATTTACTTACTCATTTCCAGGCGCTTCACTCCATCTTCCATCTCCAGAGTCCTGCAAGACAAAAAGGGAAAAGCATTATACAGAGTCCTGTTCAATATTAACGTGCCACGCACCTAAAGACTATAAAGACTAAAAAGGTGTCCGGAAACTCACCGCTCGTGCAGTTAACGACGGTAACGATCCTCTGAGTTCAAGAGGCCTATGTTTCACCAGTGAAGGAACTGGCAACGGCACCCTGCACCAGACGCAGATGGAGAGTCCAGCATTCACCTACCTAAGGTGAGCACGTTGACCTGGGGGCTCTACGGAGAAGCTAGGAAGAGAGGGAGAGGGAGAGGGACATTCAACAACCCAGACCCTTAACCCCCATATTCTTTCACCTGCAGAAACCTCACCCTTCGAGTTCGACACACAGTGAGAAGAGGTTCGACCCCAGAAGCCAATCGAGTCCTGCACATCACTTTTCGAGTCGCAGACACCTTCCTGCCAAGACCAGCGCCTCCGTGGGAATCAGGTGAGCGTTACAGAACGCGAAGCCCACCGCAAAACTCCTACCCAGGCGCAATGGAAACCTCAGACATTTATCAATTAGCCCAGTTGCTCGGGGAATTAAGAGCAGAAGTACATGCAGCTCGTCAGGAAACAAACTCTCTAAGAAGAGAGCTGATAATTTCCAAGGAGCGAACAGAGGACCACGCTAGGCAATTGCTACAAACGCAGGCAGGACAGACACCTTTGCCCGCTCCAGGAGGAAGTTATCCTTCTGCATCATCTTTAAATCCAGTGCAAATCAATCTACCCGGTAATGTGCCATTGGCTCCGCCCGAGCGCTTTTCTGGTGACCCAAAGAAATTTGCAGTGTTCATCAACCAGTGCCGCCTACACTTCTTATGTCGACCAGCTGCATTCCCAACAGATCAGACCAAGGTGGCTTTCATACTTTCTTATCTCAGTGGCAGCGCAGCAGATTGGTCGATCCCTTTAGTCACCCAGGATGATCCGGTTTTACATGATTTCCAGGCCTTCCAGTCCAGCATGAAGAAACTGTTCGCAAGACATGCACAAGGGCAGGCCTTGGACAATGAACTTCTTTCCTTACGACAGGGTAATCAAGACCTCTTGACTTATATAGCCTCATTCAACAGACTTATAGTGGAAACTCAATGGCCCGAGGATAAGAGAATAACGCTTTTCTACCGAGGCTTGCGTGGAGAGCTCAAGGATGTGTTAGCTCAAGTTGTGAATCCTCCACAAGAATGCTCAGACTATATTGACTTAGTTGTCCAATTGGACCACAGATTACAGAACAGGAAGGCTGATCGTTCCAAATTTGATACCCGAGTGTTTTCTAAACCACAACCTCTACTAGGGGAGCTGACACTGTGGAACCCATGCAAATAGGGGGCATGAAAGGACCTTTAACCCAAAAGGAGCGGGAAAGAAGAAGACAGCTGCAATTATGCCTCTATTGCAGAAACTCAGGGCACTTTCTTCGAGACTGTCCAGTGAAACCAGCTAAGAAGGCTGTAGGAGCCGCAGATACCTGTACCACAAATTCTGAGCAGGGAAACGACCTAGTCCGACAAGTGTAGAGGTCCTCTTGCCGAGCGTTAAGATCTGTCCCGTGACCTCGCATTTCGTGGTGCCCATGGTCCTCATTAGTCCGGATCGTTTGCATGCAATTGAAGCTTACATCGACAGCGGAGCAATCGGTAATTATGTGGACCGTGAAATGGTATCAAGGATGAACCTACCCCTTGTCCCTAAGGCAGTAAAAGACGTCATTACTACAGTGGATGGCACGGAGATAGCCTCCGGACCAGTAACGCACGCCACCCAAGAAGTGACGCTAGTGAGCCAAGATGGACACCGGGAGAAAATCGTGTTCGATGTGATCAAGGCCCCTCAGTTCCAGATCATTCTGGGAATCCCTTGGTTAGAGAAGCACAATCCTCAGATCGATTGGCGAGCAAAGACGGTTCAGTTTCCAGAATGTTTTACCACTTGTTATCCTCGGCCTGATGTTTCACTGGCGGCAATCTCTTCTGAGGTTCCCAAATTACCTCCCGAATACCAGGAATTCCAAGACGTCTTTCGGAAGGATCAAGCTAACACCCTGCCTCCTCATAGGTCTTACGACTGTCAAATAGATCTGATACCCGGAACAACTCCTCCTTGCAGTAGGATTTATGCCCTCACCGAGCCAGAGAATCTTCACCTCAGACAATATCTGGACCAATACCTAGCCAACGGGTTTATCCGTCCTTCAAAATCTCCGGCTTCCTCGGCTTTGTTCTTCGTTCCGAAAAAGGAAGGAGACCGTAGGACTTGTATAGATTACCGCGCCCTGAATCAAATCACCGTTAAAAACAGATACCCGTTACCTTTGATCCCTGAACTCCTGGACCAAGTCAAAGACGCATGTATATATACAAAGTTGGATCTCAGAGGAGCCTACCACTTGGTACGAATAAAAGAGGGCGATGAATGGAAGACGGCCTTCCGCACCAAGTATGGGCTGTTTGAATATCAAGCTATGCCCTTTGGACTTTGCAACGCTCCTGCCGCCTTCCAGTATTTTATGAATGATGTCCTTAGAGAACTCATAGATGTGTGTGTTGTTGTCTACATTGATGACATCCTCGTCTATTCATCATCTAAAGAAGAACATCGGAAACATGTTAGAGAGGTCCGCAAGAGACTACGTCAACATAACCTTTTTGCTAAACTCGAAAAATGCGTTTTTAATGTAACTGAAGTTGAGTTCCTGGGATTCATATTGTCACCCAACGGAGTCCATATGGATTCAAAGAAAGTCGATGCAATTATCAAGTGGCCTTCACCAACCTCTATAAAGGGAGTCCAAAGCATGTTAGGCTTCGCTAATTTTTACCGCAGATTCATTCCTGAATTCTCTCGAATAGTCCAACCCATCACTGCTCTGTTAAAGAAAAACAAACGTTTTGAGTGGTCTACTGAGGCGGAACAAGCTTTTCAGGACTTAAAAACTAAATTCATTTCTGCACCTGTTCTAAAACATCCTCGTCCAGAACTCCCCTACATCGTAGAAACAGATGCTTCAAGTCTTGCTATGGGGGCAGTTTTATCACAAAGAGATCCGGTCACACATCAATTACATCCTGTAGCCTTTTGGTCCCACAAATTCTCGGCTCCCGAGATCAACTATTCAATTACAGACAAGGAACTTTTAGCTATCAGATCGGCCTTTAAAGCCTGGCGGCATTATCTTTTGGGAGCCAGACACACAGTCACCGTAATGACTGATCACCGCAACTTACAGTATCTGAAGACGGCCAAAGCTCAGTCTTCCAGGCAGCTTCGCTGGGCTCTGTTTTTGGCGGAATTTGATTTTATAATTACTTATCGACCTGGCAGTAAAAATGGAAAAGCAGATGCCCTTTCCCGGATGGGAATAGATGAACATTTGACCAATCCAGAACCAATACCCATAATTCCTGAACAAAGGATTTTGGGTTTGGTCAGCGCTCAATCCTTTGAAGACATCAAGACCACAGTCAAATCACTTCTAACTCCGGCCGATTTACAGGACTGGCAATTAAGGGGAAAAGAATTTTCAGTGGATCAAGACCTACCTTTTTTCCGAGGACGATTGTACTTGCCCAGTGAGAAGATACAAAGACAGGTAATCTCCTGTTATCACGATTCACTAATGGAGGGTCACCATGGCATAACCAAAACCATGGAAAAGGTCAAAAGACATTTCTGGTGGCCATCATGGAAAAAGGATATTAGAGACTTTGTAATCTCTTGCGGTGTATGCGCCCAAAATAAAAGTCTGAAGGAGAAACCAGCCGGTCTCTTACACCCACTAGACATCCCTCCCTGTCCATGGCATACCCTGTCCATGGATTTCATCATGGACTTAACACCATGCTCAGGGTATAATACCATTTTAGTAGTCGTAGATCTATTCTCCAAGATGGCTCACTTCATTCCCCTGAAGGGCCTACCTTCAGCTTCAGTATTGGCCCGAGAATTCTTAGAAAACATCGTTCGGTTACACGGTTTTCCCTCGGTTTTGGTTTCCGATAGGGGAAGTCAATTCATCTCCTACTTTTGGCGAAGTTGCTGTCGTTTAGCCCAAATAGATGTGAGACTTTCTACCAGTCACCATCCCCAGACTGACGGACAAACCGAGAGGACAAAGCAAACTCTAGAGCAATATCTACGTTGCATGCTCCAACAAACTGAAAACCCTTAGAAGGACATTCTTTGGATTGCTGAATACGCTTATAACAATTCGACTCATTCTGGAACCGGAAAGACTCCCTTCTTCTTATTATACGGACACCATCCTAGAACCTCTAACCTGGATCCTCCCCAAGAATTCGAGGCACCTGCTGTGGATCACTTGCACTCGGAGATCACTTGTGCTTTTAAGGAAGCCACTGACCATCTGCAAAGAGCTAAAGCTCAATTCAAGAAAGGAGCAGATCAGCACCGCAAAGAGGCCCCTCACTACGCAGTGGGAGATCAGGTCTGGTTATCCACTAAGCACCTACCTCTAAAAGGACCCCGCACTTTTATCCCGAGATACTTGGACCCTATCTTATCTCTGCCATAATTAATCCAGTGGCTGTTAAATTGGAATTGCCTTCGCATATGAGAATACATCCAGTATTCCATGTCTCCTTACTAAAACCAGTACAACCAGGAACCCGATTGACCGAACTCCCAGAACCTGTTTTAGTAGATGGAGAAATTGAGTTCGAATTAAAGAACATCCTAGACTCCAAAATCTCCAAATCTAAATTATATTACCTGGTTGATTGGAAAGGATACAGCCCCCAGGAAAGGTCTTGGGAACCCTCAGAACATGTCCACGCACCTCGTCTGGTCAAGAAATTCCATTTGAATCACCCCGACAAGCCAAAACCCCCGGAGAAGACACGCTTGGGAGGGGCCTTGAGGGGGGGTGCTGTCATGATCACTGCTTCCAAGGAGTCAGGAACAGCCCAACATCCTTGGAAGCAGGCCCCTAACCGTTACCTTAGGCACCAGCCGGTCCCCACTGGGACCTTTTGGACCTTGTCCTGGCGCCGGTGGCACCAGGCTCATCAAAGTCATCGGTCCCGGCACTGGAAGCGCCGGGCTCATATTATGTATGAAGATGCTTGGGTGGACTTACCTGCAGCAGACCATGCTGCTTACTTACCAGCCACTTAGAAGTCCTCTGTGAACAGGAACTACTTTCTTACCTGGGTGGGGCAAGCTCCACTCCCTGGATACAGCACTGGAACTCTTCTGGAACTGGAACTCTTTTCTTACCTAGGCGGGGCCGTGGAGGAAGACGCCTCATCACTCCAAGGCTATTTAAACCACACCCGATAGATGAAACGTGCTTCGCGTTATTCTGCATCTGCAGCAGAATGGTCACCGAGTCTGTTCCAGCCTTTCTTCTTTCGATCCTGAACCTGCAAGAATTATACTTACCATTCCTGTATCCAGTCAACAACAGCACCTGCAAAGACAAGAAACAACAGGTTAGCAAGGCAACCTTTACACGCAGTTCTTACTCACCTGATCCATCGGCTGCGGCCATTTCTTCACGCTGCACCTCCGCCTGTGAAGACAAAAGCATTGTTATTACTTACCGGCACTCCGCGAATTCCGGATTTCTTCACGCTGCATCGCCGCCTGTGAAAACAAAAGAAGAGACATTAGACAGGTATTTACTTACGCCCATCGCGCTCGTCACAATAGAACGCCTGCAAATACTCCGGCGTCTCTTCAGCACAAACTAAGCAGCAAGGGAAAAAGACAGTTTGAGCGCTTGCATTTACTTACTCATTTCCAGGCGCTTCACTCCATCTTCCATCTCCAGAGTCCTGCAAGACAAAAAGGGAAAAGCATTATACAGAGTCCCGTTCAATATTAACGTGCCACGCACCTAAAGACTATAAAGACTAAAAAGGTGTCCGGAAACTCACCGCTCGTGCAGTTAACGACGGTAACGATCCTCTGAGTTCAAGAGGCATATGTTTCACCAGTGAAGGAACTGGCAACGGCACCCTGCACCAGACGCAGATGGAGAGTCCAGCATTCACCTACCTAAGGTGAGCACGTTGACCTGGGGGCTCTACGGAGAAGCTAGGAAGAGAGGGAGAGGGACATTCAACAACCCAGACCCTTAACCCCCATATTCTTTCACCTGCAGAAACCTCACCCTTCGAGTTCGACACACAGTGAGAAGAGGTTCGACCCCAGAAGCCAATCGAGTCCTGCACATCACTTTTCGAGTCGCAGATACCTTCCTGCCAAGACCAGCGCCTCCGTGGGAATCAGGTGAGCGTTACAGTCATTGTATGAAGACAGCAATGTGTGGGGGAGTTGAACGTCCACTGCATGCCTCTCAGAGCTAAACTACAAATCAGGTAAAGACAGGCACAGATGACTGTGCATTTCCAGGAGTGGCTAAGTAAGCTGTAATGCAGTGATGTTTTTCAAAGGCTCCATTCCATCCCTGCCTGAGGAAGTGGAGACATTCCATGAAAGCGCGTAAATAAGCAAAATAAATGACTTTTTGTGTCAACTTTTAGCATTAGGTGGAATACCATATACTCTTGTCACTCTTCCATTGAAACATCTTTTATAACAGGGCTCTGCTACCTTTAACTCTCCATATCTTTTGGATTACAACTCCTGTCAACCCTATCCAGCATAGTCAATAGAGAGGGATCATGGGAGCAGTAGTCCAAAACATCTGGTGCAGACCCCTGTTTTATAACATCTGTTGGAATTGTCCTTTGACATCGTCTAGCGGCCGAGATGTGCAAGTCTTCCTTTAATAGCCAGGGTTTTGATGGTGATGTTTGGGTCTGCTGTCAAAGCCTTATAATTAAGCTATATAGACCTAGCCCAAGGGCCATACCAGGAGTTACGGCTCTTAAAACCAAGTTATAGGCCTGAGCGCGGTGATAGGGCCCATAGTGCTCCTGTGAAGAGACGGAGTGACACACATAACTATGGCCACATGGCATAGCTGTTCAGCGTGGCACTCCCTCACATTACGGGTGTACCACACTGAGATCCATGGCTCCTGTCAGCACATCATTCCTTGTTGTGGCCAAGGGACTCTTGAGCCTTTACTCAAGGCCTCAAATGTGTAAATCACAGAACCAATACTTTATACTAACAAAATATTTGCCTCCTTTCTTCCCACACATCTCTCCTCATCTACTGTTCTGAAATGATGCATCTAATCACTGTGCCACTGTAAATAATTGAACATGTAACAGCCACGATTATAACTACGCTTTATTCTATGCACAACACCAGATAAAATAATAGCCACTGGCACAATGTATCACACCATGTTGCACAAATGTATCAACTCAGCCTTGATAAAGGCCCTGATAGGTCAAAACACGTGTCGGCTGACCACTTAACTCACCCAAAATAAAAAGCATGTAACCCACTAGAAACCAAAATGTGAATAGTATTTCTTCAAGCGCAAGGTATCCGGGCCAAACTACATCCAGTTTGTGTGAATGCAGTTTGCTCATGTCCCACTGCTTGTGAGTCACCACTCATCTTTGCCGTCCTGCTCATGATTGTTCCCCAACAGCACAGTCACAGACTGTACTTAATAATCTTGGACGCTTATGCGGTCAAAAAACCTGCCTCCCGATTTTCTACAGACCGCATGCTGTGGACCACTTTGGACTATCTGTCCCGTTTATTCACGATTAGTTAAGCTCCTCCCCTAAGTTCCCAGCACCACCACAAACACATGTGCAGGCGCGCAATGTGCACGCAGATCGTGCGACTGCATCTGGATTCTGGAGTGCTGTTCGGCTGAAGGACGCTTATGCGGTCGAGAAACCTGCCTCCTGATTTTCTACATACTTCATGCTGTGGACTGCTTTGGACTATCTGACCCGTTTATTCGGGGTAACCAACAATTGCCTGCACTATTATATAGTGACTGAAGTCCCAATATGGCCATTTGAACAAGTATTACTCTTTTTCTTGGAGATTAGTGAAGCTCCGCCCCTAAGTTCCCAGCCCCAGGCCCACCACTACAAGCACACGATCTGCACGTGCGCATCGTATGCGTGCATCAAGAGTGCTGCCGTTTGGCTGTTCAGCAGAGAGCCTCCCGTTCTCCCGAAAACAGAACAGAAGTGTATTAGTCATCGCCTGTACGGTGAGCCGCTATTCAGTTCCCTAGTGAGCAGTAATGGAGATTTTCACATTGGAAACGGGCTTGCCTCCACCTTTACTCAGCTCGGACGAGCGTATTCAAATCCAGGACCCTGCGTCTGGTGTCGGGAGGGTGGTGGGTTCTCTAGAATGTACTGGCGTACATAAGAAACGAATACGCTCTAAATCTTTAGGCGCTGATATACGCGCTTATTATGCCCCTGTGACCTTGCCTAAGCAATCCTTTGTTAAAGAAGCGTTTGCCTCGCCCATTGCCCAGAGTCAGAATTGTGAACGCTCGAGTGTTGTGCCCGTGTCTATCTCAGATGCAGAAATGGTTTCCCAATTAGCCGACCTTCTGCTCATGGAGGCCGTAACAATCGAGAAAGTAGTCAATAGCAAACCATATGTGCAACCTAACATACCAATTTGTTACCTGGCCAATGTACATAAAGGATATGATTCAAGTGTGCCCATGTTGTATTCGCAAATCCTGAAAACACCAAATGTAAAAAGAACAAATGTATTACCAAGGTATACTGCCCAACATGAGGATGCCAATACGATCAATATGATGAGAGGCTGCAAGTTGCCACGAGCTGGAGCCATCGTTAACTCCCATATGAAGAAATGAATCAGCATGACCCTGTACCCTTGTCCGGACAAGTTATGCGGAGTAATATTTCGCCATCAAGCAGAAGGGCGATGGTAGCCAGCCATCATGATATCTATGACCAGGCTCCTATTTAGGTAGAGGGACGTATCCCTGAGACTCAACCTTGTGAACTTCTGAGAGCTAATAGCCTAAACCTTCTCATTCACCAATTTTGTATCCTGACTCACTTGGTACTTCTGTAAATATGTCTAATGTAACCAGGCTGTCGTTTGCAAAGCCCACTCCTCGACCTTCCTTTGGTTTGGTACAACCGCGACCTGTAAACAATGGAACTATATGAAATGCTTTTAATAAGTGATCATGTTATATGCGTCATTGTTGAAAATCTTCATGTGATATTAGTAAATATTGATAATAGGCTGCAATCACTAGCCTCTACTCATAACTATACGAATTTTGAGGATAACTAGACTCTTCAAATACAGCTGTGACAGATTTGAACGTCTGTAGCCAGTCACCTCAGTCGAGTCTGGCAGATGGAACAGATAAACTACACATACCAGCCCAGCAGGAAAGTATTGGAGTGGGCGACCCAAGCGAAGTCTGGGTGCCTGTGTGCTTTAAAATTGATACTGTTATTGACTGTAATGTCTCAGAAGACATCCCAGTTGGGATAGCTGTTAATACACAAGATTTGGATGCTGACCAAGAGGCCGCCCCTATGGTTGATCGTTTTGAAGTATTCCAACCATCCTGTAGGGAAAAAAAAAACAAAGTGCGTTCAGCGAATGAGACTAAAATATCTAATAAGTGCAAACAAAAGGAAAAAAAAAAGCAAAAAAATCAACATCCAGCTGGGAAAATTCCCAAAAGACACACAAAACCATTTATTAATGCACTTACCACCCCAATTAAAAGAAAAGAGTTGGAAAAATAAGACCAATAAAGAAGTGCTACGTGAATCGAGTAAGGAATTGCCTGTAAGTAATGCTACTGATAAAGCTGTTGAATCCTCTAAATTGATTGATTGGTTGGATTGTTCAACTTATTCCATATCTACCTGATATTAGGGAAGAGTTAAGGTCTGGTGTAATGAGAACTGATACTAGCGAGGGTGGCCTAAAAGAGGACAGACAGGAGAACTGCAGAACTTTTATGACCTTGGAACAAAAAAGAATGAGGCTTCAGATAACGTCAACTGGGATTTAGTAGCACCGATCATATTAAAACATGACATAGCGACTGAATTAGACAAAGTTATATCATCAGGTCTTAAAGCGAGCACATGTGCAGAAGTCCCATCAAGGGAATCCTGCTGATGAGAACTTAAAGCGTAAAGCAAAGTCCCCTAGTGCAGGTAAAAAGCACGAAATTGAAGATCAAGAATATATAACATTGCAGATGAAAGATAGAAAAAGAGGGGATTCCTACCCTAACACAACCCCAATTTGGACTGTTTTTAATGAAATAAAGATGTTGAAAAAGGTGAAATCTCGAGACATCAAATCCATACAATTTATAAAAACAAGAAAATTGGATCCAGTAAATCTACGAGTGCCCTCACAAATTGTTAGGGAGTGTATTTGGAATGAAAGATCTGTGTTAGAAACTAAGGGAGTAAGATTATCAATATCAAATACAATCCAGTCTTCTAAAGTGCTTGAGAACACGCCAACTGGTGGAGATGGATAAAAAAAAAGTGCACATCATAAAATATTGAGTTTTGAAAGAGAGGACTCAAATAACATGCTTAAAAAGAACACGGTTACTAATGCGGATTATGCACAGTCAACAAGTAATAAAATCCTGATTAGGAGTGTCCAAAATGATAAAGAAATCTCTTGGCCGTGGCTTTGGCACACACGGAGACATAAAAAAAGGAGATCTGTATCATTAGAGACAGGTAAATTATGGTTCGCCCTCTTACCTGATAGCTGTTTGGAACACGAGAGGGTTTGCACATCTCTTGGAGGTGTCACGACCCTCAGCCCTGATCTCCACTGGCAAGCCCATTGGCCAGGTGGAATCAGGGCTCGGATCACTAATAAGGCCTGGCATCCACTTCTCAGGCCCTCTTGGGGCCAGTCCTGGCGCCTTTTGCGCCAGGCTCATCAGTAAGGAAAGACATCTGCTTGAGGAACTACTTTATTTAGGCTTTCAGCCAACATGGAGGCATCCACGTAGCTTGGTTCTTAGAACCAAGCTATGCTGTCTAGTGTTTTGGGTGTGGTGGCCTAGGGACTACTTTACCTGGACTACTTTACAGTGGCTATTTAAACCAACCCCGAACAAGACAACACACTTTGCGTTACTTTGCTTCTAGCAACGTGACGCTCACCGTGTTCAGCTTTCTCACGAGCCTGGTGAATTCCGGACCTGCAGAAAAACCAAGAACATCGTTAGCAGCAGAATCTTACCTGCATTCATCATCCTTCACTGCTCGCAGCTCCTGAGCAGCTCTGTTGGTGGAGTTCACCGCCCAGATCGAAGAACCTGAGAAAAGGAGCAAGACATCATTAAAGGAGGTAGTGGAGACATTACAATCACAAAGCGCTTAAAGACTTACCTGGTTGGTTGCTTTTCAGCCGGCATAGCTCCGGAACTCCATCTGCGCTGGGAACTCACCGCGACCTACAAAAAGAGAAAAGCACAGGTCAGTGAGGACAAGACATCGCTGCGCTACGCATCATAGCGCTATAGCGCACCATCATCTCCCGGCGAGAACCGGCATATCCAGTTCTCCAAGCGGACACTCCGCGCTCCTAGGGAGATAAAAAAAAGAGACATTTAGAACAGAGAAAAGGCATGCAAGAATTACAACGCCATCAATCGCAATAAGACCTACCTGAAAGACACTACAAGGGTTGCAGTCAGTGAAGTAACTGGACCGCCCGCGCCCACAAAAGGCAACGCGTCTCTGTCCAGAGAGCAGGACGGAGAGTCCACCGATTCCGACAACCAGGTGAGAAGAGAACCTGGAGGGGCTGGAAACACAAGGGAGGTGGGGGAAAACTTACTTTGGTCGCCCAGTCCTAATATAGATTTATTTCCAGGCGGAATCCCATCGACACCAAGACCACACCACGGAATCATTGGGAAGGGCACCAACGACCAACTGGCTGGGTGGCGTCCCCGTGGATACCAGGTGAGCGTAACAGAACGCGAAGCCTCACATAAATAATCCACCTGGGCACCACGGAAACATCAGAAATCGACCAATTGGCCCAATTGTTGGGGGACCTTCGTGCTGAGTTTCATTCAGCCCGACAAGAGACTAATGTACTCCGGAGAGACCCAATAGTGACCAAGGAGCGCACCGACGAAATCAGCAGACAATTCTTGCAATCGCAGGCAGGGCAGACTCCTCTGCCTGGAGGAAATCCACCGATGCAAAATCCTATCTCAACATCTTATACCCCCACACCAGTACAGATCATGCTGCCTGGAACAGTTCCCCTGGCACCACCAGAAAGGTTTTCGGGTGACCCACGGAAGTATGCAGCATTCATAAATCAGTGTCGCCTTCGCTTCCTTTGTCGCCCTGGGGCATTTCCAAATGACCAAGCTCGGGTATCTTTCATCCTATCATACTTGAGTGGAAGTGAAGCGGATTGGTCGGTGCCGTTGGTGACCCATAATGATCCGTTGTTACAGGACTAATGGGGGTTCCAGAGAGAAATGGAAAAACTGTTTGCTCGCCATACCCAGGAACAAGCAGTGGATAACGAACTTTTATCCCTCTGGCAGGGGAACCAAGACTTGTTAACATACATTGCGACTTTCAAAAGACTGGTTGCTGAAGCCAGGTGGCCAGAAAACAAAAGAACCACGTTATTCCATCAAGGCTTACGAGGCGAATTAAAGGACGTCTTGGCCCAGGTAGTTGATCCCCCCCAGAGACTGTACTGAATTCATAAATCTGGTCGTGGAGCTAGATCATCGGTTGCAGGACCGAAAAGCAGACTGCTCCAAAGCAGACTCTCGAGTAGTTTATGTTCTGCCTAAAGACAATGCGCCACGGGGGCCAGACAACGCTGTAGAACCCATGCAGATCGGAGGGATACGACCTCCATTAACAAAACAAGAGCGGGATAAAAGAAGACAACAGCAACTTTGTTTGTATTGTGGAAAACCAGGACATTTTCTGAAAGACTGCCCAATAAAACCCCCAAGGAGGACAGTCGGGGCCACAGAAAAGGATGAAGTTAAGGAATCGGAAAACTACCAAGCTCGGCAACCGTAGAGGTCAGTTTGTCGAGTGATGAGAAAGAGCCACTGACCTCACACTTTGCGATACCCGTGATCTTAATAAATCACCAACAATCGTCAAAGATGCATGCCGTAGAAGCGTACATCGACAGCGGAGCAGTTCGGAACTATATAGATCAAGAGTTGGCAGCAGAGATGGGGCTCCCTTTGTGTTCTAAGGGTCTCATTACGACCCAGGCGGTAAGTTACCGCCTGGGCCGTGACTTTACCACCATGGCGTAAACTATGTTTACGCCATGGTGGTAGGCGGACTTACCGCCCCATTCCAACCTGGCGGGCGGTAAATCCCCATTTTCCCATTTTCCCTTCCCCATTCTGCCCCATAGGGCATAATGGGAGTGGGGAAGGCGTTAATTACGCCACCGTAAATTACGGTGGCGTAATTAACTCCATGGTCCCTTAGCGCCATGGATTTTAACACCTGCTAAAAGCAGGTGTTAAGTCCGCCATGGCGCTAAGGGACCTCGTACTCAGGCGGTAAGGGTCGGCGCTGTTTACGCCGCCGTAAAACCCTTACCGCCTGAGTCGTAATGAGGCCCTAAGTCTACCAGGGACAAGGTGACTACCGTGGATGGGACAGAAATCGCATCCGGACCAGTAACCCAGTGCACAGCAGTAGTAACGTTGCTGTGCCAGGATGGACATCAGGAGTGTATTTCGTTCGATCTTATAAAGGCACCTCAGTTCCGTTTGATACTAGGGATGCCATGGTTGGTTGCTCAAAACCTTTTGATAGACTGGCGGGCATGGAAATTAGCCTTCTCCAGCAACTGCTCCCTAAATTGCTACTCTCCTGACCTGGAACCCGACTCCTGTGTCTCCAAGACTTCCAATACCAGAGCCTCTACTCTGGGAGTAACTAATACTTTGCCAGATGAATATCGTGACTTTCAGGACGTATTCCAAAAAGACCAGGCTAACACATTGCCGCCGCATAGGCTTTATAATTGTCAAATTGACTTTATTCCTGGGGCACAAATCCCTTGCGGCAGGATCTACGCTCTTACCGAACTAGAAAACCTTCACCTGAAATCCTATTTGGACCAGTACCTTGCAAATGGATTTATCCGCCCATCTAAGTCCCCAGCAGCTAGTCCTTTGTTCGTACAGAAAAAGGAAGGGGACTTGAGGACCTGTATTGATTCCCATGCAATAAATCAGATAACCGTGAAGAACCGCTACCCCTTGCCTCTTATCCCGGAAATGCTAGACCAAGTCAAAGATGCCCAGATCTATACCAAATTAGACCTTAGGGGAGCATACCACCTGGTCCGGGTCAGAATCGGAGATGAGTAGAAAACCGCTTTCCGTACCAAATATGGCTTGTTTGAATATCAAGTCATGCCTTTTGGCTTATGTAACGCTCCCGCAGCGTTTCAATATTTCATGAATGATGTCTTGAGAGAACTGATTGACGTTTGCACCTTAGTGTACATTGATGACATCTTGGTCTACTCAGCCTCAAAACAAGATCATATCAGGCATGTTCGGTCAGTCCTCACCAAGCTCCGCCAACATCGTTTGTATGCAAAGCTGGAGAAATGTTTTTTTCACGTCACCGAAGTAGAATTCCTTGGTTTCATCCTTTCGCCAAAAGGCATCAGAATGGACGTACATAAGGTTGACACTATTCTAAAATGGCCATCACCAACATCTCTGAAGGGGATATAGAGCATGCTAGGCTTTGCGAACTTTTACCGCCGGTTTATCCTAGACTTCTCTCAGGTTGTGCACCTGATCACAGTACTGCTACGAAAAAGCAATAAAAAGTTCACTTGGACTGAGAAAGCAGAAAGAGCCTTTCAGGAACTGAAACAAAGGGGCACCTCCACTCCAATCCTGCGGCTCCCGCGTCCAGACCTCCCTTATGTCATAGAAACTGATGCTTCCAGTATGGCAATGGGAGCGGTCCTTTCACAAAAGGACCCAGAAACTGGCGAGCTGCATCCTGTGGCCTTCTGGTCAAAAAAAATTCTCACCCCCGGAAATTAATTACGCTATCACGGACAAAGAACCCCTAGCCATCAAGTCCGCTTTCAAGGCGTGGCAACACTATCTTCTGGGAGCTAGACACACCATTACAGTGATCACAGACCACCGGAACCTGCAATATCTCAAAACAGCCAAAGCCCAGTCTTCACGGCAGTTACGGTGGGCCCTCTTCTTCGCCAAATAGGACTACGTGATCACCTTTCGACCAGGGGTCAAGAATGGGAAAGCTGACACCTTATCTCGAATGGGCATCGATGAAACGGTGTATACAACTCCAGACCCGGTACCCATCATACCTGAAGATAAACTCTTGGGTATCACAACAGCGTTAAAACAAGCCGAATTACAAAAAAAAATTTGACAGTCAATGAACCCGGATGCTTTCCTCGCATGGCAAACTCAAGGAAAACAATATTGCATCAAGGATCAGTTACCTTATTTTAGGGCCGGCTATATGTACCCGAGAAGGAGTTACAACAACATATGATTTCAGGTTATCATGACTCTCTGATCGAAGGACACCCTGGAATCACTAAAACTTTAGCCAAGGTAAAAAATAACTTTTGGTGGCCTACCTGGCGTAAGGACATTGTCCAGTATGTTCAGTCCTGCAGTGTCTGTGCACAAAATAAATCACAGAAACAGAAACCATCGGGTCTCCTACAACCACTGGACAAACCTCCCGCTCCATGGCACACTCTTTCCCTCGACTTTATCACTGATCTGGCACCGAGTCAAGGCTTTAACACCATTCTTGTAATCGTGGATTTGTTCTCAAAGATGGCACATTTTATTCCTCTCAAGGGTCTCTCAGACACATCCACCTTAGCAGAAGTATTTCTGGAAAACATTGTCAAGCTGCATGGCTTTCCATCAGTTCTGGTCTCCGATCGAGGCAGCCAATTTGTATCCAATTTTTGGAGAAAATGTTGCGCAATGGCACAGAATGACATCCGCCTATCCACCAGTCACCACCCCCAGACAGACGGCCAAACCGAGAGGACCAACCAGACCCTCGAGCAGTATTTATGGTGCATGCTGCACCATGAATTGAGAGATTGGAAGGACTTACTGTGGATAGCCGCGTACGCATATAACAACTCCGTACATTCTAGCACGGGCCAAACATCTTTTTACACCTTGTATGGCAGACATCCACTTACATCAGAACTTGACCTTCCTGCCAGCTTGGAAATGCCTGCAGTAAAGACTCTTCATACAACCATCACTCGGGCGTTCAGAAAGGCGAAGGAATATCTTATTCATGCTAAAGTAAAACAAAAGCACTTTGCCGACCAGCATCGGAAAAAGGCCTCAGACTATCAAGGAGGATACCAGGTTTGGTTAGCTGCCAAATACGTACCCATTAAAGGGACCCGGAGCTTCCATCCTTGATATTTGGGACCCTATACCATCAAGGCATTTATCAACCCAGCAGCCGTCAAATTGGACTTGCCACATAATCTACAAATCCATCCGGTATTCCATGTGTCCCTCTTAAAACCAATGCAACCCGGTACACTAATCAAGACACCACCTCAACCTATACTAATAGATGGAGAACCATAATTCGAAGTCAAGGGCATCCTGGACTCTAAGTACTCTAGAGCCAAGTTGTACTATCTCGTCGATTGGAAGGGGTTTGGGCCTCAAGATAGATCCTGGGAACCCAGTGAGAACATCCATGCACCACGTCTGATCAAGAAGTTTCATCAGAATTTCCCAACTAAACCTGGACCAGGCAGGAGACACACCTTAGGAGGGGCCTGGGGGGGGGGGTGGAGGGGAGAGTGTTGACACGACCCTCAGCCCTGATCCCCACTGGCAAGCCCATTGGCCAGGTGGAATCAGGGCTCGGATCACTAATAAGGCCTGGCATCCACTTCTCAGGCACTCTTGGGGCCAGTCCTGGCGCTGTTTGACGCCAGGCTCATCAGTAAGGAAAGACATCTGCTTGAGGAACTACTTTATTTAGGCTTTCAGCCAACATGGAGGCATCCACATAGCTTGATGACTAGAACCAAGCTATGCGGTCTAGTGTTTTGGGTGTGGTGGCCTAGGGACTAGTTTACCTGGACTACTTTACAGTGGCTATTTAAACCACACCCGAACAAGACAACACGCTTCGCGTTACTTTGCTACTAGCAACGTGACGCTCACCGTGTCCAGCTTTCTCACGAGCCTGGTGAATTCCGGACCTGCAGAAAAACCAAGAACATCATTAGCAGCAGAATCTTACCTGCATTCATCATCCTTCACTGCTCGCAGCTCCTGAGCAGCTCTGTTGGTGGAGTTCACCGCCCGGATCGGAGGACCTGAGAAAGGAGGACGACATCATTAAAGGAGGTAGTGGAGACATTACAACCACAAAGCGCTTAAAGACTTACCTGGTTGGTTGCTTTTCGGGCGGCATAGCTCCGGAACTCAATATGCACTGGGAACTCACTGCGACCTACAAAAAGAGAAAAGCACAGGTCAGTGAGGACAAGACATCGCTGCGCTACGCAAAGCGCCTCCTTACCGCATCATAGCGCTATAGCGCGCCATCATCTCCCGGCGAGAACCAGCATATCCAGTTCTCCAAGCGGACACTACGCGCTCCTAGGGAGATAAAAATAGAGACATTTAGAACAGAGAAAAGGCATGCAAGAATTACAACGCCATAATCACAATAAGACCTACCTGAAAGACACTACAAGGGCAGCAGTCAGTGAAGTAACTGGACCGCCCGCGCCCACAAAAGACAACACGCCCCTGCCCAGAGAGCAGGACGGAGAGCCCACCGATTCAGACAACCAGGTGAGAAGAGAACCTGGAGGGGCTGGAAACACAAGGGAGGTGGGGGAAAACTTACCTTGGTTGCCCAGTCCTAATATAGTCTTCATTTCCAGGCGGAATCCCATCGACACCGAGACCACACCAGGGAATCATTGGGAAGGGCACCAACGACCAACTGGCTGGGTGGCGTCCCCGTGGATACCAGGTGAGCGTAATAGGAAGTCAATGATTCATATCATTTGGCACACTATGACATTATAATATTGCGACCATCCAATTTGGCCCAACTATGAGATTGTGTGGACACCTGCACTTAAGCATGCAAGAGGGCGACCCACGGTTGGTCTGTTGATTGCTGCTAAAAAAGAATTAAAAGCTAATCTGACCCCACAGGCCTCTTCGCATCCTTGCTTGCAATTTGTAAAACTACAGCTGTGTGAGTCGGGAAATTAGATAATCAATCGTCTAGCAATACTGAATATATATTGGAACCCTGCATTGTTTGCTGATGATGTATTCTTTAGTAATGTAACCAACCTATTGGATTTGATCGCAAACAACCCAGAGCATTATACAGTCGCCATTGCCAGTGATTTAAACATATCATATTTTGTGCAAAAGGAGGATAAGGTAGCACCCAAAACTAATTGCTGGATAAATATGATGAAAGATTGTAATTTATCCTTGCTGAATGGTAGCTTCAAAGCTGATGATCCTCCAAGACCAACATCGCAAACGGGTATTTCAAATGCAATATTGGATTATGCTTTGATTTCAGAATTGGTATTGCCTTGTGTGCGAAATTTTAAAGTTACTGGTGCTAGCTTCAGTGACCATAATACATTGAAAATAGACCTAGCAAGAATTTCTGCTGCCCCAAGACTATATTACAGAAATCAGGTTTCTCTTACACAAGGACACAATAGAATCAGATGGCGTCCGGTAATGTTAAATTCATTGTTAGAAAAATGTATTAATTATGGAAATTATCTAGGGATAGAAGATCTCCCTGATTACACCCATGAATTGATGCTATTCTCCACAAGTCAAAGTAAAGGGATGCACATTCAACATAAACATACATACGACCAGACCATACCAAAGACAAAAAAAAATGTGCTAAAAGATCTAAGACAATTAAAATCAAAGTTGTATATAGATGTACTAAAAATTGCTGCAAACCTATGTACGAAATATAGGAATGTTGTACTACAATATAAAGAAATGAAGATCCAGGCTAATAATGAAAATATGTTAGCAGCATTAGTGACAATATCTAGTAGCGAACTTTGGAGATTGTTGAATGACGCTCAAAATAATACTAGAAATGTGATGTTGAATTCGGTATCTGAAGAAGAATGGACATCATATTATATATCAACCTATGCAGACACTGATTATATACCGTCATCTCCTCCTTGAAGGATGAACAGAATCGTCCAAAGTATGATCGCTTGGACATATAATTGCTCATTCAAAAATTTTGCACATTGAGAGCTCCTAGCACTGATGGGCTGTGGAATGCGGAGCTAAAGGACAACCCAGATGAATGGCCCAACATCTTATATGTAGTGTTTAATAGCAAAACAACGGGTAGGATCCCATATTCATGGAAACGTTCAATTATCGTACCTGTATACAAGAATGGCGACAGAAAATTACCTATTGGTCATTAGCACTGATGGACATCCCGGGAAAGCTTTTTGCAAGAATCATCTTAAAAGATTTAAATAAGTGCCTCGTGTCCTCTAAGCTAACTGATCCACACCAGTCTGGTTTCGTCCCTGGCCTTGGTACATCATTAAATCTCATAATCCTATCTACACTAAAAAAAACAAGCTCAAACCGCCAATTATCCTATCTGGCGTTCATAGACTTTGTAGTCGCGTTTGATTCGATATCCCGTAAGAAATTATGGGAAAAGCTGATAGAAGCAGGTTGTCCGAGTTACATCTTACATACTTTACAACAGTATTATTCGGATACGTCAGTACAGATCAAATTGACACAACAAGGACATCTATCACAGCCAATTACAACAAAGCGTGGGCTAAAGCAAGGCTGCATATTTGCGGCCACACTCTTTAATTTTTACATCAAAGATATGAATGCCATGTTTCAAAATTGCCATACTTTTCCCCTTAAATTGGGTACACATCCGCTTACACATCTGTTTTATGGAGTTATCATTGATCAACCTGCGATATGCCTTAAAAGGCAACTACACCATTTAACAAAACAGGCTGGGGGCAACAGACTGCAGAAGACACCCCCCTATTTACCGCTTTGGGTTGTCACATTGTGCTGGTGGCATCCCCTAGCTCCTACAAACACTTGTGTAAAGGTCGTATTATACATACCAAATCAGATCATAGCCTGGAGTCTTCTGGTGGGACAAAATGCCATATGCAAGGGTGGGCCCTCTTGAGCTTTTTTATTTCTTATAAAAAATGATGCTGTTTTTCTCTCTCACAAAGTGAGCTCTGCTGGACAAGCCTCACCTTTCAATACTGGATGCTAAGAAAAACTATAGTACACATGTACTCGTGCTGGATCGTGTCGACTTACACATCAGAAGCTGCAATATGATTTGGCAATATAGCAGCTACAGAGTAGCACGTGCATTCCTACAATTGTGCTGCAACTACATTCATTCAAAGATTTATGGACTGCATTTAACAGTGGCCATTCGCTATTAAAATTAAATCGAATTGTGTATCCCAATAGTCTCGTGGCAGAACTTGGGTTAAATACAAATATGTAACAGTCTAGCTTAATATAGCGGCCCATGAGGAAATACAAATATAAATTATTATTATTATTATTAAATACCGAAACCCATCTGATGTAATTTTATTATCAGCTGTTTTCCGTTGACTCCTGCAGCTGTCCCAGCACTTTGTGTTTTGCTGTTTGGGAGTTTTCACCCAAAACAGAAATTGGGCCCGCCCTGGATGTCTGCTGGGAAGACATGATGCCTTCCCAAGAGGACAGGTCATAACCCCATGGATAGGGTAAAAACTGGGTAACACAATTGAATCTCTGCCACACAATGGGATGTCACACCAGGGGGATAATGGGATTTGTTTTCACTGCAGTTAGTCCAGTGATTCCAAGTGATAACGCCAGAGATTCTAGTCGGAAAGGAGCAGGAGGAGAGGAGGGGGTGTATAGTGTAGCGGGAGAGAGATTTTATACCATGAAGCAGTGTCCCACCAGGCACTCTGGGAGCTGACACCAGAAGCCTACATCCTTGTTCGAGCAGAAAAAACTGCCACTTTACAGAAGGCTTGGAATAGATCAATATGATGTGGCAAAATTACTATACAAAGGCACAACACCCCACAATGTTGGGGGTAAAAACTGCCCAAAGCCCCCAGCCATTGGGGGGAACATTGTTAAGGATTCCAATCAGGAACACATCTGGGTCTCGCCTAGCATGTAATGCACAGATGAAATACTTATTTATTATGTTTATAGGTTCCATATTCTGAGTGATATACCACTCATATCACACCCATCTCAAAATACCCCCCAGATCACACTGAACCAGGAATCAGGCTGGTTGGTAAAGGTAAATATTTATTTATTATTTAAAATTCAAATCAAATATAAGTTTTAATATATGCATGGGGCAGCAATCACCAATGTGATTGGTGACAATACAAATCAGAAAATAAGTAAGGCAATTGAATTCACTTTTGAACAGCACAGAAGGTAAAATACAGAGAAAAGACAGTTTTGGTTTGTGCAAAAATAGCGCTTAGGCTAATATTTCCCCCTGCAAAGTACTTAATTCACACATGAGCAATTCTACACAGTTTTAAGTGAGCAGCAGGTATTCAGGAGTAAACAACAGAATACAGTGTTTGAATATAATCTTCTCTCCCCAAACAAGAGAGAAAACATTTCTGGAACGTTGACACTTTTAAAATGACAGTTGAACATGGCTTAGAAAAACAATGAAAAATGTGCAAAAATGCTTAAGTTAATATAAATTCCTATGGGAGCAACACTAAACAGGTTCTAACAAACATAAGCTACAAGATGAGCAGCAGAACACACTTTAAATCAGAATGGGAGTTGAATGAGAAAAAGACGTGTGAAACCTTTGCAAAATGCGAATTTGCGCCTAATTTCTGCTATGCGATTTTTTATAAAAATGGGTCAAATATATTGTTTCGCAATGCGGTTCTTAGTTATGATGTAGCGAAGGGTCTTAGGTTTAAGTGAGAGTTGAAATTACGTTTCTATCTATAAAATTGAAGTTATGCAAGTTTGAATAAGAGGCATTTTTGAAAATAAAGACGCAAAAATGAAAACAGAAATCAGTTCTTACAAAGACAATTATGCTCTATCTAGGGTATTCAGGCTGGTTACCAGTTTGAAACACAGTAAGCCCCAGATTGGTCCACGGAAACCAACCCCAGCACCTCCGTGTCCGCCTTGGAGGACTCAGTCGGATTACCCGTGGGATGATTTTACAGGTTTGGGATTTTCACAAGACAAAAGGATTTTCCATGAATTATCACTACCAAAACAAATAAAAGCAAGGTTACAAGACTGGTGTGAGACTATTATAAGTTCTTAAGTTAAAGAGAGGATGGGTTGAGATTGGAATAGGATAAGGCAAATATACTATGGGTTACTATGATTCCTGTTTATACTTCGAGTCCACTGTAAATTAAGATTGGACTGTCAGGTTCTGGTCATCACAGGTCAGATCTACAGGGAGCAAGGCACTTCTGGAGGGATCTGTCAGCTTGGTGGTTCTGGTCAATTGGACTGCACCTCAGATTGGATTGGATTGGCCCTTCTGTTCACTGGACGCGGCAGATTAACGGGATTGCGAGTTCAGTAGGCAAGCTCTAGACTGGATCAGAATTATTCTTTCCTGAAGTTTAGGATGGTTCAGGATTAGGGCCTAGTTGAAAGAGAGTTCAGCAATTGCTGGGCCTTGGTTTTGCAAAGTAGCCTGGATCAGGACAAGATGAAAAATTATGGAACAGGACAAGATGAAGAATTCTGGAACAGAACACCGCGCGGAAATCAGGATGTAGTCAGGAATCAGTGTGTCTGTGTGTGGTGAAGTTCCTATTCATGCCAAGTGACATCACTAAGTTTATGGTAGTGGCAGAATTTCAAACCATACCCACACGGCTGTGGTAGGTCAGAGGCACTTGCCTTTTTCTGGTTGGAAGTCAGAAAGAGCCGTCATATTTCATGATGTGTTTTGGGAACTCCCACATTGATTTGAACCACAATTGAACTTTCTCACAAATGCACATTTCTATAATCATGCCCGCTAATAAAATTGGACACATACATTATATATTTTGTGGTTTATCTTGAAATATATCTCCCATCTCAGTGAGAGCTGTCTGTCATTCTGTGGAATTTTGTCAATTTTAATAATAACAATTTGGCCTAACAATTCCTAATTCAGTACATATCTGCGCAATCACCACTAGAACACGGGTATACAATCTTACATTTGCAGCATCAACCGTTTTGCCACAATTACTCTTTTAGTGTAACTTTGGTTTCTTATGTAGTACAGGGTTCACTCACGTCTTCAGAGAAAGAGCATAAAATTAGATTTACAACTCCCAACTTTTAGATTTATCCTCCCTCTTGTGGCAAAGTTAAAAGTCTTCAAAGCTTAATTACAAATAGGCATTTAAACACCAACATTTCTTGGCAGTTTATTTTAACTTGTCTTTCAACTGGCAACAGCTGTCCAATTCCTTTGATCAGGGTGGGGGTCCAGAGGGAAGTTTTCTGCCCCTAACCTGTGGAGGGGAGTGTTCAAGGCTGCCATTGTCTTTGCTTGAGCCACAGACAAAAGTTTGATGACGTCTTTGTTCAAGTATGCGAGAACCTCCCAGAAGCAATTAAGCCTTCCTGTAGCAACAAGGTGTTAACCATTCCTAGGCTGAAGCTGTTAGCTCAGAATTAAATAGTTGATTAGCTCCAGCCTAGTGTTAACTTTAAATTACCTACACCGTTCATTCCAACATATAACTTGAACACGTTTTATAAGTAGATTTTGACATTTAAAGAATTATGTCTTTCACAAAAACAGGCTTTTAAACAGGCGATTTTGCACTTTCTGCAGGGAAAAATCACATTTAAAATGGAGTCTTTTACATCCAATTTTCTTATGCAGCCCACACACATTTAATTCAGCCTTATTCTGTCCTCGAGTGCTGGGATTTGTCTGCAATCTGGATGTAAGTATCCAGCCTTTGCTTGGAGTTCTCTCTGCACAGCTGAAATTGTTGCATGTTGCCATCTTTAGCCGCATTTCTCCCTGTGGAACTGAAAACAATGTTGCTGGGCTGCCTTTTTCATGGGATACATTGCTTAGCTGCTGTCAGTCAATGAGACCCAGCTTCTCTGGCCACACTTGATGATCTGTAACCCTTTTACTCTCAAGTATTCACTGGAAAATAAATGGATCTAGCGCCAAAAACAGCACTTTGAAGGTTGCAAAGCTATCTTTTTCAAAGGCATTTTCGATTTTCAGGACAATTCTGCTGCCTTGCTCCATGTTGGAATGTGACAGCACCCACTGGCCTGCTCCTGCAGTGAGAATTCGGCTTTTACCCCAACTTTGACAGGGTGTACAGCCTTCTGTGGTTGCGACCCATTTTTGGCTGTTTCTTTCCACATTGGTAAAGTGAAGCAGTGGGGCATATCGGCATGGGTTAAAATATCCCACAACATAAAGATTTTGAAGGAGGGAGGAGTCATTCCCCTAACCACTTCAGGAGAACATTTGAAGTGACCTGCTGTTGGAAAGCCTGACTGCTCAAGTGGCAACTTTGCTAGCTGGAAAGGACAGAGTACAGACTCCACTTTCCTCAGATACCCCAGATAGGGTCTCACAGAACCATAAGACCAATATAAGCCACCGCTGGCTCTCCCACTGAACAACTGTGTACCAGTTTGAGCATCTTTGAGACCCCCTCAATCCACTGCCAGGACCCACCAAAGCTGCTTTTGGCACTGTCACACTCACCTGTCTCTGCAGGAGCGATGGTATCTACCTCCAGGTCCAGAGTACTCACTCCCCCCGATCCGGTCTGGAAAGTGTGTCTGTCAAGTAAAGAGATATATACTAAAATCTGGGTTAACTAGATCCCCGAACTCCCTCCCTATCCCCCTTGGGACATTATGAGGTTTCTTCCCTGTGGTTCACCTTTGCTTTTAAACGGATGCACTCTCCATCCTGCTTTCTGCAGGGGCGCTGTTCTTCTGGGAGGGATTTGTCCTCTTGTTGGTGTTATAATGGCCAATGTCTAGTAAGCCAAAGTTCAAGGTGCCACGCTGTTCAGACTTCACAGCATGCTCTGCATAGGTCAAATGCCAGTTACTTCACTAGCAGAGGTACCCGAACAGACTCCGGTAAGTGTGCCTCACAATAAGCGCAGCGTAAGGATTTGGGTTTGCACAGTTTATAATACAGTTCTTTTCTGTCTTTCAGATGCTGCAAAGTGCGGAAAAACACTAGACCATACCTTAGGTAAATATGCGCAGCGTAGAGGAGCACAGCGCAGGGGGGCTTTGAAAGCGCGATTCAATGTTTCTCTTTCTTCGCAGGAACTGGTGGACGCTCGTGCTACGAGCCGGGATGAGTTTCGGAGGTCCGGTAAGTATGTGCAGTGTTGCTGAGAACCGCAAGCACTGAGTAATCTCTTTCTTTCTTTCACAGGAGCCAGAGGAGGTTCAATCTCACTGGCTTTAACTAACTTGCCTTTTTCTTATGCAGGGGTTTGACCCGAGATGCTGGACCTTCCAAGGAATCGCCGCGATGAAGAATCCGGAGCTGGATAAACCTTGAAGCTGAAAGCACGTGGGCTGAACAGGAGCGTGGTGAGTGTGTTGCTATACAGCATACAGAAAGCAACACGAAGCACTGGAGAAACCTGGGGCGTGGCTTATATAGCCAGCCACGCCCGAACACTAGAGTGCCCAATGAGTTCCCATACACTTCCTTTCTGGCAACAGGAAGTGGTTGAGCCAAAAGCAGGAAGTGACTGAAATAAACAGGATACAAACCATGCAAAAGCTAACCAGAGGAAGCTTACCAACTGGAGGGGTTTGTGTGTGTGCGTACTACATGCCAGGCCTGCCAAGCTCTTACCCACCTTGCCCTGGCTACATAACCAGTATTCATGACAGGCACCCTACACTTAATACCACCTCAAGTGCCTCAGAGCTGGCTGACTCGCCATCACCGGTCCGATTCCTAGCTTTGAGATTCGAGCCACTGCCACTGATAAACTTGCAAGCTTGCCTCTAAAGTTTAATCACCACACAGAGCCACTGTCAAGTCTTCGAACTGCGTAGATCTGCACAATGTTGCTTGACCAAGCTTCTTCAAGCCTCAGGCTTATGCCGCTTGTTGAATTGCACTATGTTCCTGAATCACATCAAACAAGCATGACTGACTTGACCCACATTTGATTCACCACAAAGTGGCTAGAAGACTGGCTCTACGCTGTCAAACTCCTGAAAGAAGAAGAAGAAAAGAAGTGGGCACCACTTGTTACTTTAAATAGTTCAAATATTTTCTTATATCTGTGAACTACCAGATTTGAATGATCCTGTGACACAAGGACCACACAAACTGGGTGGAAACCACCTGATTATATCTGGTGCTCACACATTGCTCAAACTGTGAGCTTATTTGTTCATTAATTGTTTTTCAAAATAGCAATGTTGTTTAGAATATACAATATACAAACAGAAGTTCTCATCCTTTTTTTTATATCAATCTTTATGTTAATTTGCTTCAATTTCTAAACTAAATCTCTTGTTTGTATACAATTCTCAAACTGTGTTTTATTCACACAGTTCTTGAGGCAGAAAGACCCTTTGGTTAATATGAGTCATAGTCAAGCCAATGCTTTTCGGTGTACAACACCATCATCAGGGCTAAATAGTTGACACATTTTAATTCAATACATTCAATCAGAATGCAAGGCAAAAACATAAATATTACAAATAAATCCCAGATTACATACCACACGTATTTACATGCGTAATCAATGTTCACAAAAAGCACAAACAAAAAAAATAAGAAAGAATAATCGATCTCAAAATTATAGTTGTTGGGGGTCAATATCTTTTGCATGCGTAAAGAAATGGTTTCCCTTATCATACCTTTATGCTCATGTATCAGACAAAAGATAATCCATATGTGGTCTTCCCAAAATGGCGCCTCATTAGGAGCACGAATGCCTAAAATAAATATAACTGTCAAAGTTCTCTCGTGTTTGTATGGGGGACCTAGTCCGTACCCATTCTCATCCAGCCGCTTACCTGGATTGCTTTTGTTTACTCTCTCGATGCCTGAGGCCGCCTGCATGAACGCGTGGTTACTCAAGGCTTTATTCGGTGCTTAGGTTACCACTCGGGCGTCGCTCATCAGCTGAGTACAGCTTCCTGGCTTCGGCCACGCATCCTGCCTTCCCATGGAAACGGGAAGGCGGGACTAAGGTATCCATAGCAACTATCCCCATAGCCAGTTAGAAAGGTTATACTCGTTTTCTAATCGCTCCATTTTTCTATCATTTCTTGGTTCACTACCACTGCAGTGATATGCTAGGACAAAGTATTGCACGCAAATAAGATACATCTTCGTTTCACTTCTTCCCACTATCTTGGTCAGGTTACAATAAGCAAGTGGTGCAGACATCGTACTGTGAGGAAGTTTGAAAACAAAGAAACCAGTGACCACAAATGATTGTGACACTACGTCATATAAAGATGAAGTTCGCTCAGAAATGTTATTGTCCCATGTCTTTTTAAGCATACTGTAATCAATCTTAAAAATGTTTCCTATGCATCTTACCTTAGTCTTCCTCACATTTACACATGCGAAAACAACAGGTTGGGTGCTACCATCTTGTGCTAATCTTATCCGTTGATACATCGCCCTAAGGTAAAGTGCCCTCACGGCAAGAATATAGATCGACCGCCACTCAAACTGACATTACTAGACGCTTACACCCCTTTTCACAACGCCAATGCACCCCTCATGTCAATGTTCTCTGTGCGCAAGCTATTGACATGTATCCATGGAAATGCGAAGTCGCCTCTTTTCTCAACATGTATAAACAAACCCTTTTTCAATCACACAACATAGGATTTTATTTTTCCTTCGTGCCACTGTATTTCGTTTTGAGCCCCCGTGACTTGTTTCTGCTCTGCTGAGCTATCTTCCTAGTTCGACGCCCTGCGAGTAGGTACTTAAACTATCTGAACTGATTGAACTCAGTAGTTGCTTTTTATTTAAACATTCCTTATATTATGTGCAAATGTCTTTGTTAAACCATATTTAAATTGTACTTTTACAAGGCTTGTTTTTTACATTCGTGAATGTGAAATTTCATAGTTGGTGCCTATTGATCATGTTTTTGCACTGTGTGTTTATGTTACATGGCAGTGTGTTCTCTTTTTCTTTAAAAGTAGTTTTTGTATACAAACACACTTTCTGACTGCTGATTTTCTACTTATTCAATATTCCGGAACTATGGCAACAATACAGCCATACCAGTACGAGCCTGAATATTCAGAGTAGGAATTCATTGAAAGAGAAAGAGAAAGAAGCGGAAACGATGGGGAAATCGAACGAGAGTCCTGATGACCAATCACCGTAGCCTGAATCCTGTCACATGGAAGACGTTTCCACCTGGTGTACCTGCGAGGGTTGCAAGGTTATGCCAACCGAAGTGGAGAACTACTACTGCCGAGGAAACTCTGGATGCTTGGCCTACATAGCTGAAGAAGACACACCACTGCTATGCGTTACCGAGCTGCATGACTTCAGGGCAGCCTGCCTCACAAGATCTGTTCTGCGGATGATGATGATCCTTATGCACGAACTTCGAGCAACAGTTCACCCTCGTAATTCAAGTAATGAGTATGTTTACTCTAGATCTGATGTATGTTTGACAACTGAGATGGCTTACATGTAATGCTGTGCTTCTACATCATTGTAACTTCCATTGATCACTGATGAATGTTTTGTTTCTGTAATAGGAATACATTTCTTGCAATAAAGTAAGACCAGAGTATTCATCACTAGATTTAACATCTGAACAATGACATTTTTTTCACCTTGAACTTAATTGCCCTAGGTCCCAAACTGTCCTTGATTCAATGGGCGCCCAAATTTGTAATTCTTGGATACTTCAAATTACAAGTACTTTATCTTGAAAGCTACTTTTTCTAAGGGTAACAATGCAATAGAATTTAGGGGTGCTTCAAACTAAATAAGTACAGTTATCTGATTAATTCTAGTAAAAAATGCTGTTTCTCTTTTACAGGTGGTAAAGGCTGGTGGCCTATCATGCATGTACATGGTGGATTCAAGGAAGGCTTGGATTCCGCATTCTAAGAGTAATAACTGCCTGTGTTGTTCGAGCCATTCTCCCAAAATTCCAGTGACAATGGCCAGTCCATGGGATTTGTACACACAGTACCGCAACCACATCAATACAATGTGTAGTTTGTTTGTGCCATCTACATTACTAAAGTAAATACAAAATAAAGAGTTAATATGAATAATTGTTTGAATTTTTCAGTAAGTCACCAACACGTCCAACCGTCTAGGAGGTTCGGAGGTCATGAAAGAAGTTTTTTGGCATTTTGTTCTTGACGCATGCCCATCCATCCCCCTCCAGTATCAATGGCAGTTGGCACTTTTGACCATGTGCTCCCGAGGTGGCTGAGTGCATGGTGACGATCAACGTGCCACCAGGTACACCACAAAGGAATCTTCCGCACTGCAACCATTGTCCACATGGCTTCCCCAGACCCGGTATTTCAATCTGTTAGAGGTCCGGAGGAATAGGAGCATAATGACTCAGGCAACAATAGAAGCTAATGATGACTCCCCTTTGTAGACCCCGTCCCTGCAATCAATACATGTATGGATGTATACCTTGAACATTAGTCCGGGCCATTTGCGCTCACCTCACGCCCATCCATCCCCCTCCAGTATCAATGGCAGTTTGCACCTATGATCGTGCGTACCCGAGGGGGCTGGGTGGATGGAGATGCTCAAGGTTCCAAAACCCATGTACACCTCAAAGGAATCTTCCACACTGCGACCATTGTCCACATGGCCACCCCAGACCCAGTGTCTCCAGACTCCCCTTTGAAGACCCCATGCCAGAAATCAACATATGTACGTATCCCTTGAATATTGTTCTGGGCCATTTCTGCTCACCTCACATCCATCCATCCCCCTCCTGTATCAATGGCAGTTTGCACCTATGACCATGCACTCCCGAGGGGCTGGGTGGATAGGGACATTCAAGGTGTCAAAAACCCTGTACACATCATAGGAATCTTCCGTACTGTGACCATTGTACACATGGCCTCCCCAGACCCGGTGTCTCCAGACTCCCCTTTGAAGACCCTGTGCCTGCAATCAACATATGTATGTATCCCTTGAACATGGTTCTGGGACTATTGAGCTCGCCTCACGGCCATCAATCCCCCTCCAGTATCAATGGCAGTTCGCACCTATGACCGTGCACTCCCGAGGGGGCTGGGTGCATGGGTATGAGGATGTCAAACATGGGCATCAAGGCTTGGTGGGCGTCAATGAACATTTCACACAATCACATACACACCCACTTTTCTAAGCCTTTATAAACACCTTAATAGTTCACTAGGGAACATCTCTACAATCCAAAAGGTAATCGCCATCAATCTAATTTCTACCAGGCTTGCTGAATTGGCACATCTGTGCGTCAAAGTAAGGGTTGGTCAACTATTTAATTCTGCAGTTTCATCGATCGCTGCTCGGAAAGTTTGTATTGTTTTATACCAATGCACACCGTATTCTCATTTTAATTCATCTCAAAGAGTTCAGCATTATGGAATGTTTTATGAATTTTTATTTCTGGAATTAGCACATTTCATTGCAGAGCATTGTATCAGAATGTAATGTCTTGTAGCCCATGTTTTGAACGCATGTTTACTTTTGGTGGCTCAAAGTTTATTGAACTAGTAATACGTTACAATTCACGGTATTACAATGAGTTCTCACTAATTTGATCGCTGTGATAATTACACAAGCTTACAGAGTTTGTATTTAAATTTAAAATAAAGTTTACAAACAAAGCTATTTGATCGTTGCTTTGCTCACAATGATACCTTATTAATTGTAATAATTATTTATATTTCTTTAACAGATCTTACAGACATTTCAAGAACGCCTTCATGTATCGTTTTTGATTGCCCTACTGTGAGCCACGTAAAAACTCCTGGCACAGTCCTGTATGTACTACCAAAGGATTTAGATTTAATAAGAACATGGCTTTGGGGATTTTCACTGTCTGAGATTGAAAGCAGAGCCAAGGCTGTCTTGGAAGACATGAGGGGCAATTGATTCTGCGTCTGCAGCATGCACTTCAGACAATATGTATGAAGCATTGCAATACACTAAGAAGCGTTGCCCCAGATGCCTTCGCAAATTACTTCCCAATGCAGTTCCAACTACATTTCAGCACATACTGACTCTGGTGACTAGTGGACGAAGAATTTGTTATGTATGTTGGTATAAAAAATAGTGCTCTCTATAGATAGGTCTTCTAAATGATCTAGCAATATAATGATTTAATGTGGAGAAAAGGTAACATGAAGACCGTTTTTGACTTTTTGGGGAATATTTACAACAATGTTATATCACACAAGTTACACTCTGTACAATCACTGTACTTTTAAAAATGTTCTTTCTTTACGTAGAGCTCACTGATGGAATTACAGACCTTCACCAATGAGGAAAACACCGACACAATGAGTATCCAAATGGTGAGGCCAAACCACATGCAAGTAGTAATGTTTTTGAGCATTGGATGTGGTCAAATTGATAATAATAATGTACCTTTTCAATTTGACTCTTTTCTGATTATGGACATAATATAAAGGAGCAAGATTCATCATTGATTCAGGAGTCAACAGCAACATCACTCACCTATCAAGTCATTTTTGTATACTAATCCTTTATATGCAACTGAAGAATACATGCATGGGGCCTTGAACCATATTTAAGAATATGTATAATATAAGCTATTCACAAGAAGTATCTTGTAGGCATGTCTCTCAATATGGAGCATCATCTACATCTGATGTTTTCTTTTTAATTTTGCTTTTACATCTGTATTAAGACAATTACGTTGTTATAGGGGGGTGCTGGAACTTCAACAACAACTCCATCATTTGAAACCGGTCCAGAGTATGAGGTATGCATAGTTAGAATTTGCGTTACATTAGTAGTTGTGTATCTACTTATTTGGTTTGATATTATCATACGTGTTTTATTTGTCAAACAATTTACAATACTGTTAGAAAGGTGCAGAAAATTCAATCAAAAACATTGTATTTATCACCCGTAGACATGCAACAACAAAAGCAAAACCTCCCCAAAAACATCATAGGACACTGATATTCATGTAACCTTTCACTGTATGAAAGTTTTCTGTTTTTGTAAATACCATTTAACTTGCTACCCAAAGCAGAATACATTAAAATGAAAACATTACAGTGCAAACTAATTCATCAACTCCATGCAACATCTCAGAAGGTTATCAGGTGAAATGTAAAATATACATGTTGAAAACAGCACACGTTCCAAGTGCTCGACGTGATCTTGCTAAGAATTTTGAAATTGTTTTACAACGACCAACCTTATCACTTCTGGTCAACAATCATTTAAAACACTTTTATCAAGAAGTACTTTGTGAGATCAAAGATTGTACAATTAAATGTGCTTGGCAATTAACTTTTTTTTAAAAATTAATATGTCCAAGGAATCTCATAGAAAAGAGGTATACATAATCTGAAATATCATTTATCATTACATCTGATTGGCATTGTAATTTTTAATATGTTCCAATGTCTTACGTATGTAAAGTAGGTTCTATTTGTAGATATGTACGTATGTTTCTTTGAGTAGAAAATACATTTTCTGGGTTTATACATTGTAAAAATGCTTTTTTCAGCTTGGTCTTGTGGTCGGCACTGTTTCAAAGACAGTAAAGAAAACAACGGTAAAGAACAAACCAGAACAAAGCTGATACTACATTTTTTAGTCTTTAATTCGTATTTTCTGTATGCGTGCTATAAATCGACCATGTTCATATTTCAATCTGTTAGAGGTCCGGAGGAATAGGAGCATAATGACTCAGGCAACAATAGAAGCTAATGATGTCACTTGTGGAGCAATTACCTTTTGATGCAAAGCATGGTCCAGTCCAGGTTCAGAGTGTGATGCAGATGTCCAGTGGCCACGATATGATTCTAATGTCACCAGCGTGCCACGGAAAGTAACCACAGATCATTGCTACATTGCAAAACATCGCCTAGCTAAAACTGAACACACAGAAGATATATCGGAAATGTTTGCAGACCCGATGACATAATCTACAGCTTCTAAAAAATGTCCACCGACGAAACAGTCAATTATCCAATTTATGCAGAAATATCACATGCCGGAATACCTGAAGCATCTTTGCAATTCATTCACAAATCTGCTCATGATCTCGACTTCAGTATTTTCTACTTTGGCGGAGTTGTCCACTACCATCGAATTGCAAACCATACTACTGCAGGATGATTGGCTTTTAAAGGAGCAGACATAAATTGCATTCGACTACTGCCTGCTAGAGATCAAAAAAATGATTAAATGGGATTATAAATTGCATAGGAGAATATGTGGGTAGCCATTGGTGAATGTTACATGTGTAGTCAAAGGCACCAACCTGAAAATCCAGGAGAGTTGTGTCCACCAGCATAACACATTTTCATGGTCAGCACAACATAAGCTTGGAAAAGTGCCTGCTGGAAATTTACTTTGTTCTTCTGCTTTGCTGTTTACTGTATCAATGTTCAGTAAAGTTTCAAGTTTCTGTCAATTTGTGGTACTTGAGTTCCTTGCTAAAACACAGTACTACAAATATCATAAGGATTTCTTGTTCCCCGCTATTAGCCAGGCCTGGAAACTCAAACAGATATCAATTGACAGTACACTTGCTGGCAAAAGGGTAATGCTTGCTGGCGACGGACAGTGTGACAGTCCAGGATTTTCCACTAAATACTGCACTTAACACTTTCAAGACAGGGAAAGTAAAAAAAAATTGTGAATTTGATCATCGTGCAGATGTCTGAATGTACATCGTCTGTTGCCATGGAGCAACATGGTTTCATTAAATCAATTGAACTTCTGGAATCCAGGGGAATGCAAAAAGGCCTGATAGCCATTGACAGGCATGTTGGAATAGCAAAGGCCATGCATACAGCATCAATTTGACGTATGGCACATTGCAAAATGAAATTCTAAAACAATTACAGCTGCCGGTAGAAAAAGGGTTCAGAAAACATTTTAAAGTAGTCTCAGTCTATCAGCAACCATATTTGATGGAACTCCAAAACTTGTGATGGATCTGTAGAAATTTTACTTGAAAAGTGGCATTCATTGATGCACCAATGTTCCAACAAACACTCTTGGAGAGAAAACGAAAATGTCCACGAATGCAAACATGGACCTTTGACTAAGGAGCATAAGAAGAATTGGTTGGTGTCAGGTTTCCCTCCTCACGCAGCAATGGAGAAAATAGTGTACGACAAAACGATTTCAAGAGACCTGAATGGACTCACCGAATTCTGCCACACTGGAGAGTTGGAGGTGTTGCATAATATGTGCCTAAAGTACAGGCCAAAAATGTGGCATTGACAGTATGGAGGCCAGAACATGACTGTCTGTACTTGCGTACAATGAGAACATTAGGAGGGAACAAGCAAAAACTGCAGGAACTTTCAGGATGCTTCGTTACCACATGACGTTTACAAAACGAAGCAAACGGTCGATGGCCAAGCCAATATTCCAGGATATGGATTTTGAATTTGTGAAAGTTCTGACATTGAATGTGCTGGCCATGCATATACATGGAATCCAGGGCCCGGACTGTGCCACAGAACATTGCAAAAGAGGCTTGTCCTTCAAAACCTTGTTGAGAGGTTGACTTCTAGATTTAAAGGTTTTGTAGCAGTCTTCAAAAAAATTTCACAAGCAAGTTTCAATATGTTACCCATTGTTTGGACACTATCGATTTAAAAAAAATAAAATGTACTGGTATAACACTTACAATGTTAATGTTCAATATTGTATTTTTATTTATTTAATTTGGCAAGTTAATCATGTTAAATATGCATAAATGGCTTAATTTTACCTTTCCTTTCTTTATATTGCTTTTCCTCTGTCATTGTATATATATTAAACCTAAAATGTCAATGTGATTATTTGAAGTAGTAACCGAAAGTGTGGAGTCACAAACAAAGTACTTGTGCGCTATTTATCACTACTCAATCCGTGAAGAATAGTATCAATCTAAAGGGTGTTAGCAGCAGTCCAATACCCACCAACCCATCCACATAGGCTGGCGTTAGATTAACAGTAGTATATTGAGACGGGTAGGATTGCGCTTCACACCATTAAACTACAAAAAATCAACAATCTAGGTACAGTATTTTAATGAAGATATTTTTGAAGAACAGCCGACACGTGTTTCGACACTTGGGTCGTCTTCAAGGCTGAATAACAAACATTAACAAATAATAATTTCCATATTCAATAGATAACAGTAAAGAAATTGTTGTTGAGATAAAGTGCAAAAAGGTGTTAAAATTATAAAATAAAAGACATACCAAGAAACAGGTTAGGGGCGAAGTACAGCAGTTGTGGATCAATGTAAGTACACAGTAGATATAAAAGAAAAAATGGACAATAATCAAAATAGGATTCATCAATACAGGTTAAGGTTAATACCCTATTGCCATCTCTGGACTAGTTATGACCAGCACCCCGTGGCACAACCACATGCGACTCCAGACACCAAAAAAGTTCAGGTGATAATCAATATTCTCCATGACCCAAAACCAATAGTTATGTAATTGAAGGAAGAATACCGGAATTACAACATTAACCACTAATTGGTGACAAAAGGCAGCTCTAAACACCAGTTATATAGGATCACAACATAATATAAAACAAAGTCAATCAGAGAGTAATAGGACACAATAGAATCACTTACCACACAAAACTACAAATCATCAGTTCAATGACGATATCCTATTAAGAAAAGAAATAAAATAGACCTCAATTCGGAGGCTTCAATGCGTACTGAGTCAAGTAATAGAGATTTAAATAAAACCACTCACCGATTGTCTATGCTGAGTGGTTCTCGTCAATCAGGACATATTATGAGTAAAAGAAAACAAAACAAAATACAGGATGCCACATTGGCCAGCAAAATTATATAGCCTGAAAGATGACCAAAGTTAGTGAGAAACTGCGGTATCACGGTGAGCAATAAGCAGATACTCACAAAGAGATAATTACTTACTCGACAAATCGAGTGAGAATCATATATACCAGGACAAATCCTACCTTCAGTGATCGAGAACGCTCTGAAATAATAAATGCCGCCGGAGACGTCACAGAGGTGACGCCGACGGAAACGTTGACACGTTACGTCGCTGTGGTGACGTATTATGTCAACAAAGTGACGGTAGCAGAGAGAGAAGCTACCGCAGTCGCAGGCTATGACGTGTGGTGTCAACACAGCACCGAAAACAGTTCCAAAACCCGGCAGTTGCCGGAACACACTGCAAGATCGCGTGTTTAGACTCCTTAAGTACAATAAACATAGAGTATCCAAATTACACTATAGAAAAATACAGTAAGTGCTGGCGGTTGGACGCGCATCAGTGGTGCGCCACGGTGATGACTGGCCACAATCAGACAGATGGCTTAATCAATGATACGCACACCTAAGAAATACATTTAAAAAACGCAGAATTTAACGTTAATAGGTGAACTGGATTCACAAAAAAACATGCATCTCATGGTCTGAATTTAATCCACGTGTGGTGCATCTGAGAAGACATATTAGTTTTGCTTCCATCTGCCGCAGTTTGAGCTGAAGATTCCCGCCCCTTTTCCCCTTATGTGCTTTCAACAGTCCAATAAAGCGCAAATCAGCGATTGAATCAAGTTGATGCTCCAATTGCCAATGAATTGCTAGAGGAGATTTGGGTTCACACATCCGGAGACTGGCCAAGTGTTCTCTGATACGAATTCTAAGCTGGCGAATGGTACTGCCCACATAGAGTCTGCCACAGACACATACAATGGCATACAGCACATGGGTTGACCTGCAATTAATGAAATCCTTGATAGTCACTATGGATCCAAATTTATCAGTGAAGGTTTCACACTTGGGAAAAGCCCAAGGACACTGATTGCAGTTCCCACATTTGCGAAAACCCGTAAGTTGCTGTAGCCATGAAGGTTTAGCCATTTTATTATCAAAGAATGATGGACTCACCCGTGACTTTATAGTAGGTGATCTCAGATAAGTGAATTTCGGTTTGGGTGTCAAATATGGCTCTAATTCCTTGTCGAGTCTCAGGATGTGCCAATGTTTAGCAACCATTTTGTACAACATAGAAGAATCAGCCGTAAATGGAGTGACCAAAGAGATATGGGGTGAAGAGTCTTTGAGTTTGGGCGCCTTGTTCAAAAGGTCCGGTTGAGTGACATTAGTGAATTTAGCATGGACTACATTAATTACAGAGGCTTGATATCCTCTGTTTAGAAAACGTTGATTAATGATGTTACATTCCATATCAAAATCAATAGGGCGTGTGCAATTTCGCCTGGCCCTGTGGAACTCCCCCGTAGGGATATTGTTAATGGTAGTTCGTCGATGGTTGCTTTGTGCTGCTAGTATAGAATTCACCTCAGTGGGTTTCCTGTACGTACGCGTATGAATTTGTTGATTCTCAACAAAAATGTGTAAATCCAAAAAGTAAATTTGTTTACTGTCACATTTGCTGGTGAAATTAATCCCAAATGTATTGGTGTTGGCATAGGTAAGAAAGTCATTAAAGGTGTTGCAAATGAATTGTTATATTAGAGACAGTACTCACATTCTCAAGGACCTCTTTGCTATTACTTGGCAAACAGACTTCATGCTAGCTACCATTGATGTTGTTGCTTTGTACACTAATATCGATCATGATCTGGCATTAATTACATTAGACTATGTTTTCAAAGATTGTTCGGCATCGTTCATTGAACATGTTTCTATGTTTAAACAAATTCTGAAATTTGTTTTAGCTAATAATGTTTTTCTCTTTAATGATCAATTTTATCTTCAATTAAAGGGGGTGGCCATGGCGGCTAAGTTTGCACCCTCCTTGGCTAATCTCTTCATGGCATATTTTGAAGAAACCCACATTTTGAATCAAAATCAGTATAACGCCAATATCGTTACATGGCGACGTTTTATTGACGATATTTTTCTGATTTGGAAAGGCACTGAGGACTCCTTTAATGACTTTCTTACCTATGCCAACACCAATACATTTGGGATTAATTTCACCAGCAAATGTGACAGTAAACAAATTGACTTTTTGGATTTACACATTTTTGTTGAGAATCAACAAATTCATACGCGTACGTACAGGAAACCCACTGAGGTGAATTCTATACTAGCAGCACAAAGCAACCATCGACGAACTACCATTAACAATATCCCTACGGGGGAGTTCCACAGGGCCAGGCGAAATTGCACACGCCCTATTGATTTTGATATGGAATGTAACATCATTAATCAACGTTTTCTAAACAGAGGATATCAAGCCTCTGTCATTAATGTAGCCCATGCTAAATTCACTAATGTCACTCAACCGGACCTTTTGAACAAGGCGCCCAAACTCAAAGACTCTTCACCCCATATCTCTTTGGTCACTCCATTTACGGCTGATTCTTCTATGTTGTACAAAATGGTTGCTAAACATTGGCACATCCTGAGACTCGACAAGGATTTAGAGCCATATTTGACACCCAAACCGAAATTCACTTATCTGAGATCACCTACTATAAAGTCACGGATGAGTGCATCATTATTTGATAATAAAATGGCTAAACCTTCATGGCTACAGCAACTTACGGGTTTTCGCAAATGTGGGAACTGCAATCAGTGTCCTTGGGCTTTTCCCAAGTGTGAAACCTTCACTGATAAATTTGGATCCATAGTGACTATCAAGGATTTCATTAATTGCAGGTCAACCCATGTGGTGTATGTCATTGTATGTGTCTGTGGCAGACTCTATGTGGGCAGTACCATTCGCCAGCTTAGAATTCGTATCAGAGAACACTTGGCCAATCTCCGGATGTGTGAACCCAAATCTCCTCTAGCAATTCATTGGCAATTGGAGCATCAACTTGATTCAATCGCTGATTTGCGCTTTATTGGACTGTTGAAAGCACATAAGGGGAAAAGGGGCGGGAATCTTCAGCTCAAACTGCGGCAGATGGAAGAAAAACTAATATGTCTTCTCAGATGCACCACACGTGGATTAAATTCAGACCATGAGATGCATGTTTTTTTGTGAATCCAGTTCACCTATTAACGTTAAATTCTGCGTTTTTTAAATGTATTTCTTAGGTGTGCGCATCATTGATTAAGCCATCTGTCTGATTGTGGCCAGTCATCACCGTGGCGCACCACTGATTCGCGTCCAACCGCCAGCACTTACCGTATTTTTCTATAGTGTCATTTGGATACTCTATGTTTATTGTACTTAAGGAGTCCAAACACGCGATCTTGCAATGTGTTCTGGCAACTGCCAGGTTTTGGAACTGCTTTCAGTGCTGTGTTGACACCACACGTCATAGCCTGTGACTGCGGTAGCTTCTCTCTCTGCTACCGTCACTTTGTTGACATAATACGTCACCACAGCGACGTAACGTGTCAACGTTTCCGTCGGCGTCACCTCTGTGACGTCTCCGGCGGCATTTATTATTTCAGAGCGTTCTCGATCACTGAAGGTAGGATTTGTCCTGGTATATATGATTCTCACTCGATTCGTCGAGTAAGTAATTATCTCTTTGTGAGTATCTGCTTATTGCTCACCGTGATACCGCAGTTTCTCACTAACTTTGGTCATCTTTCAGGCTATATAATTTTGCTGGCCAATGTGGCATCCTGTATTTTGTTTTGTTTTCTTTTACTCGTAATATGTCCTGATTGACGGGAACCACTCAGCATAGACAATCGGTGAGTGGTTTTATTTAAATCTCTATTACTTGACTCAGTACGCATTGAAGCCTCCGAATTGAGGTCTATTTTATTTCTTTTCTTAATAGGATATCGTCATTGAACTGATGATTTGTAGTTTTGTGTGGTAAGTGATTCTATTGTGTCCTATTACTCTCTGATTGACTTCGTTTTATATTATTTTGTGATCCTATATAACTGGTGTTTAGAGCTGCCTTTTGTCACCAATTAGTGGTTAATGTTGTAATTCCGGTATTCTTCCTTCAATTACATAACTATTGGTTTTGGATCATCGAGAATATTGATTATCACCTGAACTTTTTTGGTGTCTGGAGTCGCATGTGGTTGTGCCACGGGGTGCTGGTCATAACTAGTCCAGAGATGGCAATAGGGTATTAACCATAACTTGTATTGATGAATCCTATTTTGATTATTGTCCATTTTTTCTTTTATATCTACTGTGTACTTACATTGATCCACAACTGATGTACTTCACCCCTAACCTGTTTCTTGGTATGTCTTTTATTTTATAATTTTAACACCTTTTTGCACTTTATCTCAACAACAATTTCTTTACTGTTATCTATTGAATATGGAAATTATTATTTGTTAATGATGTTTGTTATTCAGCCTTGAAGACGACCCAAGTGTCGAAACACGTGTCGGCTGTTCTTCAAAAATATCTTCATTAAAATACTGTACCTAGATTGTTGATTTTTTGTAGTTTAATGGTGTGAAGCGCAATCCTACCCGTCTCAATATACTACTGATTATTTGAAGTATGTTCCTTTATTCCAAAATTATTGAAAAGTTTTTGGGGATTGAAATGCTTGAGACATATGCTTTTTGATTCTCTAAATATGTTTTAAAAGTCTGTGTAAAATGTTCTTCAAGACAAATCAAAAATCATCTGTAAATAATGCGATCACATCTTTAAATATTTATAATCCACCAGAAGCAAGATGTAATATTGACATTGTTCGAATTTATTGTGAATACAGAATAATTGGTGCCCGGCCTGCACATCACGGACACCAACATCAATGCTGCTTCCGGACAGACTTCACAGACATCTCTTTGTCGCTCCCTCTCCGGACATATGGACTACCCACATTGTCTCTGTCCTCTCCCGTTTCTCTTTGTGACCCATTAACCATTAATAGTAGCACCAGATGGGAAGTACTCTTGTCTATCAGAATTGGCCCCTCTGGTTGACCCTTACCACATGCAATTACTGGCACTTGCGCTCATGGCATCACCTTAGCAGACCCCTAGCCCATTGCCATGTCCCCCCTGCAACAACACTGCACCCCTTTAATCTGCCCGCTCTCCTCTTTAGGCTGCCTTAGTCTTACCCCACTAGCACTCCACATTAAGCCAACTGGCACTGACACCCACACCTGTTCCTCGCACTTCTTATTAATACACTTGCACTATCCAAATGTGAAAGGAACTAGTAGGTAGGACTGCTATTGTTATCTTTATCCCTTGTCACAAACTGACACCTCCCCACCCCCCACCCCCCAACCCCAAACTTGTCAGTCTCGTTACACCTTGAAGGACCATTCGTTGTACAGGTGCATTACAAACATCCCGAAAATAAAGAAAATTCAACTAAGGAGCGACAGAACAATAACCATTTGTTGTGTAATTGATATTAAGCAAGCAATATTACCAGGCAATAGTCGTAGAGGCACTAATGTTTGCACATTTTAGCCCAATTTCATTAGCCCACATAGCTCGTTGACCATTTGCTTGCAGTTCACCACCCGCCATTGCCCTGGTTTGGTTCACATGTACATGGTAGATCACATTTATTTACCATTCATGTTATGCGATACACGAGAACAAGTTGTGGTCCAGCAATTGATGGTAATGGTAACTATGGGGACCACCCACAAACAAATAAGCTAAAGACACTCAGTGCACTTGACAATTATAGTACACACATATGGCCCATTGTTCTAAATGTTGATGCATATTTCCAATCATGGAAGCATAGGTAACCATGTGGAATGTTATCCGAGGATATGGCCATGCAGAGGGAATAAATATGACCAATAAAAGTTTTTTTTTTTTATCTGTACGAAGTGGAGGTGCGTTCCTCCTAGAGTAAACGTTTTCTCAAAGGGCCATGGAAAATGGTGGAAAGGATGGCATCCCAGATGACGCACATTCATATTGTAATCAAACAAAGGCCTATGTTACTAATTGCCTCATCAGGGCACCTGTGCCTTCCTTTCCTCCTACACTGTGCCTACCATCTTTGGACCCCCTAACCCAACCATCTTGTGAGGCCCAGAAACCTTAGGTCATCTTTGACTACGCTCTCTCCCTCACCACACACATCATGGACCGTACCAAGAAGTACCACTTCCAGCTCCACCACCTCATAGGCATTCTTCCTTTTCTCACCTTCCCCCAGAAGATAAATGTCTCTGAAGCTCTGGTCCTCTGCAGGCTGGACTACTGCAAAAGCCTCTTTCTCAATCTCCCTCTTTCCTCCGTTCTCCCCCGCAAGCCAATACAGAATATGGCTTCAAGACACATCCTTGCCCTCAAGCCCAGACACCCCATCTGTCCAGCCTTAAAATCTATGCACTGCCTCCCGGTGGCTGTAAGGATCAAATTCAAGACCCTCTTTATCATCCACAAGGCCCTATTCCGCTTTCGCATTATCCCTCTTTCGCTTCACCGCTAATCACCCCACTGCCCTATGACCGGTGACTTGATCATCATGAATATCCCAGGATCCCAGGACCATGCTCCAAGTCAATACAAGCACCCCTCCACCCAACTTCACTGCCTTGCGGTCCCCTGCGCGATGGCTCACATACCACCCTTGAGATCTGCCTGTACTAGCACTAAGCCTGAGGTTCTCCTCCTTAGCACCCCTAAGCACTTCCTTCCAGGGCCCTCCTCCAGCACTTGTCCACCCCTCTGCTCCTCCTTCCATCCCCTTCACCAGCACCTCTCCACAATGCACTTGCACAGGCAAATGCCACAAGGCCTAGTACGACAACGACAGTATATTACTGTTTTGCCGTTATTTCTCATGTTCTGTTCCCGTCGAGCATTGTGGTGCTTTGAAACACAATTCTGTTGTGTAAAGCACCTTGCAAACGCTCAATAAAATAAAATAAAAACTAGATTAATACACAACATTTAATTCCCGGCTAGCAGAAATGGTTACTTCAAGTGTAACCAAAGGCTAGAGACACAATATGTTGGAGTAAACAGTGTTTTAAAGCCTCACCTCGTGGTCCATGTGGCTACTTGACATGAAAACAAACAGGAGACATATGTTGTGTGAGCACGCAATCTCACCCAGTATTGCCTGATGGTACATAGGGCTGCTTCCGGTACGCAAGTAAGCATGAACGGACATGCAGCAATTCTTCTTCTAACCTTAGTTCGGCATAAGCCTTTTAGGTGCACCAGAATAACAATAATACTTCTTTACAATGGTTTAAAAATAAAATACAGGCTGTTAAAATATATCTCACATCAACACTTTTCAAACTTTTACAAAAACACTTAAAACACAGTTCACAATGTTAGTGTGCAGCATGCAATACCAGTCAGATAATATATCAGGCAGGAAAAGCAATTTATATCTATAGTACTCCACATCTATTACCGGCATTCCCAATCTGTATATTAACAATTGGCCCCAAAACATTGAGCGTTACCTAATAAAATGTTTCGCATTTTAAGCCAAGCTCTGTGAGTGTACTTAAAGACAAAATGAAAAACATTCAAATCTGTGGACAACCTGCAAAACTGCAGGGCATCCCTTACTGTTAAAACACAATATAGATGAAATAAGGGTTTCAAATATCTAACTCTAAAGTCCTTCAGATTTTCACATAATAACAAAAAATGGGCAGAAGTTTCCACACCTTTGCCACACAGTGGGCATTCAGTATTGTCGTTCTCATCTCAATTTCTTGTGTGGTCTTGTAATGGTAGGGAGCTTAGCCGCAACCGAATATATAAGGTGCAGGCATATGCTGGTCTGGTTGTATTCAGATAGCTTTCGAGTCAATTGTCATTGATCTAGTCAGTTTACACCTTTGGAAAGCCGTCCTCATCATGCCCTTCGAGTCTTTGCCCATTAAATGTGGATTATACCAATAGGGAGATAGGCCCAGCCGTGCCAGCTATTCTTTAACATGAACATGCCAGGTGACCTTCTGCCAGCCCCCCAGGGATAATGCATGCACCAGGACCTCGCAACTTTTCTCCATGCCCCTGTTTCCCCATATCCGGACCCAAGGTATACAGGTCTAATCGCTATTTCCTCATCGGTGGGTGGAAGACCGCACTCTATACGAATGGTACTATTTGGAGTGCTATGATGGAGACACACCGTTGTTTTCAAGAACTTGCTCTCAGACACTTTCAAAGGTGATATATGGAACAAGTTACTTACCTGTAACTGTTGTTCTCCAGCATGGGTCTGGCATGGATTCACATGCTCATGAATATTCCCCGTCAGGCCGGGAATCCTCGGTAAAGAAAAAATCAGTATCAGTTTCGTTTCTGATCTGTCTTTCTAAGTAGTAACCAATCACTGGTCTCTGGGTCATACTGCCCCCAGCCAATGACTGCCCTCTCCCTAAGCCCCGCCTCTGGCAGCCATCCTCAGATTTGGTAGCATGCCAAGTGGCAGTATGACCAAGTGAAGAGCCGCAGAGGGGTAGGTGGGAGGGTTCGCATGTGAATCCATGCCAGACCCATGCTGGAGAACAACAGTTACAGGTAAGTAACTGGTTCCTTCTCCAGCATGGGGTCTGGCATGGATTCACATGCTCATGAATAAAAGAATACATAGCAGTATACACATGCACAACCACGGGAGGTGGCAACAGGCTCAACATTAAGCAATACAACAACTCAACATAAAGCATCTCTTACCTCCTCACCAGGCTCACCTTAAGCGAACAGGTTGTGCAGCACTGCTTGGCCGACCCTGGACTCCTCCCTGGAGTCCCGATCGACGCAGTAGAATCTTGTGAAGGTGTGCGTAGCAGCCCTGCAGATGTCCAGCAGGGGCACGCCAGACAGGAATGCCGTGGTAGCAGCGATCGCTCTGGTCGAATGGGCTCTCAGACGGCCGGGCAGCGGTCGGTTTGCCAACCGGTGACAATGCATGATGCAGCCAGAGAGCCACCTGGAAATTGAAGTCTTCGAGAGAGCCTTCCCTTGATTCACAGACCCAAAGTTCACAAACAGTTGTGACGTCTTCCGAAAACTCTTCGTGCAGTCCACGTAGAACTTCAGCGCTCTAGCTACATCCAGCAAGTGCAAAGTCCTCTCGGCTGGCGTCGAAGGCGACGGGAAGAAAACTGGTAACACCAAGGGCTCGTGGAGGTGGAAGTCCGACGGCACCTTGGGCATGAAGGAGGGGTGCGTCCTCAGCACCACCCTCGTGTCATGAAAAGTCAAGTATGGAGGCTTGCAAGATAGGGCCTGAATCTCTCCCACTCGTCGTGCAGAGGTGATGGCCACGAGGAATGCTGTCTTCCAAGACAGGAACTTCAAAGGTGCTGAATGCATAGGCTCCCATGAGCCTGGTCAGCACCACATTAAGCTCCCACGCAGGGGCAGGGGCCTTCACCGGCGGGAATGATTGGAATAGTCCCTTCATAAATTCCTTCACCAGGCGATGAGACCACAAGGACGCCCGTCCCGTAGTCCTGGTATATCGGGAGATGGCCGCCAGATATATTTTTATGGAGGCGTGAGCCAGTCCAGCTTTGGCCAATGACAGTAGGTACGGCAGCACTTGAGGGGCCGTAATCCGCAGAGAGTTAATCTTCTGTGCACGGCACCAGACAGAAAACCTCTTCCGTTTATGACCGTAGCACTTGAGGGTGGAGGACGCCCTGGCCTTTGCAAGAACCTCTCTGCAATCAGCCGGGATATCGTACCCTCCAAACTCTAGTGCTTCAGGAGCCAGGGCTGCAAGTTCAGCGACTGCGGATCGTGATGGAGAATGGCGCCTCCTTCTCTGGAGAGAAGATCCGCGCCCGCCGGCAGCTTGACTGGTGGGGACGTTGACAAGTCCAGAAGGTCCGGGAACCAGATCTGCCTCGGTCACACTAGTGCGACGAGGATCATCCTGCACCTGGACTTCTTGAGCTGGTTGATGAGGCGGAGCAGCAACGGCAATGGAGGGAACGCGTATAGAAATAGGCCGTCCCAAGGTAACGAGAAAGCATTGCCCATGCTCCTTGGCTGTGGGAACCTGCTGGCGAACCTCTGGCACTTGGAGTTTGTCACTGTCGCAAACAGGTCGATTTGGGGTTTGCCCCATCGTTGGAAGAGTCGATCCACTTGATCCTGGCGCAGTTCCCACTCGTGGCACGAGCGCAGCTCCCTGCGGAGTGAGTCGGCGATGATGTTTTTTATTCCTGCCAGGTGGAAGGGAACCAGAAACATCCCCTGGGCGACTGCCAAGTGCCACAGATCCTGGGCCTCCTTGGATAGGGCTGGGGATCTGGTGCCTCCTTGCTTCCGTATATCGAACATTGTGGTGATGTTGTCGGTGAAGATCCTCACCACTTTGCCCTTGAGGGACGGAAGGAATGACTTGAGAGCCCAGAACACTGCTCAGAGCTCCAGAATGTTGATGTGGAGAGACCTCTCCTCTGGGAGCCAAAGGCCTCTTGCGTGGAGGTCTCCGGTGTGGGCCCCCCAACCCTCCAGAGAGGCGTCCGTCGTCACAGTCTCCTGAAACGCCGGGATTTGAAATTCTGTGCCTGTCGTGAGGTGAGCATGGATGCCCCACCATGAGGTCGCCCGATGGAACTCCTTGTCGAGAGGGATCCTGGCCTCAAAACAGCCCCTCACCTGAAGCCAGCGGGCGTTGAGGAACTCCTGTAGCGGACGCATCCGAAGCCTGCAAAGGGGTACAAGATAGATGCATGAGGACATCATCCCGAGGAGGGACTTGATGGACCTCACCCTGGCCACGTCCGTGGCTAGCAGGTGCCGCACCTTGCCCAGGATGGTCTTGGTCCTCTCCTCCGAAGGGGAGGCCAAATGCCCCACTGTATCGAGCTTCGCTCCCAGAAACAGTGCTATCTGCGATGGGGCCAGGTGGGATTTGGGGTAGTTGATGGCGAACTCCAGCTCCGTGAGCAAACGGACAGTCCTCGCCGTGTGCTCGATGGCGAGTTCCCTTGAACTTGCCCGGATTAGCCAGTTGTCCAGGTAGGGGTAAATGTGGATCCCCTGCAGGCGCAGCCGCGCCGCCAATGGTACCAAGCACTTGGTGAAAACCCTGGGTGCTGACTTTAATCCAAACGGTAGGGCTCTGAATTGGTAGTGGCGTCCCTGAACCACGAACCTGAGGAACTTCCTGTGCCTTTTTAGAATAGGGATGTGGAAGTAAGCATCCTCCAGGTCCAAAGACGACAGGAAGACACCTTCCTCCAGCTGTCCCAGCATGTGCTGGAGGGTGACCATCCTGAATTTCTGCGCCTTGACTTGTTTAAGCGGCGCAGGTCCAGGATGGGGCGTCAACCGCCTGTCTTCTTCCTGACGAGGAAGTACCTTGAGTACACTCCGGAGCCCCGGAGCCTTCTGGGGACGAGCTTGATGGCACCTTTCTTGAGCATCGCCCTTACCTCCAACAGCAGTTGAGGGACGTGATTTTTCCTTCCTGGACACGGGAGGAATGCAAGGGCACTTCTTTTGGAATTCCAGCGAGTGCCCATTGGTCAGGGTGTCCAACACCCAATGGTCGGTGGAGATGGACTCCCACACGCCGACGAACTTCGTCAGCCGGCCTCCCACCGGGGTGCTTCGATGGGGGCCCGACAACACAGCCGGGTCAGTCTTGCTTGGAGGCGGGCTTGCCGTCTTGGCCTCCTTGGCGACGACAGCGGGATCCCCCCTGCTTGCCGCGACCTCTGTAGGCCTCCTGGGAAGAGGAGCGGGCCGCCTGGCGGTAAGTGGAGGAGCCACCGCTGGAACCTTTGGAGGCAGGAGAGAGAGAGGCATGTATTACTACCTGCCAACCCTTAGTGCACTCCCAAGGGAATATAATCCCAAAACATGTAAATGTGGCAGGCACGTGAGCTCCCATAAAGCTTCCACTGCTTGCGATTCTGAGTTTAGCTAAAGGTGTCGATCTCTTATCTAGGGTTCACAGTTTGTGGGGTAAATAGAATGGTCTAAGTTCACTTCACAGAGTTTTACAATAAGTATATTAATTCATTGATGTAAACCAATACAACTTTTGGGAAAGTAAAGAGACCCTTCATGGGTTGTTTTTTTAATCAAACCAAAACAATTTTTTCACTTTCAAAATTCGTCAAGATCCATAATTTGTACAGTTAACAACATCTTATTCATAAATACATAAGGTTTGTTTCTTTATGTACATAAATTCACAAAGACCCTTTAGGGTAACAACAAAAAATTACTAGTAGCAACAAGAAAAGTAGTCACACAGATTTCCTAGTTATAGTCAACAAAACAAAATAGTATCCAGATTTATCAATGTGTTGCCAACGCGTTTCGGACTTTTCTGACAGTCCATCTTCAGGGCTAAATGATACTACTTCTTCCAAAAATCAATTCCTACGGTAAAAACATATAGATAGTATTACACTCTAAGTGTTTCAAAACTTGTTCAAGATAAAACAGCTTAACACGTGATTGTAATTTATAATAATACATTTCTGATACCAAAAAACAGGTTTACTCTAAATTTGTTCAAGGTAAAACAGCTTAACAACACGGGATTGTAATTTATAATATTATATTACTGATACCATAAAACAGGTTTACTCTTAACGCACCTTTTTCTGATGCCACTGGCATCTGCTTTCTAATTTTTGGACAACCTCTTGTAGATAGGTATGGCTGCACCTAATCTGTTCTGTGTAAGGACACCCGTACTTCATGGAGTTTAGTCTTTGTCAAAACAGTTTCTAAAGAAAATGGGAAGGAATAGTGGTCTGCTTAGTGTATCTGTTACTGGAAGGTGTTTCAAGATTTACAGGTTACACCAATATAGAACGGAAATGCCATTCCCCCCTATGGTGGATCTGGCTGTATTATCCCAATCAGGTAAATGGTCTGGTTGTAGTATTCGAGTCAGGCTAGAACCAGTCTAATCTCTTAGAATTTCAAGATGGTTACTGTAGTGCGGTTATTCTCAATCTAAGGCTACTGCCCAATAAGCCTTGCTGAATAATGCATTTTGTATAAATAGTTGTAGGGTGCTAGTCAGACCGAATCTAGTCTGGCCCCTTAAACCTTCCATAGAGTTTATCCAGTGCAGTGGTTCACAATCAAAGAGATTTTCCCTAATAGGATCGTATAGATTCTGTCTCTTACCCACACGTCCGGCGTGCATGTATCCACGGAGGTCCTGAGGTCCACGGAGCATCGGGTGCGGTGTTCGGTCTCTAGCGTACTTACTGATTGTGGTTTTATGTGTTTGTCCCAGGGGTTATTGCGCATGTTCAACCGCGGGCTGGACCGCTAATCTATAGTGCATGCGCACCGTAGTGATCTCTATCCTACGTGTGTGCGCATGTGCGTGAGCGGGCTGGACCGCTAATCACTTGTGTGGGTGTAAACGTGGGGATTGGTAGAACTCTTATCATGCATGCGCGAATGTGCAGTGCGCAGCAACGACTGCTGGTACACTGTTTCTTCGCGCATGCGCAGATATGTTTCTAACAGTGCCTCGGGAGAGGACTGTGTATTATATGTAAGGGCTGATCAGAGCCACGAATGGTGACTTGTCGGTTCCAATACCAGTAAGAATGTCTGTCTAATTGGTAAGAACTGTTGGCTCGAAACTATAAAAATTAAAAAAAAAAAAAATCTTAATAAGGGATATCTGGTGGTGGCCATGCATGGGTGAGTGGGGAGTAGCGCAGATCGTGATCTGCTTGGGTCCCCATGGATTCCCTGCTGTGGCTGGAAACTGTAACTATGAAGATTGCGGGCAAATCCAGATAAGGAAATGTATTGTAGAAGTTCATCATGTGTGAGTGGGGGGTAGCGCAGATCTGTGGTCTGCTTAGGTCTCTATTACCTCCATACTGTGGTTTGCAACTGTTAACTGTATACGTGGTACTACTTGACAAGTGGTTCTATACAGATTGGCATGATTAATTCCATTGGGTATTGCTTGATGTGATACATGGTTTAATACGTGCTACCCTGTAGCGAGAAATTCATCAGCTCTAGTTCCTGCATCTATACTCCAAGAAAGGTTTATTATTTAACGCTTAAGTGAGTAGATCTCTGCCACTTATATGGCTCACACTCTAAAGTGGCAGTAGGTGTGTCACAGTTACATGTTATGTAACCTCTACACAAAGAAAGTGTATTGCAATTCGTAACAAGGCATTTTTAACAGAATGCATCAATTTTTCAACAGGTTTGCATGTACATAAGTTTAAACATAACACATCAAGTCAAACTCTACGTTCATGCCTGTGGGGCTAAGGCAGTCAAGAGTGTCAATCCATACTATCTCCCTCTGATGGAGAGTTCTTGAAATGTCTCCACCTCTAGGGCCTAGAATTACATGATCCAGTATAATGCATTTCATTTGTGCTACCGAGTGTCTAGATTGTAAAAAATGTAATGCAACGGGAGATTTTTGACTTTTAGTTCTGATGTTGGATTTATGCTCTGACCATCTGGTTTTCGCTTTTCGCGTGGTCATGCCTACATAGAATAGGCCACAGGGGCATTTGAGTCCATAGATGACATTTGATGCATCGCATGTGCATGAGTGTTTCAGGGGAATAGGTTTTCCTGTGTATGGATGGCTGATGGTGTTGCCTTTCAGTATATTGCCGCAGTGCTGGCAATTGTGGCAGGGGACGGTGCCATTGAATGTCGTTTTTTCGGTTCCCATGGTGGTTAAGTCTGCTCTAACCAAGCTGTTACGTAAGGATTTGTTGTTCCTGTAGGCAAACGTAGGAGCTTCTGGAAAGAGTTGTAGCAGTTTCGGGTCCATTTGCAGTAAGTGCCAATGTTTCTGGAAGATCCTTTTGATCCTCTTGCTTTGGGTAGAGTATGTCGTAACGTATACTAGTTTCTGCTGATCTTGGTTGGTTTTTGGAGTAAGTAGGGTATCCCTTTGAATCTGGTTTACTTTGTCCTGGATTTTAGAGATAAGGTTTCTGTTGTATCCTCTTTCCACAAATTGCATTTGTAAGGTTGAAGACTGTCTGGTGAATTCGGACATTTCCGAGATGTTTCGCCTGTATCTTAGAAATTGGCTCTAGGGTACGCTATCCAGTGTTCTTTGGGGATGAAAGCTTGTAGCTAGTAATAGGCTGTTCCTGTCCGTCTCCTTTGTGAAGATCCGTGTTTCTAGTTTTCCTTCTTTCACATATATTTCAACGTCCAGGAAGTGTATTCTGGAAGAGTTGGTAACTGATGTAAACTTAATTCTGGGGTTCATCAAGTTCATCATTGAAAAAAACTGTTCCAGTTCGTCCACTGGACCATTCCAGATTCCGAAAATGCCGTCAATGTAACGTGTGTAAATCGATAAATGTCGGGACCATCTTGGAGAAGTTAGGACATTTTCGTGTTCTAGGTAAAACATGAATGTGTTGGCGTAGCAAGGTGCCATGGCTGCTCCCATGCTAGTTCCAGATACCTGTAAGAAGTAGCGTTCTCCAAATCTGAAAAAATTGTTCGTAAGCACCAGCTTCAACACAGTCAATACAAATATAACCTTTGGAGGCACCCTGTCTGCCTCCGGAGCTCCGAAAGAGCCGTCACTGTTGAAGCACCCCTACGGCCCGGGCCGTCTCCGAGTCGGTCTTGATGGCTTGTAGAGACTCATCCACCGCCTTACCAAAGAGGTTGTTGCCGTCGAACGGCATGTCCAAACCTCTGGTCTGGACGTCCTGGCGAAAGTCTGTCGCTTTGAGCCATCCTCGTCATCGGAGGCAAACTCTGTTGGCCAGTTGGCGAAATCCAGTATCGGAAATGTCCGTTGCCACCGTTATGGCGTGATCCGACTACACTGCGCCTTCCTGCAGAATTTCTAGGGCCTCCGCCCTCTTGTCGTCAGGTAGGAAGTCTAGCAGGGGAGCTATCTTGAACCAGAGCTCCCTGTCGTAGCGGGCCACGATCGCTAAGGCATTGGCCGCCTTAACCGTCATCGCCGCTGACGAGATGACTCGTCCCATGGAGTCCAACTTCTTGCCCTCGCTGTCTGGCGGGGAAGTGGAAGTTGAAGCCGCCACACCCGCTGCCTTCTTCTTAGCCACTGCCGAGAGTCTGGCGTGGGCTGGGCCCTGAGGCACAAGGGGACAGCATCGGGGACTCGGTACTTCTTCTTGTACCTGTCCCTCTTAGCGGGTGCCGTGGAAGGGTTCTTGAGGACAGCGAGCCCCTCGTTCCAGACGTCATCGAGCAACGGCACCGCGAGGACCGTCTTCCTCTTGGCCTCTCGTCGTTGGTACAGAAACCCTTCCTTTTTTTTGTTCTTCAGGGGAGAGCTGGAAGAGCTCGGATGCCCTGGTTATCATGGCGTGGAAAGAGCCAATTTTGTCGGCTGGGGCAGCCCGCAGGGGGGTGATGACGGGATGTCCGCTGTGTCATCGCCGCCATCATCATCCGTCCCCATCGCTGTGTCCGTCGCCGTATCCTCTCTAGGGTCCGGCGAGGACGAGGGGTCCACAGGTCTCGCAGGCATGAAGGGCGGAGCGGGGTGGACTCTCCTCCACTTGTTCGGAGGGCTTCCCGACGGGCCCAGTTCTGGCGCCCCCTGGGATCGAACCCTCTCGAACCTCTCGTTGAGGCCTATGAACCTCTCCTTGAGGCCTATGCTCTCGTTGAGGCCTATGGACCTCTCGCTGAGGCCTTTCTCGGTTTCTACCAGTTCCTTCCGACTCTGTAATGGCCACCGCCCCCCCCTCTTTTTCCGCCGGGTGCTTCACGCGGGTCTTAACGATGGGCTGGAAAGAGGATTCCCTCCGCAGTGGCAGGGATACTCTTGGCCCAGAGGCCGTTTCTACTGGCGTAGTCTCATCCGGCTTCGCCAGGGTCGCAGTGACCACTTCGGCAGAGGCCTTTGCCGGATGGATCAAAGCCCTCACCACCTTAGGTGCGTCCTGGGCCTTCGCCTTGGGGGGAGGGTCAGCACCTCGCTCCCCCTTCGAGATCAACCGGGTCCGCTCCAGCAGCTTACCTGCGTTCTCGGACTTCCTTTTCCCCGAACCAGAGCGCTGGCTCGTGGTCGAACGTGCCGGGGATGTAGCGCCCTGCCTGGCAGCCGAAGAGCCCGACCTTTCGGCGCTCCTGGTGCCCGCGGACTCGCGGTTCTTGCAGAACGCACAGTCCTTCTCCACGTGCGTCTTGTCCTCATGAAGACAGTAGAGACAACGCGAGTGCTCGTCCTCCTTGAAAATATTCTGCAATCCGCATCCAGGGCAGCACCTGAACAGCTTGGATCCGGGCATCGAGCTTCCCTTGTCCTGGGCCATGTCCGTTGAGGTAGGCTGCAGAGCTTCCCAAATCCTCCAAGAAGCGTAAACCCGATGAAAACTTCACCCTTGAGGGGCGTAGAAGAATTCCAAAACGGCTACCCGTTGTCGGAAGTAGAAACGGTGGAGCTTGAGGCTCGAATAAACCGAAAAAATGAGAAAATCTCCTGAAAAAGCGTGAAAACGCAGCAAAAAACTTGAGAGCTAAACACGAGGACTCCCAACACTTGAGCATGCGGTAAAAATCTGAGGATGGCTGCCAGAGGCGGGCCTTAGGGAGAGGGCAGTCATTGGCTGGGGGCAGTATGACCCAGAGACCAATGATTGGTAACTACTAAGAAAGACAGATCAGAAACAAAACGGATACTGATTTTTTCTTTACCGAGGATTCCCGGCCTGACGACGGGGAATATTCATGAGCATGTGAATCCATGCCAGACCCCATGCTGGAGAACTGCATAGCCTCAGACCTCTGCCCCATACATGGCCGACACTTTGGCCTGCGCTTGATACAGATTAAACATTGGTCCTACGGCGCCCCTACCATGTTTTACATAATAGGGTTTTAGTGCACCACTAGATTTCTGTAGCATAATGTTAGCCTTAGTAACCTGGTTCTTACAGCATCCCCCCCCATTCAAAAACCGAATCCCCATGTAGTCATAACAGGCTAATGTTCTAAGGTACAACCATTCTCCTTCAGGTTCAATGGACTGACTCCCACTTTTTTTGGTGAGAAGACCATGGCCTTAATTTTGATGGCGTTTATCTTCAGGCCCAACTTGTCGCACTCATCCTCGAAAATGGATAGGGCACGGAATTATAGTAAGAGGCGTACAATATATGCCAGAAATATAGGTAGCGAACAAACAAATCAAGGGTGAAACAGGGACTTAGTAATGAAGGTCTGTAGGTTTGTAGGAGACTAGGCGCAGGGGCATGCTTTGGGCCATGAAGTGTGCAGGACAAGCGAGAGGAGGGTATGGATCTCCTATTATTACAGTTAACAGCAATACATAATGTTCTGTTGTGTTTTCGCTCCCCTGTTGAAGCACATATTGTTTTTAACTCAGTTTTCTAAACCATGTGTCAGAAGCAAGGTCTTATGCTGGATCTTTTTTGTGGCATTCTTTCTCCAAAACCTAACTTACCTTCCCTTATACCGCCTGGCATTGTTATTTGTCCTTGAATAAAACGCACTAACAGTTCAAAGGACACAATGTGTCGAATAGCCACAAGAATTGAGAACATTGACTATATTGAAAGTGGACATACAAAACTTGTTTCCATTTCTGGGATCTGTTGTTTGGAGTGGTTGCTCTGCTTGACATCGAGAGAATCGAACACCCGGAAATTATGTAAGCGTAACTTTACATAATATTTGGGCGATTGACAATGGCACGTGTGCTGTGCGCTTGATGACTATGTACCGGATGAATGTACTTTTCACAAAAAAAGAATGCACATCATACGTTATGTTGAAGAATATTTATACTGCACGCTATAACCGCTGAGTTTGCAGTTGCAGTTTGTTGTGCCTTTTCGCAATCATATATTCTATGCAGAGTTGTGGGTTGTAAGGTGGCCTCTACTGTGGTGATGACTCCTACAACACATGCACCCACAAACTGTGTTCAGGCCAATGAGGTCTACACAACTTTGTTCCATGGCTTAGCCAGGTTTGCAGCCACCATCGCATCGCTGGGCATCGTTAAAGCGGGGGGCAGAACCTTTTCCCTATGCCCTTGGGCTTCCTGGGCCAGGGGGGCCATCTGTTCTCCCACTACTCTTTCCACTTTATAATGCCTTCTGTCTGTGGTTCAACCTAAGACGTTCCTATCTCTGGCCTTAGTTTCAGGTTGGGGCTGCTATGGAAAACGGGTGCATCTGGGCCTCCTTCCCATTTGGTGGTCTGACTACTTCCGTTCACTTCCCTGCACATCATGGTTTGACCTACTCACCAGTCTTGACATCTCTGTGTTCATTCCGTGTGGTGTGGGTGTTGCTCATTTGTTTTTGTCTGGGACTGGATTATAATGCAACTAGTTACCTAGCATATTTTAATGTGTTAATCAGATTATAAAACAGCTACTGAAATATATTTTTTGTTCTGTCATTTACATAGCTATATTCTACCGTTCTGCACATTCCATAGTTTCCAGCTCACATCTGATGGATTCTTCAATCAACATTGGATGATAATAATCAACAGCACTTCTGTGATTAACATTATGTTCCACGATCGCCTGGGGCCAATATGTCCTTTAGAGGTCACAGCAATAAGGAGCAATCTGTCAGCATTTATGATGTGAAAAAGAGCTAATGTGAAAGTGTTGCATTTGAAAGTGAAACAACTCCTTATCTTCTGAATAATGGAACACCAAGTGCGTTCAAAAAAATAATCGGCAATGGAACTGAAGGAGAGAAGGAAGCGAGAATAAATGAAACACAGGGATGAATCAATCGCTGAACACAATCAGCTTTTCATGAGGAATTTATATAAAACATTCAAGGCCTGCGATGTTCGCTAGCAAGAACGTCTATTGGCTAAATATATAAATATCTTCGGGACATCATTTTCTGTTTTCAGCATTATGGGAAAAATAAAGGTTCTTGTAACTTGTAGACTATTGTTGTTTTCTTTTAAACAAATGTTTTCTTCTCCTATTTGTGAAAAGAAAGAAACGTTTCCCGCTGTGAGAGGATGTGTGTATTTTCCTGGTTCTGTTAGGTAACGCTATAGCGTGGGTGATGACAGGGTATGTTGGGCTATGCTGGCCACGAACGTCATGAAAATAGGTGGAGCATATCGTTTGGACAAGTGATGTCAGTTTGAGTGGCCGGTAATCTATATCCTTGCTGTGAGGGCACTTTAATTTAGGGCGATGTATAAACGGATAAGATTAACATAAGATGGCAGTGTCCAACCCGTTGTTTTCACTTGCTTAAATGTGCGGAAAACTAAGGTAAAATGCATAGGAAAAATGTTTAATATTGATTACAGTATGCTTAAAAAAACGTGCCCGATCAATTGGGACAGTACCATTTCCGAGCGAACTTCCCCTTTAATTGCATTGTGAAGTCTTTTTCCATGGATTCCCTATATTCATCCCCCAATTGGAAGTCCAGTTTGTAACCTCTGGCATACCTCAAAGTCCAGAAATCTACTACTACTCCGTGGGACTTAAGACAACACTTCAAAAGAATAACTCTGCTCTTCCTAGGCTACCAGCTTGTATTTTGAATTTAGATACCCAAATTACGTAATCTCGTTGCCAACCCCGATGTTAACCAAACAATTGATCCCAGACAGTAGATTTTGTTTTTCTAATGCAATCACTGATTTACCCTCTGTAGGAATACCCTCTGTTAAAGTAAGTACAATTAGACCAGACAAAGTCCTTTACTGGGAGTTTTCTTGGATATGGGCCGGGGAGGAGGGGGTAATCCATTGACAATAGTACTCCAGCTCACACAGTGCAATCAATTCACACTTTCACCTGGCTCGTCCCTTCTTCCTTCTTCCCCTCTGATACAGTAGCTAGTGACATGGAGTCTGGAAACCCAAAGCCCCCCTGTCTGCAATAGAGAACACCAGAATTTCACCTACTTCCTTTTGTCCCACAGAATCCCCACCCAAAAAGGTTTTTAGAAGCCATTTTCAAATCTTTTTTTGGCAACAATAAGGGTAAGGAAGCAAAGATGTATGCCAATCTTGGCAAATTAATAATTTTACTCTGTCATCCAAAAAGGTCAAATTCAGGTGCTACCATTTTAGGATGTCACCCTTGACAACATTCATTACTATATTAAGCAGCATTAGTCTTGCAATATCCCTAACCGGTAGCACCCCCAAGTATCAAACACCTTTCTCTTCGCATTTCATCCCACTCCCCTCAAAATGACCCCTGAAACAGCTATTCAACAGTGGCAACTCTTTTCTCTTCCCAGCAATTACGTTAAATCCAGACATCTTACCATACTTGACAACAGCTGTAGCAAAGGTGCTAAACAGATGTTCGGCTCACTCGCAAAGACTACATTATCTGCATGGGACGGAATTGTTTACCTTAGAGCTGCCCACTCAAACTGCCGATGTTCTGGTGCTGTTGGATTGCAGCCAGTAGGGTATCCAAACTCCAAAAACTGTAAATTAAACAACATACGGGAAAGTTGGCAACCCTATCCAGTCTATAGTATATAGTGATATATCCCTGTGCTTTCGAGTACAGTGCACAAATTGATACAAAAACATATGGCCAAATCCCAGTTTCACAAGTGTGTATATAAGAAAACTCTAACTGACCCAATCAAGGCCCAGGCTTTTTCTGTGTCAGTCAACAGAGCTGCTGCTATCTCTACCTTTCCTCATAAGTGTGTAAAATGTCTAGAAGAGTTTCGCCCTTTCATTAATCCACATTGCGAGGGTTGGATCAGCTTACATAGCACACCTTACATACATACATAATGAAAAGATGTTAGCCAATAGTTTGAGATCAAACGACAGCAAGGTGATTGGCCTATAGTTAGCAGACTCCCTTCCATCTTGTTATGGTTTGGGGATCAAGCTTATTTACACAGTAAACATCGACTCAAGGCAAACTTTTCTCTGAATCACCTCATTCGATAGCTCGCACAACAGGGGAATGAGCATATCTGAAAAATACTGTTCGAACACAGCAGGCAGCCCATCCAATCCTGTTGACGTAAGCATTTCCATTTTCTCATCACATCCTTAACTAGTTGTACACAGACCCTTAACTCTAGCACCTTGATCTCCTGCATCACCCCCAAATGGTAGCTCAATGCCTTCAAATAAGGACTCAAACTTTCTCTGTGGGGTCTATTTTTGACTTTTATAAATATTCATAGTACTTCCTAACTTCTCTATTAATATCCTCATTAGGCATCTCTACCGTGCCTGCACTCGTCCAGAGGGTGCCAAACATCCTCGTGCCTTCTAATTTTGTTAACCTTTTGGCTAGCACACGACCCAGATCCTCCCCTTGCTCCGAGAATAGCTGCCTTGAGAAGTACATTCCCCTCAATGCACGGCTCACCTGTTGTGCGCATGCCTTGCCCACTTAAGCCTCAAATCTTCCCTTTACAAATCCAATTACTCGATTCATCTTTCTCCAACCCTTCTCGTATGGGATGCACAATTATAACTTTCCCCTGCAATGCCACCTTTAATGCATCCGAAACTACGAAAACGTCAATACAGATCCCTTTATGTGCACAATAAAACATTTAATTTCATTCTTCAAACATACATAATCAGCTGGATGGTATTTTCTTACTGGCCATCTATGATAGATGGCTGCTAGAAAAATACCATACCTGCCCTCCAGCGCCTTGGGGGGGGGGGTGTTGCTGTGAGGCCCAAGGGACATGCATGGTATTTTATTTACTGAACATCTATGAAAGATGTCCAGTAAAGAAAAATACCCTCCCCGCCCCCTGGTCCCCCAGTGCCCTTCATACACACATAAGCACTTTGATTGTGTGCATGTGTGAGGAGCACGAGACCCAGGGGACAGGCGTGTCCTTTTTTACTATGATAGATGGCCAGTAAAAAAAAAAACATGCCTTACCCCAATGCCCCCAGCACCTCGCAATCACACAATCACATTCATCATTATTTATTTGTTAATTATGGTTATAGCATAAAGAGCTTTATCATATCATGCAAACCGGTCCATAAAACAAAACACAAAAGCTTAAGACATGTGACACATAAAAACACATACATTCACAATCATCAGTATATCCAGTCTTAATAATTTACATGAGTCGTAGCAATTATAAACATCCCATAGAATCAATAGTCCATGATCTGACCGAAAGTTCTAAAAAGTACTGCATAGACATTAAAATGGTAAAAGGAATTTACAACACGAATAGGGTAAAGTCACTTGATTTTCAATTAATAAGGGTACTACACAGTCCTAAAAGCAGCCATATTTCGGCAAATAACATATAACAGATGTGTTGCCACCAAGTCGAGCAGGTTATGCAGAGCAACTCCGACCACCTTTTAATTCATGATTAATCGTCGGCAGAGAAGCATTCAAGCACTTGAGAGGAGATTGCCGGTATCGCCACCTTTCCCCTCTTCATAAGTTCCCTCCAAATATTAAAGAGGGCATGTGCACTGATCTGTGGCCAGAGTTAAGGCAATGGCGCCAAAAAGACTGTCTTGATACTTTTGGGGTCAAACACATAGGCCCCAAACCTGCTCATATATGAAGGACCATGAGCCCTGCACTCAGATAGAACATGTTGTGCCGTTTCCAATTTGCTCACCAGCCCACAGGAACGGCAGTAATTCGGCTCTCCGGGAATGCCTTACTCTCTGCCAATGACAGACAACACTAGGTTAGTAGATGGGGGCTGCCTACCCAATATGTTCAACAGTGGGAAACTAGGAGACTTGAGTGACTTCAGATACAGTGTGCATCTTTTTTTAGTGACCATAGCGGAGAGAGAAGTGAGGCCCAGCTGTAGGCGAATGATTTCGATTGGAACCAACCACAGCATTTTCCACCAGAATCTACCCTCCAAGGCTTTCACCCATGAGGGATGCTTCATGCTAAGTGCCTCCAGCCCATACAACAGAGCGGTGCAGAAACATTGCAAATACAAAGTCAGGATGCCTTAAAGGGAAAAGCCCGACGCTACCCGTACTCCCCAAAAGATCATATTCATTTTTTTTAAATTTGTTTTTACTAGGCATTTTTCAAACACAAGACACAAGGTCATAAACATTAAACGAATGTCAAGAACACCCCCCCCCATCTCCAACTGTTCAAACAAGAAGCATTCAGCAAACACCTGGGCCTTGTAGCGGATTACCTTTGGGAACAGAACCAGAGAGGTTTTGAACCAGTCATTTGTAGGCTTCAAGGAAGAGAGCCCATTCCATTTCACTGCTCAGTGAGTGGTCGTGTAGAAGGCCTGTTATGTTTTCCATATCGTAAAGGTCTCTGGCTTTTCTTGCCCAGGTTGCCTCGGTCGGGAGAGCAGTCAATTTCCAGCTTATCATTCATTTTTGATATGCCATTACATTTACTCACTTCTTTCAATGCTACATTGTCGGTCTTGGTGGAAAATTCCACCCCCAAATACTTGTGCTATACACTTTTTCTATGACTTTCCGATCCAATACCAATGTGGGATATTCACCTGTTTATGTCCAAAGTGCATAACCTTTGTCTTGTTATAGTGCAGCTCCAAATCGTGTTCCCGGGCAAATTTCTGGACAACTCCCAAGGCTCTTTTTAAGCCAGCAAAAGTGTAATCAAAGATAATGAGGTCGTCAGTGTAGGATAGACAAGGTACACTGACACCCATGAATTTTGTTGGTCACGTAATTAGCCCTCTAAGTTCTTTAATGGGTTCAGAGAGATAGATATTGAAGAGAACCGGCGCAAAGGAACATCCCTGTTTTACGCCTTGATTGGTGCCGATAGGGGGTGATATAGAACATACATTGTCCAGCCGGACTTAGGTGTTCTCATGCAGGTCCCTAATAGCCAGGAGTAAATATTTCCCAAAGCTTGCGCCGGTTGACCGTGTCAAAGGCGGCTTTAAAATCAATCATTACCACATACAGACCCGGTTAACCGCTGGACTTTGCCACCCTAGTCAAAATGGCAAGCAGCCACAAGCCTTTGGAGGTGCCAGAACCCTCACGAAAGCCCATTTGGAAGTATGCAATTAGATTCCACCCAGATTCCAAGTCTTCCCAGCAATAGGGACGCAACGATTTTACCAGTGGAGTCCAGCATTGATAGAAGCCTAAAGTTCTCAGGGCAGGCTCTAGGTCCCTTCTTATGGACAGGGACCAATATCGACTTGCGCCACGAAGCAAGGATCAATCCATCCTGATACACTCTGTTAATAGGTGGAACAGGATTCCCTCCCAAAACGAGCGTTATTTTTTATGATAGCATTTGGAAGCCCATTCGGGCCCGGGGCTCTGGAGTTCTTTAGAGAAGCAATTTTTACCCTGATTTCTTTGCGGGAGAACTGGATGCAGAAGCAAGATTTTACTGGCTTTATATTCGAGCAAGCCACTGCAGCACCATAAACATTATTACGAACGTGGTTCGCCCACTTAGATTGCCCAATAGCGCAGATCTCCTGGTTGGCAATGTGGAATCAAAGCCCCTCAACAACCTCCAAAACGTACTTGAGTCCCTCTTGCTAAAAATGGCAACCACGTACTGCCATTGCGCAGTTCTGCCCAATGCCAACCTATCCCTGTCCCATCATCGGTAGCCATTCTTAGCCATCTTAGAGGCAGCTAAAGTTTTGGCAGGAGCCATACGCTTATTCCGAATCTTGTTTAATTCACGTCTAAGCGTTTTTTTGGATTCACGCATCACCCTGTCGAGGCAATATTTTTTGTTATTGCTAGTCATAAAAAAACGTTCCTTTTGGTATAGCTAGTAGCTGAGTAGCGTCCTTTATCCTTTCTTCAATTCCATCAGCTGTTAGCCACACTACATCATTATACCAGAGTTCGCTTTGGGCATTAAAGTAATTAGCCCACTCAAAATAGTCCTATCAGTCCAAAGTATTCTGCAACCAAGCGGGATTTCTTTCAAGAACCTCAACTCGCCCCTGGTACCAAGGGGGAGTAGTCCAAGTTATATGTAAATTGACTAAGGTATGGTCACTGAATTTCATAGGCGTAATATCCAGCTTATTAATGGGTGGTAGAGACGTCAGGTTACAGAAAAGGTAGTCCAAAGTCGAAAGCCTGGTGCCAGCCCACCAGGTAATGTTCCCCAGAACATCCCCCTTTGCTCTGCCGGTCAAAAAGAAGCAGTTGAAATCATGCAGGGTGTCCACCCAATAAGTCCCTTTGCGATTCCCATTATCTGAATGACTGATGGCGGGCCTACCATTAACAGTTTCAGTTTGGTTGATTTCATGTGTACATTTACTCCTACGATAAGTCCCCCATATGGGCGTCCACGAGTACCTTTCTTTGCTGTGGTTTGGAATATTTGGAACCCATCAATCAATAAATCAGACATTAACTACACTTCCTGCAGAAGGACAATATATCATTACACAACAAAAGTTCCAAGGACCCCCAGATTCCAGTAGGTGTACGAACCCTCTGGTGTTCCAGGTGTAGATGGTAAAATCTAATTTTCCAACAACGGCACCGTTCGTTATTTGAGACCAACCAGTTGAAAATGCCAAGAGTGGAGAGAGTGCCATTATTTCCCAGAGATTAAATTGCATCCGTAATATTACAGATGTCACACCCCCACGTTGGTTCAGTCGGGGCAACCTGTTCTGCAACATCTAGATCGTAACCTAGATCTACAGAACAGTCTTTAAAGGAACGAATGGCAAGTGCCGTTTCATCCGTGCAGCAGTGAATTCTGCTGAATAGGAATTTGGGGTCTTTGATTGGTTAAAAAAATGTGAAGTCTGTTGACTCCAGAATCCTTAATGGCAGGATCTTACACGTCAGCGCCCGAAAAAGTGGCTCTATTTATATGAAGGTTAAGTTTCTCTTTGCCAGAGGTATTCTTCTTGATAGTGATGGTCCAGGGCAGATCTCCAGAGTCGTTTCAGAAACAATATGTTCCTCATCTTCCAGGTTGGCATCTGGGGCCTGTGCGTCAGTAGTAGATTTTGGATTCTGGCAGTGGGTTTCAGCATTGGGTGATGTGGGCAAGGGTGGCGGGGGGGGGGGTGGGGAAAGTCCACCCCATGCAAAGTTTGGTTGCCCCTGCTATTCCTCTCGCTAGGCTGTATATCATTCAAAACCCAACTGGTTAGTGTGTAAGGTTTTTTCAATTTTTTAATTGAGACTTGATCCACAGGAGGAGTTTCCTCGGGCCACGATCGAGTAGGGTCCAGGTTAATAATTGCAGCATTGCAAGTTAATCTCTTCTTTTTCCTATTTGTTTGAATGTCAGAAAAATGGTGGAGGTTGCGCTAGGGGCATCATCTAGTGCCTCCCCCTCAGCCACCTCCACAACACTCCATTCTCCCACTTGGACATTGGGAGTAGGCAATTTGTCAAGAGTGCCGATTGCTGCAGCCGCAATCAGTTCATCAAGGGGGCCACCATCATCCGCCCCAGCGACTCTCTTTTGCTATTCAGTAAGGAGACCTCCCTGAGTATCTTCCCACACATCTTTAAAAGGCCTTTCATTGCAAACTGTAGAACAGATATTTGTGCATGTGAAGAACACTGGATCTCCAGTTTGCCTTCACAGGATTTCATAGGAGCATCGTCATCAGTAGGGCACATGTTGGGCGAGGCAGAGTCTCTGTGGTTATGCTCCTCCAGTTCGTCGGGCTTCAGAGGGTCATGGCCAGGCTGCACGCCCGCTGACTCCTTACAAGGATGTTGAGAAACCCCTGATTCCAAAGCTTGAGAATGATGAAAATCGTTAAGGGCAAGGGAGTCTCGTAAGGGGTAATATAGGGCAAGCAGCGAGCGAATATAGTGCATGGCTGAGAAAGACGTGTTGATATGAGTAGAGGCATCTGTTCTGCAAAGGGTGTCATTGATTGGAAAAGATTGTGAATGCGCCGAGTTCGCCATAGTCGGTAGATTAGTTTTAGGCTCCAGCGAGAAGTATCAATAGCACCCATGCCACCTTCTGTGCACTTAGTTCCTTAGTTCCACTAGGCAAACTAGTGTTGCGAGTGTTAAAAGAATTAGCATTAAAGCCTTTTGCACAAACTTGTGCGCCGCGTCCCGCAGAGGCCTTGGGCAGTGGCGTCGCTTGAGGGTCTGGGGGGGCCGGGTCCCCCCTGTGAAACCCTGTGCCCCCCTTGTGCCCCCCTACCTAAGATGAGCAGTGACCATGTTCTCTCCCTACTTTTGTCTGTGCCCCCCTACTTTTGTCTTTGGCCCCCTCTGTGCCCCTCCTAAATTTGATTCCTGGCGACACCACTGGCCTTGGGGGGAATTTTTCTTTTGTTTGACCTTGTGCAACCTCAACTCGTTTTTTCCAGGCATTTCGAAGGCTGGAAAAAGAACGCAAGTGAAGCCTTGACACGGGAAGTTTAATTGCATAAATGTTAGCCCAGCAGGATGAGAGCGAGCAAACTACTAAAAATCCAAAAGGTTAAAAACATCAAACGTGGAGCTTTGAGTGCAGGCTGCCACAAATCGCTGCAGCAGGTAAAGAGGGATGAGCAAATCGGGCTGCACATGGCCATGACTTTGCCTTTAAAGCTAGAGCCACACTCCACAGAATACACCCGCTAAACTCAGTAGTTTAGTTGCCAACTTGCATGAAGGTCACTCACCAGCTCATGTTTGGTTTCCAATCGTGAGTCCTGTTAACAGTATAGAGAGTACGTTCAGGCACCAAGGCTGTGGGAATCACATTCATCATTATTGTGATTATGTCTGACTGCAAGGCACTGGCACACGGTGTAACAGGCATGCAATTTTTTACTGTGCACGGTTGATAAAGCAAGCATGATAAGTGTTATTCTGTAGCTAGACTTCCATTTTAGTGCAGTCAGTCTAGCCATTTCTTATTGTGGTATGACATTTTGTATTGGGCATCTTTGAGGATCAGTGGTATTATTCTTATTGTGACATGACATTTGTATTAGGCATCTTTGCTAACACAAGCATAAGTGCTATTATGTAGCTAGACTGGCATTTCAATGCAGCCGGTCTAGTCATTTCTATTGTGGTATGACATTTTGTATTGGTCAACTTTGGTAAAGCAAGCTTGATAAGTTATTATGTAGCTCGATTGGCATTTTATCACAGGTAGTTTGGACATGTTTTCATACTTTGGCATGCATTTTTGATGGTAAAGCCAATTGAAGTATGTGAGTAACACGCTATGGGATAATAACTGTTATTGTAGCGCTTAGATGCCGGAGGGTTTGAAGCGCTATTTAAAAGCTAGTTATTATTGATAGATCAAACATGAACATGTTTTTCTATAGTATCATTACTGGCATTATGCACAAAGCAAACAAGAGTATGTTCTTATATGGGAATAATAGGGTATAATGCTGCAGTCAGCATGACATTGTATGGGCACAGCCAGTGTGGACATGTTTCATACTGGCACATATTGTGGGAAAAGGCATCATGAAAATATGTTGGAGAAATGCTCCTGTGCACTGTTGGTGACTTGCACCTATTGGATTTTTTTCACGAGTTACCCTACAAAACCCAATTGCAAACTGTTTCTCTTTTTACCCAATTTTTCTAAAAAAAAAGTGTGCTCTAAAATGCACAATTGTAACCCATTATTTAAAAAAAACATCTTGGGGGTGGACATCCCCCTTGAGTGGTGTGGGGTCCTTCGCTACGATCGGTTGCTCTGGCAAATCTGGGACAAATATTTACACCCCTCCAGTTAAAAAATTCTCCAGTCGCCACTAGACGTGACCCAATCTGACAGTCCTGACCTGAACCCCTGCTCTCCTACTTTTCGAGAACAATAGCCAAATGGCCCGAGCAGATTTGAAAAAACGACTTCTAGGCCTACTGGCACTTATTCCACCTGTCGGCAAAACAGTGAACCTGCTAGAGCGACGTCCAGTCCACTGATCCTCGCCAAGGGGCGTTTGTTCTCCACCCCCATGAGGACTTCTGGCCCTTTTGTGCAGCCTTCTTTTTCATAACAGTCCAGGATAGTTTTTTGCGATGTGCACAGAGAATTCGTGCTTGGCCCAGTAACCCTGTGCGGACGGCGCTTTCCAGTTCTGTTCATAGAGTTCATGCTCAAATTGTGTCCCAGTCATAGAAAAATTGGCAAAGCCAATTTGGGATAGGGAAATCTAGAATGTTCTCTAAAAGAAAACCCTGTGGTGCAAATGAGTGGTGGCGTTTTAGAGGCGGGACCAACTTTTATTCAGCTCATGATCAGGGTCCACCTGTAAAGAAAAAATGGTCTCTCTTATATTCAGTCGTCATTTATTTCTTTATTATCAGCAGCTTTCCCCACACACGCCCCTGGCTTTAATGCCATTACAGAAGTCAGCATTGAATTTCTTAATTAAAATGTAAACCTCGTCCCTCTCATGCAGGTGTGGACCACATTCGCATCTCCCCTGCAAGGTACTTTAGAACTTGGATTTTTTTGGTGGGGTAATCAGCACATGCGCATTACAGGACATCATAGTGAAAAGTCTATTCATCATTCAATTTAGGCAGAGGCCTAGCACAGAGTACTTCTCAAATTTAGATCCTCTGCACGGCACATCTCAGCCCACAACCTACTATGCCCAAAGAAACCGTGGTAATAACCCGCCAAAGGCACAAAACAAGAGGGACCAACCAACAAAAGACACAACATAAATGGACAGAAACATACTAATTCTCATCATACCAAACTGCACCATCCAGCGTGTATAGCCATTTTGAATCCAATCCAACAAATGTCATAGCGAACTGTACTCTACCACATGTGCATTGCACTCTCCACTCCCCTGCCCCATCCTCAACTATACTAATTTAACAGTTCACTGAAGCCAAAATGAGGATCCCACCACAGCAGCCCAGGAGAACATGACAGGATATGGTTAGTAATTTTCTTTACAGCATGCACCTTTCACAGCAACCCTCTACCCCTCTCAATGATCTGCCACAGAGCGTGGCCTAAGCATTGGTCGGTGACCAGATCTAGTGTGGCTCCACAAATGTTCTTTCCCTCACTCAATACCATTCGAAGGTCCAGGTCAGTTCCAAAAGCCCTCCCTGTGGCCCTGCCACCAACACGTTGTACAGCGCAGGATATCTGCAAACCACATAAACCTCGTATTGGGTTATTTAACCCACATACCTGTACGGGCATGTCCGTGAAGGGTTGACAGGGCCCAGGTCTCAGCTGCCGTAAAGCAGGACTCTCCTCCAGTGTTTTCCACAATTGCACGTACACTGCACTTGCATTACACCAGTGAGGTGGTGCGAGTGCATGCCCTGACTGGTGGATTTGTTGCCACAATGCACAACGTCATCACAGCCATGCTCTCCACCATGGTCATGACTTGGACGCCACAGCCTGGCTTTTTGTGCAGCCTCATAGCCCATTGAAAAACAAATTAACACTGCACAATGAGGCCTTAGCTTCCAATCGCCCAAATCGGGCTCCATATCTCACCCATTGCGAATCAAGTAGGTTTAGAAGATGCATACAACAGTCCGCTCTAACCACATTCCTGAAAGGAAAAACTAAATAGATGGGCCCAGAAAAGCCATGTCCATGATACAAAATAACAGATGTGTCCTGGTGGAGGAGGTAAAGAGGGGGTGGGAGGGCGGAGAAAAGCCATTGCACACCCAAGCATCCTGCATTTATTTAAGTGGGTCAAAGGTACCGTGTTCGATAACATCTAGTTATAGAGTTCTGAGCTGAAAACTGAAGGGACTCCTCTGACTCAGACTCTTTAGCCTCACTTGCTGTGTTGTCTTTCAATGCTGCCTCATCCGAGTTGATTATTCATTATTGATTTTGTTTTTACAGCTGGTTAGCCAATGAAGAAAAAAGCTTTAAAAAGAATAAAACACATAGCCAATAGATGCTCCAGAGAAGGAGATCTACTGTCAATTGCCACCAATGCTTAACAAATGTTACTTTAAGTGTTTCTAAAACAGTGTTAGCCCGTTACACAAGCGAATGTCCAATGGCAGCGCATTCCATAATTTAGCTTCCAAAAATCGAAAAGAACATGAGGGAGCACAATGGGGACGCTGACAAGACGAAGTTTGAGAAGATGAGTACAAATGCTTTTACCAGTTGACAAACGAACATAAGCCATGATATAAACAAGTCAAGGAAGTTTTTTACTGTGGGTAAACTTTTGGGCTTGAAGTGTTCACAAGCATGTCTCAAAGGGCTACTTCCTCACATGGAAGACCAAGACTTGCAAACACAGCCATTTATGGCTAAACTGGCCTTCAACGATGGCCCCAGCCTGGCCATATATTTTTACAGTGGCATGCTATTTTTTAAATTGGGCATCAAGGGTCAAGTGAACATAAATGTTACCATCATACAAGCTTTAGTCAGAATTTGTATCAAAACTCTTGATCGCCTTAGCCATGCCCCATGTAAATACTTGGCCACTGGAAAGGGCAGGAGTGGCTCGCCTTTAGTTGAATGCATGCACAGTTCGTCGGATTCCATTTGATCTAAACATGGGCAATAGATATTTTGCTCTTAACGCATCGTACCCATGACACAGCAGCATGAAGTGGGTGACTGATTCGATGAGTGCACTACAGATCAAACACTCAGGTATTATGCGGGGACCCATTTTTTGTGCAAGCAGCCATTCTCAGGGGACCAGCTCTTAGGCCCACCCAGAGCTACTATATTGCAGCGTCCCACAGGGCGCCTGTCTGCCGCCCCTGTTTTTTTATGTTTACATGCGCCCTCTCTTTGTCCAGCTGGACAGCGTCGGCATCAAATATACCAACTATGCCGACCATACCCAACTGGTCTTTGAGATCTCTGGTGACTGAGACAGATTCCATTCTTATAAATGACACCTACAACATGATCAAGGACTGGATGTCAGTCAACTCATTGGCACTGAACAAAGAAAAGACAGAGGTTTTGATTGTAAGTTCTAATCAAAGGATACAAAATTTAGATCCAAGATACAGCCATTTCACCATATCTGGATGTGTTATTCCAGTAAATCCATTTGTGAAAAGATTAGGCGTTATCCTTGATTCTGGATTGACAATGAAGCAACGTGTAAGCCATGTTAAGATGTCCTGTGCCTACGTTAACAAGTTGCTTAGACAGATTACTCCATACGCGGCCTCTGAAAATCTTTTTCAGAAGTTGTCAAAAAGCACAGAATGGGGCTGTAAGATTTGTCTGCAATCTTGGCTCACAAGACCATGTCTCGGATTCAAGGAGAGCGCTGCATTGGCTTCCAGCTAGCCAACAAATCTCACATAAAATGCTCACTCTAACATTCAAACGTGTGACCGACACAACCTCCTAAGTACCTTAAGAACCAGTTGTGTAAGGCAAAAACTGCGTGCATTCTTCACTCTAGTAGGCCAAGACTTTCTCTAACGTTTCCCCATTCACCTCTATGGTAATGGTGTATCTCCTAGATGATCTATGCCTAAAGATCATCGACTTACTTTTCGCTTGGTTTATGTCCAGGCGCAACTCCCCACATTTCCTTGCAAAAATTGACAATGTATACTTGGCACCAATTGGGCTGGTGGCAAGTAACAGCATCATCTCCAAAAAAAATAGCGCTGGATGGCGCATGCTGCCCATCCTAGGGGCGTCCGAGCTATTGGCCACCAACTCCTCTACTAGTCTATTGATGTAAGGACAAAAGAGGAGCGGGGTCAAAACGCACTGATACCTTACTCCTCGCTGCACAGCAAAGGGCCCTGTGCATTCACCAGCCACGCCCCAAAACACCACAGCCTTGCTTTCCAAATACAAGGCCTGAATAATAGCAAGCAGGGGTGGCAGATGCTACAATCAGCAGAAGCCTGGCAAATTTGGTTCCTAGGAACGGAATCAAACGCAGTGCAGTGATCTACAAAAATTGCCTGAAATTTAGTGTTATTAAGTAGTGTATGCTTTTTTCACTAGGAGATCAAGCCGAAATCCCCGCACCAGGGATCCCATGCCATCCTGGAATCCTGCTTGCAGGTGGTTCAGAATTCCCTCCGTTATGGACCCTTTCTGCAGATGTTCAAAGATAACCTTGGCATACATTTTCCCACTCCATTAAAAGGGGAGGTTGGTAATACCCCAGGTGCTCCCTCCCACCCTTTTTGTAAATGGGGATGTTTACAGCCTCCAACCATGTTGCCGGTACTGTATCCAATTCGATCATTGCATTAAACACTCGGGTCAGTAATGGCCTGCAGACTGCTGGTTCTTCTTTGTAGAAATCGATAATTGTGCAATTTGGGCAGGTGTTTTCCCACTTCTCATGGCACCAATTGGCCCCTTTACTTCCTCTATGCTAACTCTGAAGCCCATTTCCTTTGGACAGGCACTCCCATTCTCATATGTGGAATTCTTGCCCTCTTCATCCTTGTACAAATTAGAGAAATGATTTGCCAAATGTCAGGTGCGATGCTACAATGGAGTTTGCGCTGCAAATTAGGAGCATCGCCGGCCACAAGCTGCCAGAAGGTCTTTGAGCCATTAGTCCTCCAAGCTTCTGTGAGGATTTCCCACCTTGACTGGTAATGGTATTTTTTCTTCTCCCCAATAATTGACTAGTAGGTTAATCTAAGGTCTTGCAGTTGGCTTTTATTAACCCCAGGAAATAAGTACTTCTTTGAACTTTCTACAGTCTTCATCAAACTTAGTCATATGGTTAAACCACTCAAATCACTCGAAGTAATAACACATGTTTTCTTCATCTTTGATGCCTATTAAAACGCCCTGCCACCATAAGAAAGTATATCCAGACTGGCTGCACCAATGAAGGGCAGAATAGAAACAAAATAAAACTCATCATGCTGCCTTATCCCTTAATACCAGTAAAAATGCTATGCCACAACAAGAAAACATAACTGGCTGCACCAAAGTATACCGGACAATCATCATGCTTGCTTTACCATTGATGCCCAGTAAAAAATGTCATGCAGCAGAAAGAAAGTAGATCCATACTGGCTACACCCATGAAAGCCAGTCTACCAAACTAATAACACTTAACATGCTAGCTTTACTCTTCATGCCAGTACCAAATGCCTGCCCACAATATGAATACATATCTAAACTGGCTGCACCAAGGTGGGCCAGTTTAGCTACAACATTTGTTGAGTTTGCTTGACCGTTGATGCAGATTATAATTGCCAACTCAGCAGTAGCCCTTCCACCTACAATTAGAGACCTGCTACCCTCCCTACAATCGGCACAGTCACACACTCATTCACACAAAATACACGCCTTCCCTCACTCATTTGAACATAGATCTATACAATATATACTCATTCACCAGTGCATTTATACAGTACACAGACAACTCCTTTCACGCATGTATACATAAAAACGAACACTTTCACACACTGACAAAGACACGCAGACAATTCCACTTGCATGCATACACACAAACACATATAGTCACATTTACATTTCAATTACCTCCTGCTCACACCTTCAGCACGCTTCTACCACGAGACATGACCAGAAGGTCTGGCCCACATAGAGCACGCTGTCTGACCAGAGATTAGAAGACTCTTATCTATTAAGTAAATGCAAACTACACAAGTATGTAATAACAAGAGGCAGCAGGGCCAAACTCCCCATGCCGAGCCAGCCTCTTATTGCACTCTACATCTTGTGCAGAGGGCTCTGCTTTGAAAAATAAAATAAAAACATTAAATTTAGCAGGGGAAGCACCCCTGCTCAGTGGCAGACAGCACAGCCACCCTGCAAATAATGTACTGTGCTGCCTACTATTCAAGCAAGGGGGCAGTGACGCCCTACCCATACAAACAAGCCAACATGCAGCATAGGAAGTCTTGCCCTGTAGCTTCTCATTATGTCTTTCAGAATATGCTGGGTAGTATTGTTTCTGATAGGAAGGTATTGAGATACCTGCAGGCATAATCTACAGCCCCATCTCCATTTTACAAAAAGGGACCAATGGGCCCCATAATATCCATTCCCATTATGGAGAAAGGAAAGCCAGTATTAGGAATGAGTTGCAGTTGTGCTCTGCCAACATCATTGCAAGAGATCTTTTGACAGATTGGGACGGTTGTGCTGTAGTTTGTAATCTGTCTGTACATTCCAGGCCAAAAGAATTGACTTTGGCCAGGATCCTATAGCTTAGCTAGTCCTTGGTCTCCAGAGGTCAAGTGGCAAATGCAAAAGTCTAATACTGCTTGTCTTAAGAGTGTCAGGACAAGCAGCTGCAAGTGCTTTTTTTCCCCATTACCAGAGTAGGTCTGTTTTCTAACCAATACACTAGAACACTTTATACAAAATACAGCCCAGTTTCCTGGAGCCTTTTTTCCACTGGGATAAGGGATAGAAGTTCTGTGAGAAACCTGAAGGTGTCTCCCTAGCTAGTCCCAGGGTATCTGTCATCCAGGTGGCCACGACACAGCCATCACAATTATATCCAGTTCCTGGGGGTGGACCAGTGAGGGAGGTTCACCTGGATGGGGGGGGGTCCTTGGGGAGTGGGACACCAACGGGCGAGCTGCGGTATCCCCCTTCTTTTGAGACCTTTTACCCATCCTACCATGTAGGAAATTCCAAAACACTGCCCCCCCTTTTTCTGCACAAATATTTTCACACAGCACGAAAGACAACAGACTAACAGCAGAGCCGTTTGACTGACGTGTACCAGGGTCAGGCAAAGTCAAGCAATTGGCCAGAACACCACATACCGGACAGCCCTTTCCCTTCCAAACAGGGATAAAATGAGCACAAGAGCACGGGAGGAGCAAGGCAGACAGCACGACGTAAAAGCCAACTCTGTACGGACGTTCAAGAGGAAAAGAAATATGGCGCAGACTGAGAAGGTGACAAGGAGAGTCAGCTTTGCCCTTTCCGACCAAGGCCTGTGAAGCCTCTGCCGAGGGAACGATAAGTCTGTCAATAGCCAGCGTGTATTGCGCCAGATGTCAACGGTACAGGAGACCCTCCTCCGCTGATTGCCAAGCCGGGGAGAGACGCTGGTCTCTGTGGTACCAACCTTGACTGAGACAAAAGAAAGCCAAGCCATTCGTCAAAGCCGGTGAGTCGAGGGGAGTGTCGACAAGAAACCATACTGTGTTGAATGAGAAATAGCCAACGGCTAAGATGAACTTTGAAAGGCAGAAGGATACTAGTAATGAAGGAGGGGGAAAACCAGATAGAGAGGAGTCCGGCACCAGGTGGGTGCTCATGCAGGAAACTCTGGGCGATTATCCAACGGTAAAGACTACCATGACCAGAAGGTCTTGGGAAGAGGCAAAGAACAATCAAAGTGGTCATTCAAGGGTCTTGTAAACTCCTCTGTATAGTCACAACTCTTTGACCGACAGAATTGTTAAAGCTGAAAGAAATGAATCCCACTTGGTGAAATGAGCACGTGAGTAGTGTTATACAAAGGTTGGCAAGAGTGAACCCAATCGAGGGAAGATCACACTACATTGTTTGAAATGATATTAAGATTTGTGAAGGCAAAAAGCATTGCAAGACAAGGATAAGGGAAGCATCATCCCTCATCATTTGGGTCCAAGCCCAGCCAAGGGAGATCCAGGGGTGGAAAGTTAACACCCAAATTTCACTTAGAAAGGAACTGTCTGGTTAATTTGTTGAATACGACTTCTGAGGGGTCTATGCCCAGAAGAAAGGGATCCAGGGGTGAAGCTATCCCCCAAAGTGTTTGCAGAACAGAACTTTGTGTTAGTTTTTTGAGAGCATCTGGCCTCAAAGGCGGGAGACTTTTTATTATAAAGAGGCTTAACCAATGAAGAACCTGATAATGGATATGGAACTGTTAACTCGTGCTGGGAAGGCTCGAGCGTGTGCTGTGCGCCAAGTCCCACCTTGTCCCATGCTAAAAACGTAGGGAAGGGAGACCTCGAGGCAATCACATCCTGACTTATTATTTGTGAACACTTTCTTCCTTATTTGAATACCCTATCCAACACTCTTTCTGTAATTAGTTGTAAGGAATTGGCAATAGGTTTTTCTTAGTATAGGCCTTTTATTTTGACAAGACACCACAAGGACTGCCTTATTTTTCATTTGATGGTCGATGCTTGCTCCCATCTTAGATTTAGGTTCAGCTTAGGGTTTTTCCACCCTGCATTTACAGTTTAATAAACACCCTTGAACCGTGATCACTTATGGTGACAACAGTAAAGACAGACACAAGTTCCTTATAGTTCCCTTTGGTAATTCAATGGAACTCCTGATCAATTGCAGGAGTTGAATGTCCCGATTCTTAAGCCAGGTTAGGTAGAGGAACACCTTTTCACCACTCGCAATAGGGTTGAGCGCTGCACTTTCCTCCCCAAGACTTGGAAGCATCTCTCGCAGATCATTTTTGCACACAGGTCCCCTTAATGCAGTATAGAAGTCTGGTTACTGTGATTAAATAACACATTAATCTCCCTCTGCTAGCTGCAGTCCAAAATACCTGCTCCCACATCAATGCCAAATGTTAAGCCTAAGCCTGACTTGGCAGTAATTCTCCAATATATTCCTTCACCTGTAGGCACTAATGTTGGACTGTAAGAAGGGTTGTCCATGTTGAAGAGGACAAAACCAGCAGCTCCTTGGTGGCTTAGAAAGGCTCCTGGGCCATGCATTGTATCTGGACTACCCTGTGAGTTGTTTCTGGGAACAAAAGAATGGCCTCCAGTCAGCCCTCTGTGGAGCCCACTTCTGACGCCACTTCGTGATTGGGATAAAATAACTTGCGCATATTGCATCCTAGTTTTGATCATCAATGTATGGATTGTTTTAAATGCAGTTCAGCGTTCTCTCAAGCTTTTACAATAAAGCAAGTGAATTAATTCCTCCATCTATAGGAGATTTGTGGGGAGAGCATCCGTTTATACTTGTATACATTTTGCCTAGCTGCCTGGGCCACTGAATTGTGGTGGGAGGGTTCAAGGCAAATACCGACTGAAAGGGGGATTTCTATTTTATTTATTGCATTTGGCTATACGCCCAGACCCTGAGGTATCACAGCATACGTTACAAGAATACTTGAGCAAGCGTAGGGATATTTGTTACAGCAAGTTCTTACAAGATTATTGGTTACAGTGATTCCTTTACAAAACTTAATTGGTAACATGTGCAGAGTATTTAGTTACATTGGTGTCAAAGCAACAAAACATTAAATCATTTAAGCCAAGGCATGTGTGATTGAGGAACGATCAGGTAGTTGATGGCCATTAGAATTTATTGAATAGCCTGGTTTTCAGTAGTTTCTTGAAGTGTGGTAGGGAGGGTTTGTTGCAGATGTTGAGGGGCGGGGTGGGGGGGAGTGAATTCCAGATTCTGGGTGCTGCTACAGTGAAGTTTGAATTACCTGTTTTTGTGGTTTTGAATAGAGGAATGAGTAGGTGGGTGTTGGCATTAGATCTGAGGGTTCTAGGTGTGGTTTTGCGTGTGAGGCACTGGTTGAGAGAGGTGGGTGCCAAAGAGGTGATACATTTGTGTGTGATAGTGAGAGTTTTATGTAATATTCTGGCAGGCATGGAAAGCCAATGTGTGTCTTTCCTGTGTTGGGGGATGTGTTCCCTTCTGTTTATGCCCAGTTCTGCTCTCATGGCCTTGTTCTGAAGTAGTTGCATTTTGCTCATGTTCTTTTTTGAGGTGCCTAGTAAAAGTATATTACAGTGATCTAGCTTGTCCAGGATGAGAGCTCTAGATAATGTGATGCAGTTTTGGGGTGTGAGGAAAGGGCGGCTCAGGGCAATAAGTTTGGAAGTGTGAGCAGTGGAGGAAGCGATGTAGCTAACATGTTTGCACATGGTGAGGTTGGAGGCAAGGTAAACACCTAGGGTTTTCACTTGGTTAGAGATGGTAATAGGGGTGCCACCTATGATTATGGAATTGTAGTTTGAGTGTAGTTTATTCAGACGGGCGGCAGTGCCAACTAAGAGAATCTCTGTTTTTTCTGCGTTGAGCCAGAGGCTATTTGTGGCAATCCAGTTCTGAATGAGTGAGTAGATATTATTCATACAGATTGCCTTTGATGGGGCTAAGTAACTGAGTGTCATCGGCGAAGTTAGTATATATAAGTCCCATGGCATCAATGAGTAATTTTGTGTAAGCATTGTAAAGTGTGGATAAACAGGATCCTTGTGGGACACCCAGTGGGACTGCTATGGGATCAGCCGCTTTGTCGCCTATGGCTATTCTGGAGGTGCAGTTTGACAAGAATGATTTAATCCAGGTGGTTGCTTCTTTTGAAAAGTAGAAATTATTTGCTACGGTGAGGCATAGTTTGTCATGATCCACAAGGTCATATGCTGCAGATAAGTTCAATATTAGTAGGATGCAGAGCTTACCAGAGTCTCTGATGGAGTCCATCTGTTTGTTTATTAATTTGATAATGCACACCAAGCCCTTGGGCAGCTGGGCGCAGCAGTACAAGATGATTTGAAGCTTAGTTACAGTGCCTGTCACAGGCCAGTACATACACGTGAATACAGTGTGCAGTGTACAGTCTGTTTTTTTAGGTCCAGAAGGGCCATCTCGGTGCTATGCCTATGGTGGAAGCCTGATTTTCTATCCCCAAGCAGGTGGTTATCCTCAAGATGGGATTGGGTATAGGCAATTTTTGTATATAATTTTTTGAGTAATAAGGGCACCATGGTGATCGGTCTGTAGTTAGTGGGCGTGGTGGGGTCTAGGGAGGGTTTTTTGAGGAGGGGTGTAGACCATGCTTCTTTGATGTTGGCAGGAATGGAATTGCTAAAAGAAGCATTGATGAATTTGGAGCTAATGGGGGCAAGGGCGGGTGCGCAGGTTTTGAATATTTTCGCAGGGGAGCTGTCACCTTTACAATTCGATGGTTTCAAGGAGGCTATAGTCTTTGGTACTTGAGGGATGGTTACTTCTGTGAAGTGGCATAACAGTATGTTGGTAGGAATGTCCAACTGGCCGTTGGGGGAGCGCCACTGAATGTGCTAGGAGAGTTCTTTGCTGGGCTATTTTGTTTTGGAGGGTGTTCACTTTGGAGGCTAGAGCATTCTGAATGGTGGTGCACCATGCTTTACTAGCAATGACTGGGTTGGGCGGTGGAATAGAGCTTTCTAATTCTCTAATGATCGAGAATAGCTCTTTACTGTTGGATGCTGCATTGATAATGCGTTGATTGAGTGAATTAGCTTTTTGCATGTACACTGCTTGTTTGTAGGTTTTAGATATGGTGAGGATTTCTGACTTGGACATTGTTAGGGTTTTTTCTAAATAAATGTTTGGATGCTCTTTTTCTCCTTCTCATCTCAATGAGTTCATCATTGAACCAGGGATTGCTCTGCTTAGGTAGTTTAAGTTTTAGGGGGGTTACATCATCAATGGCTGTTTTAAGGCAGGTGTGATAGTGAAGTACAAGGTTGTCAGGGTTGTTGTGGAAAAGGGGTTTTGCGTAAAATGGTTAAGAGGGTTTCTGGGGAGAGTTTGCGAGTGTTTCGCAGTAACATAGGGGTTGGGAGGGTGACGATCTGTACTATGTCATTGGTCAATGTGATGTTGAAACTGATTAAGAAGTGGTCCGTCCATGATAAATTAATGATGCCTTCTAAAGTGATGGATAAATTCAGTGTTAGGATCCAGTCAAGGATTCTGCCTTTAGAGTGGGTAGGGGCATTTACAAGTTGTGTGAATTGCATTTCGTTGGAATGTGCTAGAGAAGGCAGTGGCTTTGTGCTCTGTTTTGTCATTATAGCCTAGATTGTTATCTCCTAGGAGGATGAATTTTGTATTGGGTTTCAGAATGGGCATGATGAGGAGAGGTAGAACAATGTCTGGGTTTCCAGTTGGGTCAGGGGTCCTGTATACTATTAGGACGTTAATGGTTGTGTTAGGGTTGATGTTTAATTTAAGGTGAAGGAGCTTGTAACCTAGGAGGGTATCCAGGTTACATGTTCTAAACTGTGGGGAGGATGTGGCAATGATGGCTACGTCACCTCTGGCAGTATCAAGACGGTCCACTCTGAAAATGGTATATTCAGGAGGGATTGCTAGTGTTAATAGAGGGCCTGACGCTGAATGTAGCCATGTTTCCGTCATTACTAGGAAGTCTCGTTGGGCGTTTGTGATGAGGTTGTGGACCTCGATGGCGTGTGCTCCTAGGGAGCGTACATTGAGTAATGATCCTTTCAGTGGTGTTTGTGGTTTGGATGGGTGTAATCCATGGTTTTTTTGTGGTGTTATCATTAGTTTTGTGTTGTGAGTTTAGGGAGTTGAGTGGCAGCTGTGTGAACATGGTTGTGGGTTTGTGAGTGTGTGATGATTGGTTCATGAGTGGTTGATTGATAGGGAGGGGCTGTGGTTTATAGTGGAGGATAGTCTAGTTGTCCTTGTGCTACCTCTTACAGGTCTTGTGGGTGTTCGTAGGGTGAATGTTCTTGATGCAAGGCGTGCAAGACGTAGTGCAAGTTGGCAAGATAAGGTGGATTGTAGTGGTGCAATGTTGAAGGGTATGGGTGGGAACGCTGCTGTGTTGGGTAAGAATGGCATAGGGCATGGTAGCAGGTGATGTCTGGGGCAGTGAATGCATGCTAATCCTAGGCCTAGGTGGATGAAAGCTCCCTTGGAGCATGCTAAGGTGTTTTCAGAATTAGAGTCCGTTGGTAAAACATTAGTGCTAGGTGGGAGGAGGTGGCTATACTCCTGTTATTAATGTGTATGTGGCAGTGTAAGAGGTATTGTGGTAGTATGAAGATGGATAATGCAATAAGGCCTAGATGAGAGTGGTTGGGTCTCATTGTGCGCATTTGCTGGCGCCGGCGTCCACCGGGATTGTGGGTGGAAGGTGAAGATGAAGGGTATTATTGGAATTGGGTTGTGGTATAATGGGGCTGCGTGAGGCAGGGTCTTCCATGAGCCTAACATGGATGTTGGGACGGTGCACAGCTATGTGTGATATGAGCATCATTGATCGTGATGGTGCTAGGTGATAATGTGGCTGGCTTAGTGTACTGGACTAAGGTAGTGCATGATAGCTAGCATTTGAGACAATAAATAAATGCATTTGAGACAATAAAGGCAAGTAGTATCAGGCAAATCAATACAACACGATAGCGTGATCACTATTGCGTGGTTTGCGGGTCAAAAAACATTTGGCGGATCAAGGAGCATGACAATTACATTTGTTATCAAGGAATTTCAGGTGCATATGAAGGTATGGGCTCTGACAAAGGATTAAAAGCATACAGTATGTTCCGATTTACAGGATAGATATGGCAAACAAATCTTTTCAATACTGAGCTGTAAATCATAAGTAGCTGCAATTTGTGGAGCAACTGTGACTACCAGGACATTCAGGATAAGCAAGTCGATAGGTTTGGGAGTAAGTAAAGCTCATGGGGATAGTGCAGTGTTCTATATGGTCAGGTGAACTTGCGCAGCGTGGTGCGGCAGTAGGTGAGAGGTCACAGTTTAGTTACACTGTGTTAGCAAATCCGTGGAGTCTTACCATATGGTGCCATAGAGTGTTGCGAGTATGCAGCGAAGAAGTAGGTTATAGCCCAGTCACTGGATAGTAGCGTTGTTGCTGTGTGGATGGTACAGCTGCAGTAGGAATAGGGCTGGGGTTATGGCAAGGGCTTACGGGCGTCACGAAACAGGCACAGGACAGGAGCCTTACTAGTGTGCCTTGGTTGCTATGCTGACCTTCCCACTCACTTTGTAGGTTCTACAACACGATCCCAAAGGATATGATTGCACTTTATCTATGTTTTTGCTCTGTGGCGGTCCATGAAGAACACAATGCTGGTTACGCTTGGCCCAATCCAATCAATAATTCACTTTGCTAGAGAGAATGCCTCCTCGGATTTTGTACACTGCCAACGAGATGGTGAAGAATTGACAGTCAGGTGAGCAGAACAAATTACATACTTCTCGGTAATGTTCTTGCTGATCAATGTTCCTCGCACGAAATTCTCATCTAGGATATCCCTATCCCAGCACAGCTGTTCTCGGGAAACATTTCTGCAGCCAGAGGGAACAGTGGGGCTCTGCTTTCGGCTCCGTCCAACACCCCTGTGTCCCACACCGGATATGTCGGGCCCAGTATATAGCACCACCGTACCCCATGACCTGAGTTCCACACTTCTCCCCCAGCACTCAGAAGATGAAGGACCATAGAACTGATAGTGTACTAGCTTTCCTCAAGTGGGGCAGGTAGGGAGGGCAATAAGGAATCTGCGCGAGGAACATCCATCAAAAAGAACATTACAGAGATGCAAGTAATTTGTTCCTCGAATGGATTTTCCTCCCACAGATTCCTTATCTATGATATACTACCAAAGCAGACCGGAAACCTGGACGAGGGAGAAAGCAAGACCACCACCTGAACCAGGAAACCTTAGAGTACTGCCCTACCAAAATGAGATCCTGATCTGAATGGGAATCCAAGCAACAATGCTTAGCAAACATTTGCAAAGATGCCCACATTGTCGCCTGACAAATGTCCAGGATCATGACTCCCCACTGCAGGGTGGAGGTGGAAGCCACTCTCCTGGTAGAAGGAGCTCTAAGACACTAAGGCACATCCTTCCCAACCAGATCATATTCTGAACTGCAGAGAATGATCAACCTGGACAGGATCTGGTTGGTGACAGCCTTGCAACATGAGCACCCGCGCAGCCAATGAAAAGCTTGTCTTCTTTTAACAAGTCCAGCCGATGGAATTGTTCCTCTGCCTTGGAAGGGTGAGGTGGAGGAAAAAACATAGGAAGATTGATCTTCTGAGAGAGACTAAATTCAACACCCATGCCGGAACCACAAATTGGCTGCGAGGAAACTGGTTACACAACTCCTGCAAGAAATGCCTAACAGCCCTGTTCTGGGGACCTTTTTAACACTAAAAAAAGCAGCGAGGTAACCCTTCACCAGTGCCAATCTTTAGGCCCACCTGGGAAAAGATAGATAGCATAAAATCCAACACAGGGGACGGAGGAGAGGATTAAGGGATCCAGATAACTTTCCCGGCACCAAGTCGAAAACCTGCAAACGCAAATGTATTTCACAGTGGGCATCTGGGCGGAAGGAGCACATCGAGGATGTCGTCCAACAAGTCCCACTCCTTGTATCTCAACCTCTCAATAGCCAAGCATGAAGGTTCAGGCTGCTGAGGCCCACCCCTCCGATTTAGAGAGCAAGTCCATTCTCCTCGGAAGGTGCCAACGAGAGCAGATGGACATGTCCAGCAACTCCGGGTTCAGTCTCGGGCCATCAGGATCATTGTAGTTCCGAACAGGCACAATATCTTCCGAGAGCCAGCTGAATGACAGGGTTTATAGTCATAATGTCGACAACAAAAATGTCGACAGTCAAAATGTCGAAAAAAAAATGTCGAAAAAAAAAATGTCGACTTTTTTTTTCAATGCATTTTTTTTTTAAATGGGGGGGTTCCCCCCCAACCCCCCGTTTTTAATTTTTTAAAACATTTTTCCCTTTTTTTTTAACTCCCGAACCCCTAAAATAAATATATAATTAAAAAAAACGAAAGTCGACATTTTTTTTTTGACATTTTTTTGTCGACATTTTTGTCTGTCGACTTTTTTTTTTCGATATTATGACTGTCCACCGAATGACAGTTTGCAGGAACGCATAAAGGAGGTCGAAAGTACAATCTGCTGTCAGTGCACGCCCCAAAGCTACTAGACGAGGACATTCCCTGAAGTAGAACAACTCACACTTCCTCTTGGCATAGAAAGCCAAGAGGATTACTTCAGGAGTTCCCCATACGGGAGCAAAGAGATTAGGGCACCCTCAACTCCAGCAGGAGACCACAGTCGGCTCACTGTTGGGTCTGAAAGGTGAGCACCCCAGCCAGTCAGAGAAGCATCCGTGACCATCGTCACATGGGGCCAAGGTTGACTAAAAAGAGCATCTCTCAGCAAGCTGTCTCGCACCGCCCACTACCCAAGATCCTGGGGCACCTGGTCCGAGACCTGTAGAAGGTATGACATGTGGCCCTGGAACTGCAACCATTGGCAACAGAGAAGCCACTGAAGTGACCTCATGCGCAGCCTCGCCTCAGGCACTACAAAGATGCAGCAGATCATGAGGCCCAGAAGGCGCAGGAAAGCTGAGGCATGCACTTGTTCCTGTGAGTGAAAGACATTGACCATCCGAAAGATGTTCACCATTCTATCCTCGTGCGGGAAAGCCCTGCCCAGGTGCGTGTTCAAGACTGCCCCAATGAATCTGAGAGACTGGGATGGCAGAACCTGAGACTTTTTGGAATTGTGCAAGAGAGTGAATTTGCAAATTAGATGTTCCCGACACTAGCTCTGGGGAGCGAGCTCGGATGAGCCAGACGTCTTGGTAGATAAAGACATGCATGCCTTCCCTCCTGAGGTGAGCTGCTGTCACTGGCAGCAGCTTGGCGAAAACCCTAAACAGCAGGACCATGAACTGTTGGCCCACTACGAACCTCGGGTACTTCCTGTGCTTTAGATGAATTGGCACATGGAAGTCGGCATCATGAAGATCCAGGGAATCCAACCAGTCCTGCAGATCGAGGATTACAGGTCCTGTGTTAGAGTAACCATCTTGAACTTGTCATTGCGTAAGAACAAATTCAGCAACCGCATATTCAGAATGGAGCGCAAGCCTCTGTCCCCCTTCAGCACCAGAAAACAGGTGTAGTACCACCCCCTCCATCGTTCTGAGTGCGCAACCAGTGTGGTCGTGTTTTTTGCCATAACCTGACTGACCTCCTCTGGGCGAAAGGGGTTTGGAGAAAAGGGGGTAACCAAGGGGCCGTAGTCCGGGGGTCACTGGAGAAACGGTATGCAATAATCCTGTAAAAAATGACCTGCAAAGCCCAAGCATCGGACGTGGTCTCGGACCATTCCATGATGAACAAGGAGAGCGCCCCCCACACCGCGGAGGCATGGTAAAACATGTCACTGAGGTTTGGTGCAGCGGGAACAGAGGCTGCGGCCACGTCCACCCCTCTCTGCACCTCTTCCCCTACCTCTCGGGAAGCATCTGCCTCTTCCTGGGGCAGATTGGCCACGGCCTCCCAGGGCAAAGGCAGTGAAGGGGTGAAACCCCTGCCTCGGGATGGCGGTTGTGCAGAGGGCTGTTGCACAAGCCCCAAGGATTTAGCCGTCGCTTTTAACAAACTTCTGAAGGGCATAGTCAGCCATGGCTCCAAAAAGGTTGCTGCCGTCAAATGGCATGTCCAACCATCTGGATTAGACATTGGCCACAAATCCTAAAGTCCTTAGCCAGGAGCAGCACCTGTACACCTTGCTGGTGCCCATGGCCCTAGCCACACAGTCTGCTATGTCCAACCCCAAGTAAGGCATTTGATGTGCCGCCACCCTGACAGAGACCAGGGTCTGGAATCCGTCACTCAATTCCTGTTCAGGGAAGTGTTTGGCTGCATTGGGCACCCCTGTCCAAAGGCCGAAGAACTTTGCCATGGCACATGAGGCATTCACGGACAGTGCCAGACTACTTGACACAAACACCCTCTTGCCCCATGCGTCCAACCTCTTACTCTTCCTATCTGGTGGAAGGGACGGGAAGGTAGATGTTTTTAGGCTAGCTGTGGCAGCCTGGATCATCAAGCTCTCTGGTGAAGGATGGGAGGAGAGATGGTGTTTCTTTGCCATGTCTGTGTCCAAAGCCGTAACAGAGGTACGCTACTCCCACGCCTCCAGCACAGGTGCTTCCACAGCCACATTGAAGGGTAGGAGTGTCTCTTTTTGGGCGTCTTGCCCAGAATGTCAGAGTTCATACCCTAGACCTGGATGGAGCATACCATTCTGAAGTGCCATCCACCTTTGTCATCAATCGCTGGAATGCTGCTTGGGGCTTTCCCGGTGTGGGAGCTGGCAAGAAATTCATTTCCGCAGAGGAGCCAGGGCTGGTGGTCCATTGTAGGTCCTCTGCCAGTGCATTCTCCCCTTCCCCGTAGAACTCCTCAGGGAAATCCCTCACTTCCCAGGAGCCCAGAGATTCCAAAATGCATCTGGTCACCATCGTCATAGATGTTGTACATCTTAGACATAAAAGCACCCATAGGGAGCAGGGCATATTCCCGCAGAATCGCAGTGTCCACGGCATCTGTGCCGGCACTGAGGCAGCGACGCCCGAAGGCTGGGCCTGCGGGTGCATAGTTATTGCAGCTTCCTTTAGTGCCTGCCCCAAGCCGTGGCCATGTGGCGTTGTCCCTTGAGGGTGCCTTGCTGGTTGCAAAAGATGCTGTAGGCCCTGTGGCACCATTGCCTGCGACACAGTTGCCGAAGCTTGAACCATTGGTGCCTGGGCAAAAATGTCTAGCATCTTCAGGCAGAAGTTCTCCATACCTCCGGAGTAGATGATTGGGTTGGAAAAAGTACATCTTTTGTCCACTAAGGTGAACCCCTGGAGCGGTGGTTGTTCTTTGAAGACGAAATGCCAGTGCAAGGACCCAAATGTGGGTTCTCTTCTTCCTCCTCTTTTTCTTTTCCTTTTGCGAAATCGCCTGTTCTTCGGAGCACCGATCTGCACCCTGCAACCTAAACCAAGATCAAGGATCATCAGCCTTCACCTTGTGGAGGAAGGTGAAAATCTTCATCGTCCTTTCCCAAAGGGCCTTTGGATGCATGGACTGGCGGCATGATCTGCATTCCCAGGGGTCGTAACCCTAGCCCAATCAGAATAGGAAGATCCGGTATGGATCCAAGCTCTACATCGGTCTGCCGCAAACTGCACAGGTTGTAAAACCCAAGGCTTTATACAGATTAGGCATGGCATCGTTAGAAAACTTATTTAAGCACAATGAGTGTGTTCCCAATTAGCAAACAGTGTGCCAAAAAAAGGAACTGCAGTCTTGGGGTGCAGCGCCATTTTAGATACTGGACCCAATGTCATATCTGGCACAGGGCACGCAGAGGTGTTGGACGCAGAGCCGTACTGCACCCCCTGGCTGCACAAAGGCTGCACTGGGATAGGGATATCTTAGAAGTGGAATCCATGGGAGCAAAGAATCTATTAGAAGCCACATTAACGCCTTCTGGATCCCTCCGAGTAGTGTGTCCCGGGGGAAGACACAATCCAGAATCCAATCGCTTTATGTTTAAGTATACTGAAAGGCCAGACAGACAGAACTACATTTGGGTGCAGATAGCACTGCTTTACTAGGAGGCAAGTAACAGATTGCAATCCCCCATCCTCTACATAATCACTATGCTTTAAAGTAAGCATACCACCTCCAAGAATGTGCCGGACAGTTCTTTGGCTCGATTCAGCCGAGGCCTCCCATCTGATATGGTACACTTGGTCCATGGGAACTTCCAGTTCTTAAAAAGCCATCGTGGTGAAAGTAGAAAGCATCCATTAGAGTGAAAAAATGTATGATGTTGCATGTTAGATGGCAACATCCCGTTTTGATGTTACTTCTTTGACCCCGGCACGGTTGTCAATTTGCAGATATCACAATTTCACAAAATAGATTCACTTTTCAATGGATTATCCTGCATCACGTCAGTTTTGAAATGGTCTTTTTTTCTCAACTTCATCCCCCAGCGCACACCCTCAAATACATCCTGCTCCCCCATAACCACTATCCACTGCCCATGCTCCATTACCTTCCTTCATCTGTTGTGCTCCTAAGTTCTATCCATTTCAAAAGTAGCTCAGTTTTTGCTTTGGCTTTGAATAGGATGTTTACCCCCACAATTCCTGTCCACACCACCCCACACCCCTACAGATTTCCTCACATCGTTCTCCAGTCCTTCCTAAAACGGCCCACTGCCTCAGCTAATGTTCATGAAGACTTGTGCGTTAGACTGTCTTCCGCAAAAAAGTTTTGAAACAAAAGTTATTTTTTTCATACTAGGCCATCAATCAAAAAAGGATATGGACTGACTTTGTGGGCTCACAGAGGAGAGCCCCCGATTAAACAAAATGGTCTCCCTGTAACAACCTGGGGACTTGCTAGGACTTCTTGGTGTCTGCATCTCCTTACTTTATTTCTTGCAACCTCAGTAACGTCTGCAAGCTTAAAGAAGCACTACAGTAAATCTGGTTGTGAAGCATTTAGATCAGCCTTTTAGCACCCCCAAAGCATAACACCCAGATTGACAGTTTTATGCTGCTCGGTTTGGATCTGCCCTAATTGGCTTCTTGAGCTACAGGGGGTTTGCTGCCAAGCTCAAAAGGTATCTAAACTGCACAGCATTCTGCAACTCTTCGCTTGCTTCCTAGTAGGAGACAACCCATACTTATATACTGGCTTCAAAACCACCCATTTAAGATCCTGCGTGATGGCGTCTGCACAGGTTGGATCAGCTTTACAACCAGGGCCAACCCTTAAGAATTAAAGGCATGCACTCAAGCACCCAAGCTTTCATAAAAATAGGGATTCAGGTACTGTGCTTGTTCAAATTAGGCACTGGATCGCCATTTACTTCAGAAAGAAGGTGGCAGAAAAAAACAAAAGTGCATGATATATTTCTGAGAGATCTTTGACATGGAGGGTTTCCACACTATATTAGATTTTCAATATTAACAATGGCTCTTTGACACATCCTTATGTGTAACGTTGTAACTTCCGCTTCGGCCTACATATGCAAACTCATCACAGCCTGTCGCCCTTTTCTCACCACTGCCAACTGCACCACTCTTGCTCCAACCTTGAGCATGTCTAAAATTGACTATTGCAAAGCCCTCTATCTAGGAACTAGCCTACAAAACCTCTCCAAGCTTCAGGTTACCCAGAATAACGCCATCAGAGCAGCGCTAAATATTCCCAGGAATCAGCACATCTCAGACTCCAGACGGAGCCTACGCTGGCTCTCTGTTGCCCAAAGAGTCTCCCTCAAAGCACTCACTTTGACACATAAATGTCCGACTAACCAGGCACCTAGCTACCTGGCTAGACGATTTACTCGCCACACATCCAATCGGCCTCAGAAAGTTGCCCAGACACACAGTCTATCTTTACCTAGGTTTAAATTATAGAAAGAAGGCAGGGCTAGCTTCCCAGTTCTCACTGCCAAACTCTGGAACTCTCTGCCTAACCCTCTAAGAGCGGAACCCTCTATCCACGCCTTCAAAAGCAAGGCCAAAGTGTGGCTGTCCACCCAAGACCTTCCAAACATGCACAGACCCTAATCAATAGGGTTGCACGTACACCTCTGTCAAGTTCCACGACTGTAAAACACTGTAATTAGTTCTCTAAGTATTATGTACCCGAGTATTTGTTGCTTCTTATGCTTTTATGCTCTCACTGCGCTGCATTATGTTCCTGATTATTTGTTGCTTTTATGCTCTCACTGTTCATCTTATTCTCTCACAGTACTCCATTGTAACTTAAACGTGTTGTCATTATGCATAACATGTAATTGTAACTAAGATATGCGCCCAGATGCCCGTGGGCCAGGCACGCTATACAAATAAAATAAATACAAATATGAGGTGGGGGACAGATAGGAGTGACTCAAAATAATTACCCTATTGGGGAAGCAGATTTGTTGAGCTATGTGCAAAATCTACATAAATGCAGTTAGAAGCCGTTTTCGGCTCCTCTTTTCTCCTATTTAATGAACATTTACACTTCCACATGACCGTGTTGGAGATGTTTGTTTTGGCAAGGCACAACATTTAATATTGGTGGGATTTCTGTACATTCTGGTCCTTCGAGGACATATATAAAGCATCACTTGGCTTTTAAGCCGTTAGTGGATTTATTGGGAGTCATAGGTGTCCAAAATATTTGCTAACTAGGAGGGTACCGATCCAGACTGATACCGTATCTTTAGGATGACAGACTAACGCATATAATTAGTAGTTTCCTCGCAACCACCGGACACTGCAGAACAATGGTCAGGTATCCGGACCACCCTAGCTTTAGATAAACACAGCAAAACCTGAGCACGAACCCTCAAAATACCTTAATGTACAGTCGCTGTTCATAACGTTTATTCAGGTTAATTACTTAACTATTATACTAAGAGGACCTCCATAATGAAATAATTGTCAGTATCTTGAGAATTCTTAGTGGGGTCTTCTTCCCCGTTTTCTCCACATTGTAACGATTAGTGCATAATTAACAAACAATAAGTGGCCAGGCAGGGCTTTTTATGGAATAATGCTAGAACCGTATAAAGGGTGTAGATAAAACTTTGGATTATGTGCTACTGCTGTTGTATTCATAGGTAGACACTTTAAAAGTTAAATGAATTTCCCCATTATAGAGATGCATCTCAAGCTTTGAAAAGTCAACTCCATACAGAACAAAATTGGCTCATTAACAAATGGTAATCCTATGAAGCAGGGAGGTAAGTGATTACCCATGAGGTTCTCATGGGGGGGACCCCAGACCACAAAAGTCTATGAGAAACGTACTTGCTGGCAGTTTTGTTTTTGATGGTGGGTGACATGAGCTTGATGTGGGCTGGGCCAGTTTGGAAGGAGACCCAGATTAAGGATTTTGGGGGAATGGGGCTGAGAGGTAAATAACCCAGATGTTTATTATATGGTTTTGAAATCAACAAAGTCAATGGAAAAGAAACGTGCTGACTATTTTAAAAGAGCAGAGTTAAAGATTGAAACCCTGATGTTCCCAGCTCAGCAATGACTGCTAGGAGAGAGGTAGGGGTTATAAAAGCCTGACTTTCAATTTCTGAACAAGCAAAGCTCTAAAGAGAAAAAGGACAATGCCTGAACTACCCGATTCTCAGATTCCAATGGGACGGCAATGCTGGCAGGCAGGGGTGCACCACAGGAGTGCGTAGGATTTCTATATTTTTTTGGGAAGAAAAATCCACGAATAAAATTATCAGAATAGAGTAAATCTGCTTTCTGCGCCTAAAAAGAAGCACTTGGCCAACATATCTAAATGATTATTTTTTTTGCTGCCTTATATATTTTGGGGGCTGAATTAAGCCTTTTTTTAAACCCTTTTGGGGACTTTTTGAAGAACATACCTTTCTTAGTATATGCACTTGGTTAGCAAGTAGAGAAGTATTTTTGTAACGTTTGCCTCCAACTATTCTCTAAGGCATGGGAAGACACTGAGTTTGGTGTGCTTTGAGGCTCGGAAAAGTACATGCAAAAGCCTCTGCTCCTACATTTAGCTCGCCTGCCAGGATAAGTGCATCAGCACATGCACTAGTGGATGGAAAAGAGGAAGCCAGTGGATGAATTTTAACTGGTTTAAACTGCCGTTTTTAATCCATAGTTTTAGACTGTGTTTAGGTAACTAATCTTAGAAGCCATGAGAATTTGATAGAGTTTTAGCCCTTTCCATTTTATGGGTTTACATTGGTTGGTATATCCTCACCTGTCAACGGACTCATCAACCCTTACTGCACTTCGATGAGTATAAGTGTAATTGTTATTGTGCCATAATTAAGCTGGCTATACAATGTGCGGGTTGGTTGCAAGCTTTAGATTTCGAGAAGTGAACAGTAGAATAGTAGGATGCCAGGACTATATAGTCAACTACATTACTGCCAATATTGGGGACAGAATATTGATTGACTTTATTTATATTTCTCATAATCTCTACAAGATAATTAATGTAAATACATGTTAAAGAAAAGCGTAAGAACATTATTTGTGCCTTTCTATTTTTAAGTACAAGGAGGCACTATATTGCAAGTAAAAATGCTTGTTTCAGTGAAAAAGCTGTATGGGGAATTGGACATTTTAATGATTTACACATTTGTAATAAGAAATGAACTAAGAACAGAGATTAAACTAGCCAGAGATTTGCATTGGCTATCACGCTATTCTCTAAGACAAAACGTGCTACAGCTCCATGTGGGCCTTTTGACCACCTTTGCATTGGAGGCTAGAGTCTGGCAAGTGGGGTACAACCTCAAACACTCTATGAAAGCCATCACCAAAATATGACTAGCCCTGCTTGGCACTGCCACGTTGGCTGACCTGCACTCTGGCTCGGCTACCTTCTCCCAGTTCCCTTGACTAGCCAGGAAAGGAGGTGCCATTGATCAAATGATTAGCAAGGGCATCCCATTAGCCCCACTTACCCTCTCTGACTCTACTTCCCCCTTCTTCTGAACACACCTCTGCCCAATTTCTCGCTCCCATACCTCATTATCCCACACCTTTTCCACCCACCCACCATCATCATCAATCTTGTCTTCTTAGATCACAAGCTACTGCTCTAAACTCTCCCAACTGACGTACTTGCGTCATCATGGGCAACCTCAACCTCACTAACACGACCAAAGCCCATTAATTACCGGTCAATTGGATCACTTTTTGGTCAGTCTACTGTAGAAGTAGAAGACAGGTAGCATATTTTTTATTATAGACTTATTTTAACCAAAATAAAAAGGAAAACCCTAGCTGTGCCCATTTCTAACAGTGACTCATTCCTCATTTCAACTAAGGACTCTGTCAGGAGGTCTTGTCAAAAGCAAATAGGCCACTGTCGTGTCACAACCTATTTCCTTCCCTTACACTCTAAATCAACTAATGAAAAGAGGGCAATCTTCCTGATCTAGAAGAATGGTTCCCGTCCTCTGGATAATTCTTCAGAGTTCATGTATAAGAAAGAGGAAGTGTTCCTCGCCTAAACCAACTTAAAAAGTCCTTAAAAAAGCATTCATCAGTGAAGCTCTCCACCAAGTCGCACAGAAAAGAAAGTCCTGTAACTTCAGAGTAAGAGGGATGATGTCTCTTTTTTCCTTCCTCAGGTTTCTTACAAATGCCAAGAGAATGACTGCGTTATCTTGGCTTTTCTCACAATTGTCTTGGGTTCACAGTCAACCAGACTTACTTTTTTGTTAGGTACTGTGACTATGAAGATAACTAAAGATGCACTGAGTTATTATTATGAGCGTGGGTCCCAGACCCACACTGTATCTCCTCTATGTACAGCTCACCTGGTGTACTCTTCTGCCAGGAACACTTCTGCGACAGCATATACATGCAAGCTGATCAGGGCCTGCAAACAATTTCTATCCAAAGAAAGCTGTACGATCCTAGCCAGGGCCCTTATTTTCTCCAAGTTGGAGTATTGCAATGCACTATACTTGGGTGCAAACAAGAACATTGTTAAGAAAATCCAAATTCTCCAAAACAATGCGCTCCGATCAGCACTTGGCATATCGAGGAGGGAGCACATAACAGAATTCAGGAGACAGGCTAAATGGCACTCCATTAATGACAAAATCACACTCAAAACTGCTGCCCTAACCCACAAGTGCCTCAACAATGCTGCCCACCTTACCTTTTGGAGAGAATTGTAAAAAAAAAAAAAATCCACCTCACGCCCTACTAGGACAGTGAAGTCATACTGTCTGGTTGTCCAAAGATTCAGACTAAAAAAGGCAGGGGTGGGGGAGCAGCTTCCCTGTTATGGCGGCGCAACTCTGGAATACCCTCCCTCCTTCCCTAAGAGCGGGCCATCCCTTCCCTAATTTCAGGTGAAGCACTATAAACTGGCTGGAGCCAAGGACCTCCGACACCTGTTTTTGTCTAAACCCTGGCTATTGTCGCTACATGATTCACCATGAATTGTAACTTCTGCCACTGACCACTATTGCATCCCATTCTGTACCTGCTTTGCAGTATCTCTTGCATTTCGATGTATTTACTGTTACCTTACATAATTAATTGTAACCCTTGAAACCCATGTCATTCTAATCACTGTAACCCATGCTTAAAGTATACTTGTAACCTTGTGATAATGCACCCAGATACCCTTGGGTTTGGTTTGGTGCGCAATACAAATCAATAAACAAACTATATCCATGAGGCACACTGCAGATGTTTCAATGGGTTCAAATTCCAGACTAGCATGTAACGTCCATCTGGTATACCCTCCTGCCAGGTATTCCTTTCCGTCGGGTCCGAGACCCCTTTGGTAATGGTTTCTGTTTCGCTTCAGGGTCCCGTACCCTTTTGGCATTGTTCTCTCTTTTTCTGGTCCAAGACTCCTCTGATACAGGTTTCTCTCTGTGGCGGGTCCAGGACCCCTTTTATATCAGTTTCTCACTTATGGGTCTCGGACCCGGATCGCTTCCGGGTCCAAGACCACTTTGCTCACGTTCTCTCCCCGATTCGGGTCACAGACCACTTTAACATGGCTTGGTACACTGCTTCGCCAAGTATTGCAATGAAGGAGAGGGTATGCATTATACCTGTGCTGCGTTTCCACTTCCCTCGTTAATTCACCCCCGTCGAAGCCTGAGCCACTCCCAATACCTTTAGTGCCTGACGGGTGCTCGGCTGGCTGCAGACCGGGTCGTGGTTCCCTATCCGGTGATGCACAGCGTCTTTGTCTCCTACTCAGTGCTTCGCTCGGCTGACCAACCCTGTTGTGGTTATGATAGAGTCAGTGTAACTCCTGTTATTTACACAGGCACCCGGTAGCCGTCCTTTGCCTGTCGGACCTTGGCCGTGCCTCCTGGGACAGGGATTCTGGTGTTCGGCCAGCACTGATAACAGACTGCTTTCTGTTCTCTCTCGACTTCACCAGACTCCCTTTTGTACTTCCCAGGTTTCTCAGCATCTCACGCAGAATGGCTGCGGCTCCTTCATTTCTTTCTGTTGTCCTACAACAGATTTGAATACTCTTACTGGGTCTAGAAAGACTGGATTTTTTGTTTTGGTTTCCATGAGCACTCTGCCTTACTTGGAACATCGTCTTCGTCCCAGGAGCCAACAGATCTCTTCCTCATCTTGGTATTGTGAAGGGAGACTCCACTTGGGTATTCCTCACTCTTACTCGTCTCAGTACTTCCTGTATTGGAGGTATAAGAAAAACATATAGAAACAGCAGGAATTGTACTGGTGTGAGTTGGTGAGGAAGGTAAGTTAGGGCAAGGTTGGCTCCAGGAATACCATGCTCTCCCCAGGTCGTCACTAATCCCATAAGGGGCTTCCCTCCCCATGAGATCCACCCACTGAGTACCACCTCCAGGGGGACTATCGGGTACTGGCCTCACCTCCCTGGCCTCATGCAAAGGGGCTCCCAGTAGGGGAGAAGTGACGGCATCCAAGGATTTGTCACACTACACAAAGTACCTACCTACAACCATGGCAAAACACTAAACCTCATCTTCTGATCAACCTCATTTGACTCCTCTGCTCTCTGTGACCCTATCCATCCTCCTTCCACTCACTCGTAACCGCCATCCTCATCGATCCATTAACAAAAAGTAAATCTACACTTTTGCCCTCTAACTTGAAACATTCAGAGCCGACCTCCCAAGCTCCCCCAAACCCGTGCAATTGCTTACTTTATCAAACTGGTCTTGGTAGAATTCAACCCATCTCCGACTGATGCGACTGTCACTGCTGGGAAGCACCTATAAGGGGACTGGAGGTCTGAGGGATAGGGAAGCCACCAGCTATGTTATTCAGCCAAAGGAGGAAGTACATGGTCATCCCCACAGCTCCCTCATCTATGTGTCATCCTGCATGGAAAGATATTTAGTATCTCTAGCAAGGATGTATTTCTCACGAGTAAAGGACAGAGGCGACCAGTGCCTACCACTCAACTCTGGGGCATCTCTCTTCAGGCTTCAATAGCTAATGGCTCTGTGTCATGTCTTCCCAATCTCCAGAGCTTCTCTCAATTCTGCTGTGTCTTCTTCTCAAACTCCTCAGGTCTTCATCCGATTGATGTAGAGCCCTGTGACCTACTCTCACTGATACAATGGTTTTTTTTACTCCTCAATCCCCAGCATTGTTACTGACCCCATAACAAAGGTCTAGGGGAGGGGAAATTATAAACCTCAGGCCACCATCTTGGATTGCATTGCCATTTCTCTATAGAACTGCTGAATCATTGATTAGTTCTCTCTGTTCTCTTCCTCATCACAGGCTGGCTACCTGTGTTCTACTTCAATTAGGGTCGACCGACATACAAAAGAGAAGACCATTTGTATGTCATATTTTAAATGCTCAAAGTAGCCATTGGTTTTAAGGTAAAATGTAAATGTTTCGACTTTCCCGCCTGTATACTCAAGCCAACAGTGTGCACGTTTCAGCATATAAGAAGCCAGGACTTGCAGCCGAACTGCAGGAGTCTCACTTACCCTTCATATATAAAGCTGTATGCATTAATCCCAGACACTATCATCCATTTTAGGATATCAAGGCTCCAGAAAGCACCCGGCATATTGCATTTTCCTTGGAATGCCAGGATAGTGGCCAGTACACCACTTGTTATCCTTGAGCCCCTAGTAGTTACAGCTAGGACAAATTATGTTCCTCCTACTTTCTGTCCTGCTGTGCGAAGTAATTTTCACACTTCTGGCAGATCTTGTGCTCAACCACACAGGAGACACTATGCTTTCCATTTGTCTTGCTCCGTTTGTGCCCCTCCACAATTCTTCTGACTAAGCTTCTAGCCTGGGCAATTTCTCAAAAAGACATTGCACAGCAAGGAGAAAGACTTTGGGTAGGAGTACAGCAAGCCCATCCCTTGGCCTTGGTTTGCATCATGAAAACCTAGAGGAAGGTGTTCTTGTTTGGCATGAGAGCTACCCTCTTCTGGAAGTCTCTTGGAAGAAGCAACCAGGAAAACTCCTTCACTACAGCCTGCTCTTTGAGTTGCAGCCTTACAACACAAGCTTCCTGTAGTAGTGGATTCTGCTAAAGACAAAAAGGACCAGACACAGTACAGCAGGTGTTGCTCCTCATTACGGGTTCACCAGCATTGACCTGCAGCCAGGGCAGATAGTGTGATTTGAGGGGTCCCCTCTGCAACATGTGCCTTAAATACCCCTACTGGCTTCTGATCCATTCCACAGGAAGGACAAAGCAATCACACCTTGATGCTATACAGAACAGGTGGCCAGCCTTGCGCAGCCAAGTCTGGTCCTTCACTAGCCCACTTCATGGTTGTTAGTAGCCTGGTGACCCACCAGTAGGGCTCCAAAGAAAAAAAAACAAATCAACTATAACTGATGCAAGCTTCTTGTCACCCCCTTGCCGTCCTGGTTTCTTGAATTGCCCCCTCAGTGATCTTGAGCCACAGCATCCATGACTCCTGATGTTACTCCTGCCAGGATACAACCCTTAATGATATTAAGCCCCCACAGGATACCTGGGATGCCCAGCAGCTTTGCCAAGCATACCGGCTATCAGCAATTGCTAGCCAATAGGCTGCTCTTCCCTGCACCTCAACACTGAACTCTGTGGACAGTGACTAAACCCAAGGGCTCCAGGTCTAACAAATCCCAATAATCCTACACCATTTAGAATTTGGTCTCCTAGTCCTCCAGATCCCTTTGAAGACCAATTGTCCACCAGTAGCTGACCCCCCCTGTCTATAGGAGTTCCCTTTCAGGGTCATCCAACTGAAACAATTATCCTTAATGTTTCACTCAAGAGGTCTTAGCCTTCAGGACTCGCCTGAATCCCTGAGAAATCCCTCTTCCGAAGACCCACCTCCCAGAGGTTTCCTAGGCCTGCCTCAGCCCATTCATATTCAACTACTTTGAAGTTAGGTTTTGGGGAGAATAGTCTCTTGGACAAAATGAGACCCCTGGTTTCCTATATTGCATCACCAGCTTTGACGAAGAACCAAGGCACCCCACAAGGAACTGGATACAACGGTTGCACCTTCCCAGTGTGGGGACAGGGTTTGCCTTTGATCGCTCAGTTTCTTTAGTGTCCTTCCAATCCCATCAGAAGCCTCCGAGATCCCCCGACTCTTCAACAGGACTTGAATATTGAACTTTCATACACTAATTACTTTGGAATCCTACATCTCAGATACTTTAAAGCGTGGATCATTGTTTTCTGACTAATGGCTATGAAGTAATTTACATGTTATTTTGATAAAGAACACAACTATGCCTTCCTGCTTTTATTACCGTTAAGAATATCTGGAAGTAAACTATCTATACAGCTATCCAAAGTATCCAGGCCATCGCATCCGGTATTAAACAAGGCACCTGCTGGATCCCAAAACTAGGTCTTCACTGGGCACAATAAGTAGAAAGTGGTTGTGGGCAGAATGAAGCAGCAGTTGGTGCCCCTCCAATTGGAGAGAAAAGCACCAGGCAGAAAAATGCACCAGTTTGCAAGTGTCTTTTGGTCTAGGAACAGAGGGCAGGCCCAGCACTGACTGAACAAAATACTGCCGCACAATTAGGCGAAGAAACCGCAACAGGCGGTATGCAACTTTTTTCCTGACCCCCAATCCTAGGTACCGTCTGATAACCGCCAGACAGGACGAAAGTGAGCTATAGTCAGGTTGTCTTGGAAGAATTCCCAGCGCTCTTACCACACACAAGATATCATTTAAAACAAAAAGGCATTTTGAAGACGGTACAAGGTACACAAACCTGCATGCAAACCCCCAATTACACACTCTGAAAATGTCCAGGTACAAAGACCAAGACTGCGTTTGCAAGATAAGGGTCTATGAAGTTGGCACAGGCAGCTGTCATGAGAACCCAGGCACAAGATAGGGGATAAAAGGGATGCAAGAATGCATGTTTATAAAGGATATAACGACTGGAGAAAGGAATGTGTACTTTGGTGGTTAGTGAGACATGGAAGTAGGGCTCTACGGAACATGCTTTGGGAGCGCTGCCGAGCACAGTGTTCTGGGCAGGAATAGTGTAGGGAGGAGAACACTGACAAGGGATCTGCCACAGCACCAAATGTCTGCTTGTTATAGATAAGTCTTTGCAATTGGTCTTCATGCCTTGGGCTAAACAGTTCGTAGAAACTCAGTCAACCATCTCCATAGGGAGTGAGAGGGTGGGGTAGAGGGGGAGCCCAACAGTAGCATCTCAGTGGAACTTAGACGGCACAGGGGACTAGAAGATTGCTGGAGGGCTCTTCAATTCCTAGGTGTAGGTTCTCCCAAGATCAAGGAGGAGATGCAGCTCTTGATAACCTCCTTGAAACTGATTGGCCTGACGGCTACCCATTATGTTTAATTAGAGAGAATAAATCAGGATTGAATTGTCACAGGTCCAACACGTACACATCTCTACATAGTACAGTGCCACTGGCAATGGAAATTCTGCTTGAAAACAAAGAGATGTATAAATATTCATTTTATTTGATTCAATATTTTAGAAGCAGTCATTGAAAAGATCGGAAGGTGAAAAGAGGAAGCTACAAAGCTTAGGATAGAGTACTGCCAAGCACTATAAAACCACACGCTGAAAGCAGACTCAACCTTAACTGTGGAGCTTAAAAAATAGAAAATCCAACACAAAGACAAACATGCAGACAGAGAGAGCCACAGTAGATGCATGAACAAGTAGAAAGGAGCAGTGGTTGAATGGCTGATGAAAACAAATACTTCACCAGGAATCATTTTGGGGTGGGTGACACTTTCTCCTCACCCAAGAACAGCTGCTAAATATCATTATGCAAATTATCCTTAACACCTTAAGGCAATCAATGAAACTGCATATGAGGAAGAGAAAAACTGCAAGGATGGTCTAGTCAGCAATGTACGCTTATCTTGAACTTTGTTTAGTAGAAGAGGTGTAGTCTCATGACAAAGGCACTACAGAACTGTGACCATTTCTCTCAGTGGCCCTGCTGGTTGGCAGAAGGAACTAACGAACTGAGAAGGTATCATTAATTGGTGGTAGAAATTATAATCTTCTTGGAGTAAGTAGACTGGGGCAGAAGTGGGGTACTTACGCTGAGGGCCACAACAGAGTCGTCAGATACTGATGTGATTAGCCAAGGGAGGAGCATGAATACAAGTGTGTGATGAGTTTACTGGTATACACAAGGCACTGGTTTTGAAAGCATAGCACTATTGAAGGAAATCCAGCATGGTAAAATGTGTTTCCAGTCAGTAGCCACTGTATTACTTCAATACACAGCATGAGAATTGCAAAGGCATAAATCATATACACATATTCCAGGCACAGGAATCCAAAGACGATTGCAGCAAATGCTCAAAACAGAAGTCTGATGTTGTGTTGCAATGTTGACTGGGACAAGGGAACTTGCAGCACTTGATAGAATGCAGATGATAAAATGTATTAATGTTTTGCCGTCACTTTGGGGGCTCAAGTTGGATTCCAGTGCTCATGGGCACTGCAGCGATAAAGCGCCCAGTTTGGTGGCTTACTTGGAACCCTGCCAATAAAAAGCACTACCGTTTTCAGTTTTCACATTGGTAGCTGAGGTAGGGCTCTGATGCGGAGAAGGAAGGTGGTACCAGGAATAGTCTAACCGGTATCATCATTGGGATTGAGTAACTAGTAAGGAAGGTTGTTGTAGGGAGTGCTTCGATTAGTGGCAGTGGGGGATGGTGCTCAAGTTCAAAGGCACTGTGGTACTAGGGGGATTGCTTTTTGAGATTAAAGTGGGATTTGAATACTAAAAGATTATTCAGTTTAGAAAATGTTCATTTTGCGGCAGGGGTTGAATAACTAAAAGGCATAAAGCCCTGCATACACTCAGGTTTAGAGCATAAAATTGTACCGTATAATTGTTAATGCAGATATCAGAAAAGGCAGGATGCTGGTGGTGGCCCCAGTAAAGTCAATACAATGTGATTTTAACTCTAGAAGTAGGTGGGAATCCATACATGGGCACATGGAAGGTGTCTTTGGTTGTTTATCCCTTCCTCACAATTTCCACTGCATGTTCCTTCTAAGCAAGCCACACAAGTCCCACAAGGCTCATAATGCAAAGAGGGAGTCTTCTTCTTTCTCACGCTTGCTTCGGCTAGTGTTTAGAGCTGGTCCCGGAGGCTCGCTGGGTGGAGAGGGCAAAATTGGCAATTGGTCAGCTGCCTTGGCTCTCGATTCCAAGAACTTATCAAATTCTGGAAGGAAGAAGGATAGGATATTATTATCATATATTTTCATAGCAAGAACCTAGCTTCAGACCAATTGAGTACTGTACAGGTCAGAGCGGCATGGGTATAGATCACATGTGAAACAAGCTATGCATTGAATATTCTCAAAAAAAGGGATAATTTGCCAAAGTGCAAAGTAATGGATGGATGTACTCTTGAACGATGTACAAAATTAGCGGAGTTACTAAATAGTGAAAATCTCAAATGGAAAGTGTTGAAAATGAAAAATGTGGATTAGATATATATATGACAAACATTGCATACCTGTAATCATCTTCCTGATGCTTGCATCAGCTTATTCAGATGCTTTGCATTGACTGATATCTAGTGGTTTGTGAGGAGAATTACACAATTTCTTTCCGACTTTGAAATAGGATGTCGACAGGGCATTTCTGTAATACTATCCCTACTGTGACGTGTATTCTCACAAGCCTTCATGCATCGAGGGCCTCAGATTGTTTTTTATTTTATTTATTTATAAGATTTTACATATAAACAAGTAAATCAATCAAAACAATTAATACAAAACAGTAAAGAATACACAGGACAGCATAACATTATATATTCATATCCAGCAAGAAACCAGTAAATATTCAGAAAGTCATCCCAAACCTTTCCATGCAATCTCAACTTCCCTTGTCTCTTAAAAACCACCTTTTCCATGGACGCAAGGGTAGACATCCCCTAAATCCAATCTTCAAGAACTGGTGCACTCCGTGATTTCCAGCCCCTCAAAACCAACTTCTTGCCCAGACTAGCACCACGGAGCAGAAACTTTTTCCGTGACACAGAAAGATCCTCCAGCAACTCTCCCCCCCCCCAAAATCATTGTCATAAAATCCAATTCAACATCCAGATTCAAAACACGCAAGCAGACACCAATCATGATGCCAGAATCCCCGTACACGCACACATTCCCACAGTAGATGTTCCGAACTTCCCAGGCCATTCCCACAACACCAGCAATCATCCGAGTCCACCAACCCCCTCTTAAACATTCATTCCGGACTCCAAAACACTCTATTGAGGATCTTTATCTGTCTTGACCGTTCCACCAGATCAATAGCACATAGTTTAACATTCGCACACATATTCAACCACATCTCGGGTGAAATCCCACACCCTAATCTCCTTGCCCATTCATCTGTCAAGTCAGAATTCTCCTTATAAGCAGACACAATACAATTGTATATCCTACTAGCAATTGAACAACCTCCTGGCTCCCTTTCTTTAAGAAAGAGATTTACCATTGAACTCCCTTGCTCCGACGCATCACCTATGCATCTTTTCAATTTTCTGAAATCATCAGATCTGAAATTGTCAATGTGAAACTTCGCTCGCAACTCACGCTCTCCAATCCACTCTCCATTCACAAGGACATCATCAATCCAGAGAACTCCACCCAGAAACCAATCCGGCCAGAATATAGACTTACCCCCAACAGAAATCACCGGATTCAACCAAATGGATGCATGAATGGTCTTTGAAGCAACCGATCCCAACAATTCATGTACATGTCTCCACGTTTCTCTCAGAAAAACTGTCAAAGGCGATTTCTTACACAATTTGTTCGTTGCCGTGAGAATTGCCCTTGGAGGGAGCGGGCCCAACATACTTGCCTCAGCAATTACCCATTTATCAGGCAGATCCATCAAAAAAGGTACAATAAAATGACTTGAAAAAGCTAAATGATATGCCCTGACGTTCGGTACCCCTAGGCCCCCTTTTTCCACTGGTAACTGAAGTTTCCATAATTTTAGCCGTGGCGGCTTATTATCCCTTAGAAAGGACTGCAACAAACCATCAATTTTCTTCCAATAATGTTGGCCAATTTTCACCGGAAGCATACCTAGAATGTAATTAATTTTCGGAGCTGCATTCATCTTTAGAGCGTTCACCTTGCCCCATAGGGACAAATGAAGCAAAGACCACCTCAAAATTCTCGTTTTCAAATCACTACATACCTCACTCATGTGCACCACAACCATCTCATCCACCAGCGGGGTCAGCCATATACCCAGATATTTTAGTTTCCTTTCACACCACTGAAACCCAAGTCCAGTAAGCAAATTCTTATCACAGTATCCTGAAATCGGCAACACCTCAGATTTAGACCAATTGACCTTAAATCCTGCCACCACATGAAATCTATCTAAAACATCCAGCAAGGCCAGAAGGGACACTGTTAAATTCCGTAATAATAATAGCAGATCGTCCGCATAGAACCACAACTTTTGATCAGCACCATGAAAACACCCTGTATTACCATGTCACACCTCAAGGCAATCGCCAATGGTT